>NC_058083.1:374949621-375297663 GCF_014858855.1 Bufo gargarizans | reverse complement strand
TGATGCGCAAGCTCGCTCATGCGCAGTTCCTTCCCTGAGGCTGATGCCAGCACAGGGAAGGAACACTATACCGGCACTGCGCATGCGTGAGCTCGTGCATCGCGAGATTACGGCAATCTAACTGTGAGCTAGGAGGAGGATTAGAGGCGGTGCTGGGCTCCTTCACAGGGGGCGTGGCTGGGCTCCAAGAAGGTTAGTACAGCCCCTTGGGCTCCTTACCAGGGTAATTTACATATATATATAAAATCTTTTCTTAAACACAATAAAAGCACACAGCCCTATAGGACAGGTATATTGCAGACATGCTAGCGATGATCTAGCCGTGCATGTCTACATCTCTATAAGCTAAAACGAGGTGACAGAATCCCTATAATCAGTATTTTGTGGAAGAAGTTATATCGTAGACTTCAATCAATATTTTGTGGAAGCAGGTATATAAAACCCCTTAATCAGTATTTTGTAGAAGCAGGTATCTCGCAGGCCTCAATCAGTATTTTGTGATAGCAGGTATATCAATCCCCTTAATCATTATTTTGTGAAAGCAGGTATATCGTAGGCCTCAATTATTATTTTGTGAAAGCAGGTATATCAATCCCCTTAATCAGTATTTTGTGGATGCAGGTACATTGTAGGCCTCAATTAATATTTTGCGGAAACAGGTATATCAAACCCCTTAATTAGTATTTTGTGGAAGAAGGTATATCATAGGCCTCAATCAATATTTGGTGGAAGCAGGTATATCAAACCCCTTATTCAATATTTTGTGAAAGCAGGTATATTGCAGACCTCAATCACTATTATGTGGAAGTAGGTATATAAATCCCGTTAATTAGTATTTTGTTGAAGCAAGTATATCGTAGCTATCAATCAGTAATTTGTGGAAGCAGCTATCTCGCAGGACTCAATAAATATTTGGTAGAAACAGGTGTATCAAACCACTTTATTAGTATTTTGTGGAAGCAGGTATATCGCAGGCCCCAATCAATATTTGGTGAAAACAGGTATATCAAAACCCTTAATCAGTATTTTATGGAAGCAGGTATATTGAACCCCTTAATCAGTATTTTGTTGAAGCAGGTATATCACATCCCCTCAATTATTTTTTTGCCACAACTGTTATATCACACTTCCCTGTTTTATTTGGGGCAACAGGTATATCGCAGCCTTAATCAATATTTTGTGGAAGCAGGTATATCACACTTCTCAATCAGTTTTTTGGGGGCAACAGGTATATCACACTCGTTGCAAATAGTTGATCCAATAGCGCTTGTCCCTCTATATAGCTGTGGTATCGCAGCAGAAGCACACACAATGGCTGCACAATACAAATAAACTATATTATACTTTCTATGTTAGAAAGTATATTATAAGTATATCACACCCCTCAGTATGTAAAACCTATCGATAGCACACCTATACCAGTCCTTAAACTTTTTTGGCCCTATTAGCTAGCATTTGGTGTTCCAAACAGCCTGTCCCAGCTCCACAAAGCAACCCCTCCCTACAGTGGCAAAACAGAGAATGTAAAATGGCTGCCAGATCGGGTTCTATAATAGGGTGGAGGGGTGTGTCCATATGCTGAAACGTCTCAATCGGCTGTCCTGTCCGACCTGATGGATGTGTCATGGGTCAAAGTTCACTGCAATGCAAAAGAATATGTCGCTGGCGGACATCACCATATGTTCGCATGTTTGGCGAACGCCCAAAGATTGCCACAAAACAACCGCCGGGTGAACCACAAGGCTATCCCTAGTGGTGACACCTCAAATGGTGTCTGGGGGACCCAGCTTAGCATAGGGGGTCACCTCAAATCTGGCCACTGCAAGTTCAGGAAGAATCAGTCTTTTATTAGTCAATGTGAAATCCGCAGGCCTTTTTTTTTTTTTATATGTGAAAAATTAAAAATAACTACCAACGTTTTAAAAACATAAAAACTTAATTTCAACAATCAGCTATTTCTGATGACACATTCACTTTATGTTGGGCCCGTTGACTTCTAAAGGATGATCTGGAAACTTTAAACAATGCACAATATGTCTACAATCACCTTCCAAAATATATAAGATCTTCTTTATTTGGTTGTCATATTTAATAAAAACATGTAGCTAACCAGGTGGGATTTATTTTTTATTTTTTTATAATTCTATACAATCTTACCACTTGAAAGAGGTACTTATATGTGATAAAAATATTGGAAACATTTCCAACTCTGGTTCCTTTTAAGCCTAAAGGCATTACAATTTAAAATTAAATACGTGCTGATTATTCCATGTGAATGTTTCTTTGAACAAAGTGCTGGCTGATTTAATTAGAATAATTATCATTGTTCTTCAGTCATCTGCTTTGCAGAGAGGAACACAGCTGTAAGAGAATGAAAGCCAAAGTGTCCTTCATAACAAAGACAGTGCAGAAAATGTACTAAATGCCCCTTTACATTACAAGATATTCAGGTTGATTATTGCTAACATTTAAAGGTGCAGTTTAAAGGTGTATTGGGTAATAGATCTGTGGTGTAGTCACCTAAATTATTGTTTGTGGGCTGAAGATTGTGATATCTAAACAGCACTCTGATGCCCACAAACGATTATTCTGTATGGGGATGAGCAATGGCATTACTGATCGCTTCTCCCCATACTGTGGAGAGGACAGCTGCAAGGTAAAATAAATACATTCCAAAATTACAGCTGCCTTCATAAATGAGTAATTTTAAAGGATGTTGATGAAAGCCAATGCAATCTCTACTTAAAGGGAACCTGTCACCGGGATATTGTGTATAGAACTGAGGACATGGGCTGCTAGATGGCCACTAGCACATCCGCAATACCCACTCCCCCTAGCTCTTTGTGCTTTTATTGTGTAAAAAAAAAACGATTTGATACATATGCAAATTAACCTGAGAGGAGTCCTGTACGTGAGATGAGTCCGGGACAGGACTCATCTCAGGTTAATTTGCATATGTATCAAATCAGTTTTTTTCCCACAATAAAAGCACACAGAGCTATGGGGACTGGGTATTGCGGATGTGCTAGCGGCCATCTAGCAACCCATGTCCTCAGCTCTATACACAAAATCCTGGTGACAGGTTCCCTTTAACCACCTCCGGACCGCCTAACGCGCCGATGCGTCCGGAAGGTGGTTGCTTTTCTCCTCCTGGACGCATCGGCGCGTCATCTCGCGAGACGCGAGATTTCGCCGCAGCCGGCCCGCACATGCGCATCGCGGGCCGGCATTTCTTCGAGAAGCATTTCGTCAGGACCTGCCAGCCAGCGATCATTGGCTGGCAGGTTGCTGATTTTCAAAAAAGCCAATCACAGAGCAGTATAGCAGATCATATTAGTAAATATGATCTGTTATATGGCTGCCTGCTCCTCTGCTGGTTCTTTTCGTCGGTTGGATCCAGCAGAGGAGCAGGCTTCACAGTGAGTACACCAACAGTACATACTTAGCCCCAGATCACCCCCCTGAACCCCTATTAACCCTTTGATCACCCCTTCTAGCCCCTGTCAATCACTAGTGAAAGGAAAAAAAGTGATCAGTGCAAACTGTCACTTTTTTTTTTCACTGGTATTGACCGTTAGGTTTTAGGTATAGTTTAGGTCCCTTGGTTAGGTAGTTAGGGATCAGTTAGCGCCCAGCCCACCGCACCGCAGTCCGTTATTCGCTGATTAGCGTATCGCTAATCAGCATTTGTACTTTTATAGTATCTGGAAGTGATCAAAACTGATCACGGTCAGATCTATAACTGTATTAGTGTCACTTTAGGTTCGCCCTCCACCCAAAACGCAGTGTTTGCCCGATCAGGCCTGATCGGTCGCCCACACGTGCGTTCGCCCACACCCGCCCCACCGCAGTGACAAAAAAAATTTTTTTTTTGATCGCTGCACATCCACTTTACACGCACTGCGGCGATAAAAAAATCACTTTTGATATCTTTTATCAACCGCAGCGGCCTCCGGTACTTCGCTAGCCTCCCCTTTGTAAGACAGGCTTGCTTTTTTTACCTGGGTAGTCTCAGGGAATACCCCTAAATTTAGTTGCCCACATGTCAAACAGGGGGTATTCCTCTGAAGAGGCCTACAGGCTTCTGACCCAGTCGGATGAGGAGTGGGAACCCTCATCTGATGAATCCAGCGGGTCAGAATACGAACCTGTAGAAAGCAGCGGCTCTCTGACCCAAAGTTCGGACGAGGAGGCTGAGGTCCCTGATAGAACCAGGCGTACCCGGCCCCGTGTTGCTAGACCGCAGGTTGCGCAGGATCCGCTTCAAGAGCATCAGAGTGGGGCTGGTGCTGCCGGATTACGTGGTGAGGCATACACCAGCAGCCCAGCCCATCCTGGACCTAGTACCAGCACTGCCGTACAACCTGGTGAAGTAGCGAGCACCAGAAGGGCAGTTGAAGCTGGTACGGTGGCACGAGCAGTAGTGACCCCGTCGCAGCCACCGCAAAGACGTGCCTGTAGAGCCCCTAGAATCCCAGAGGTGCTGGCAAACCCTGATTGGCAGCCCCCAACTTCAGCCGCACCTGTAGTTCCCCCTTTCACCGCCCAGTCTGGAGTTCGGGTTGAGACGGCTCAGATCGGTTCGGCCCTGGGATTTTTTGAGCTGTTCTTGACTGCGGAGCTTTTAGACTTAGTCGTGGCAGAGACAAACCGGTATGCCACACAATTTATAACCGCTAACCCGGGAAGCTTTTATGCCCAGCCTTTCCGGTGGAAACCAGTCCAAGTTTCCGAATTTAAAACTTTTCTGGGCCTCCTCCTCAACATGGGCCTGACAAAAAAACATGAATTGCGGTCATATTGGTCCACGAACCCAATTCATCACATGCCCATGTTCTCTGGTGCAATGTCCAGGACACGATTTGAGACCATCCTGCGTTTCTTGCACTTTAGTGACAACACCGCCTCCCGTCCCAGAGGCCACCCTGCTTTTGACCGGCTCCACAAAATTCGGCCCCTCATAGACCATTTCAACCAGAAATTTGCAGATTTGTATACCCCTGAGCAAAACATCTGCGTAGACGAGTCCCTAATACATTTTACCGGGCGCCTTGGCTTCAAGCAATACATCCCAAGCAAGCGCGCCCGGTATGGGGTCAAATTGTATAAGCTCTGTGAAAGGGCCACAGGCTATACCCACAAATTTCGTGTCTATGAGGGAAAAGATCAGACCCTGGAGCCGGTCGGTTGCCCTGACTACCTGGGGAGCAGTGGGAAGATAGTTTGGGACTTGGTGTCACCCTTATTCGGCAAGGGGTACCATCTTTATGTGGACAATTTTTACACAAGTGTGGCCCTCTTTAGGCATTTGTTTCTAGAACGGATTGGCGCCTGTGGTACCGCGCGAACTAGTCGCGCGGGCTTCCCCCAACGGCTCGTTAGCACCCGTCTTGCAAGGGGGCAGAGGGCCGCACTGTGTAACGAAGAACTGCTCGCGGTGAAATGGAGAGACAAGCGTGACGTTTACATGCTCTCCTCCATTCACGCAGACACGACAATACAAATTGAGCGAGCAACCCGTGTCATTGAAAAGCCCCTCTCAGTCCACGACTATAACCTCCACATGGGAGGGGTCGACTTCAATGACCAGATGTTGTCTCCGTATTTAGTTTCCCGCAGAACCAGACGCTGGTATAAGAAGGTGTCTGTATATTTGATTCAATTGGCGCTGTATAATAGTTTTGTTCTCTACAGTAAGGCTGGGAGAACTGGATCCTTCCTCAAATTTCAGGAAGAGATCATTGAGAACCTCCTGTATCCAGAAGGTTCCGTGCCCCCATCCACCAGTGTAGTTAGCCGTCTACACGAGCGACATTTCCCCAATGTCGTTGCTGGTACCTCAACCCAACCGTCACCCCGAAAAAGATGTCGTGTCTGTAGCAGGAGTGGAATAAGGCGTGACACCCGGTATTTCTGTCCTGACTGTCCCGACCACCCTGCCCTATGCTTAGGGGATTGTTTCCGAAAGTACCACACACAGGTACACCTAGCATAGGGATCATCTCACCAGGATAGGCACACAGGGCTATTAGGGCCCATTCACTCACACAGCTGCTGCAAACGTCTCCTTTCACATGGGACAAAGTGCATAACGCACTTCGCCACATCTTTGGGCGATTTGCGCTTTGCACATTGACCCATGGGGGAGGAGAGGTTTGTTCTATAAAAGGTAAAAAAACAAAAAAAAAAAAAAAAAAAAAAACAGGTAAGCAAACAGGTTAATGTTTAGTTCCAAAAGTTAAAGTTAAATGTTCTGTTCCAAAGTTAATAAAATTATTGCGTTGTGGCCTGGTTTTTTCTTTTTTTTTTTTTTGTCTTTTTACCTTCCAGGTGGACCAACCGATGAACTAGCTGCAGCACCGATGTGCATTCTGACAGAAGCATTGCGCTGCTGTCAGATTACACGCAAGTCGGTGTATGCGGCGCTGCAAGACGGGATTTTCTCCTCTGCAGTGACAGATACGTTTGCCGAAGCATACGAGCTGAGGAGGAGGCGGCGTTCCTATGCTTTGGCAAGCACTTTGTATGTATATATATATATATATAAAAAAAAAAATCCCGGCAATGATTTATTCATCCACATCGATTGATGCGAATGGAGAAATCTGGTTTGCCAGGGCATACGAGCTAAGTGGGTATGGATGTAGGGCGGAGCTCCTATGTCCTGGCAGACGCCTTTCCCCTCCATTTTTTTTTTTTGGCAGAGATTTTTTCATCCACATTGATCAATGCGAATGAAGAAATCTGTGCCGTTCATTTTTTTCTTTCAGCCCAGAGGCTGAACGGAAAAAAAAATCTCATTACCTGTATGCTCAATATAAGGAGAATAGCAGAAACTCCTAATGCTGGCCATACATGTAATGATTGCGGAGACCCTCAAATGCCAGGGCAGTACAAACACCCCACAACTGACCCCATTTTGGAAAGAAGACACCCCAAGGTATTTGCTGAGGGGCATATTGAGTCCATGAAAGATTGAAATTTTTGTCCTAAGTTAGCGGAAAGTGAGACTTTGTGAGAAAAAACAAAAAAAAATCAATTTCCGCTAACTTATGCGAAAAAAAAAAAATTCTATGAACTTGCCAGGCCCCTCATTGGATACCTTGGGGTGTCTTCTTTCCAAAGTGGGGTCACATGTGGGGTATTTATACTGCCCTGGCTTTTTAGGGGCCCTAAAGCGTGAGAAGAAGTCTGGGATCCAAATGTCTAAAAATGCCCTCCTAAAAGGAATTTGGGCCCCTTTGCGCATCTAGGCAGCAAAAAAGTGTGACACATCTGGTATCGCCGTACTCAGGAGAAGTTGGGGAATGTGTTTTGGGGTGTCATTTTACATATACCCATGCTGGGTGAGAAAAATATCTTGGTCAAATGCCAACTTTGTATAAAAAAATGGGAAAAGTTGTCGTTTGCCAAGATATTTTTCTCACCCAGCATGGGTATATGTAAAATGACACCCCAAAACACATTCCCCAACTTCTCCTGAGTACGGCGATACCAGATGTGTCACACTTTTTTGCTGCCAAGGTGGGCAAAGGGGCACATATTCCAAAGTGCACCTTTCGGATTTTGCAGGGCATTTTTTACACATTTTGATTGCAAGGTACTTCTCACACATTTGGGCCCCTAAATTGCCAGGGCAGTATAACTACGCCACAAGTGACCCCATTTTGGAAAGAAGACACCCCAAGGTATTCCGTGAGGGGCACGGCGAGTTCCTAGAATTTTTTATTTTTTGTCACAAGTTAGCGGAAAATGATGATTTATTTTTTTTTCTCTTTTTTCATTACAAAGTCTCATATTCCACTAACTTGCGGCAAAAAATAAAAAATTCTAGGAACTCGCCATGCCCCTCACGGAATATCTTGGGGTGTCTTCTTTCCAAAATGGGGTCACTTGTGGCGTAGTTATACTGCCCTGGCAATTTAGGGGCCCAAATGTGTGAGAAGTACCTTGCAATCAAAATGTGTAAAAAATGCCCTGCAAAATCCGAAAGGTGCACTTTGGAATATGTGCCCCTTTGCCCACCTTGGCAGCAAAAAAGTGTGACACATCTGGTATCGCCGTACTCAGGAGAAGTTGGGGAATGTGTTTTGGGGTGTCATTTTACATATACCCATGCTGGGTGAGAAAAATATCTTGGTCAAATGCCAACTTTGTATAAAAAAATGGGAAAAGTTGTCGTTTGCCAAGATATTTCTCTCACCCAGCATGGGTATATGTAAAATGACACCCCAAAACACATTCCCCAACTTCTCCTGAGTACGGCGATACCAGATGTGTGACACTTTTTTGATGCCAAGGTGGGCAAAGGGGCGCATATTCCAAAGTGCACCTTTTGGATTTCACCGGTCATTTTTTACACATTTTGATTGCAAGGTACTTCTCACACATTTGGGCCCCTAAATTGCCAGGGCAGTATAACTACGCCACAAGTGACCCCATTTTGGAAAGAAGACACCCCAAGGTATTCCGTGAGGGGCATGGCGAGTTCCTAGAATTTTTTATTTTTTGTCGCAAGTTAGTGGAATATGAGACTTTGTAAGGAAAAAAGAGAAAAAAAAAAAAAATCATCATTTTCCGCTAACTTGTGACAAAAAATAAAAAATTCTAGGAACTCGCCGTGCCCCTCACGGAATACCTTGGGGTGTCTTCTTTCCAAAATGGGGTCACTTGTGGCGTAGTTATACTGCCCTGGCAATTTAGGGGCCCAAATGTATGAGAAGTACCTTGCAATCAAAATGTGTAAAAAATGCCCTGCAAAATCCGAAAGGTGCACTTTGGAATATGTGCCCCTTTGCCCACCTTGGCAGCAAAAAAGTGTGACACATCTGGTATCGCCGTACTCAGGAGAAGCTGGGGAATGTGTTTTGGGGGGTCATTTTACATATACCCATGCTGGGTGAGAAAAATATCTTGGTCAAATGCCAACTTTGTATAAAAAAATGGGAAAAGTTGTCTTTTGCCAAGATATTTCTCTCACCCAGCATGGGTATATGTAAAATGACACCCCAAAACACATTCCCCAACTTCTCCTGAGTACGGCGATACCACATGTGTGACACTTTTTTGCTGCCAAGGTGGGCAAAGGGGCGCATATTCCAAAGTGCACCTTTCGGATTTCACCGGTCATTTTTTACACATTTTGATTGCAAAGTTCTTCTCACACATTTGGGCCCCTAAATTGCCAGGGCAGTATAACTACCCCACAAGTGACCCCATTTTGGAAAGAAGACACCCCAAGGTATTCTGTGAGGGGCATGGCGAGTTCCTAGAATTTTTTATTTTTTGTCGCAAGTTAGTGGAAAATGAGACTTTGTAAGAAAAAAAAAAAAAAAAAAAATCATCATTTTCCGCTAACTTGTGACAAAAAATAAAAAGTTCTATGAACTCACTATGCCCATCAGCGAATACCTTAGGGTGTCTACTTTCCGAAATGGGGTCATTTGTGGGGGTTTTCTACTGTCTGGGCATTGTAGAACCTCAGGAAACATGACAGGTGCTCAGAAAATCAGAGCCGTTTCAAAAAGCGGAAATTCACATTTTTGTACCATAGTTTGTAAATGCTATAACTTTTACCCAAACCATTTTTTTTTTTGCCCAAACATTTTTTTTTATCAAAGACATGTAGAACTATAAATTTAGCGAAAAATTTATATATGGATGTCGTTTTTTTTTGCAAAATTTCACAGCTGAAAGTGAAAAATGTCATTTTTTTGCAAAAAAAATCGTTATATTTTGATTAATAACAAAAAAAGTAAAAATGTCAGCAGCAATAAAATACCACCAAATGAAAGCTCCATTAGTGAGAAGAAAAGGAGGTAAAATTCATTTGGGTGGTAAGTTGCATGACCGAGCGATAAACGGTGAAAGGAGTGTAGTGCCGAAGTGTAAAAAGTGGCCTGGTCATGAAGGGGGTTTCACCTAGCGGGGCTGAAGTGGTTAAAGAGGACCTTTCACCAGACTAAAACTTCTAAACTAACTATACAGACATGTAGAGCGGCGCCCAGGGATCTCCCTGCCCTTACTGTTATACCTGGGCGCCGCTCCGTTCTCCTGTTATTGCCTCCGATATCTTCATAGTTAGGCTCCACCCAGGGGAACCTGCCGGCGCCTCCTTCTCCCATGCTGCAGCACTGGCCAATCACAGTGCTCAGCTCATAGCCTGAGAGGCTTTTTTCTCTCTCAGGCTATGAGCTGAGCGCTGCGATTGGCCAGCGCTACAGCATGGGAGAATGAGCCGGCGGCAGGTTCCCCTGGGTGGAGCCTAACTATGAAGATACCTGAGGCAATAACGGGAGAACGGAGCGGCGCCCAGGTATAACAGTAAGTGCAGGGAGGTCCCTGGGCACCGCTCTACATGCCTGTATAGTTAGTTTAGAAGTTTTATTCTGGTGAAAGGTCCTCTTTAAGTGCACTGAAAGCTAAAATACAACTGGTTACATTTTTCGAGGCTGTATCGCTGGTGGAAGTTTAGTAACGTGTCCTATTCTGGAATTAGAGAAATATATGACAACTATTGATGGATAACTTTAGCACACTTTTGTTGTTCTACTAGCTCTATTTAGATTTTCTGACTATTGTTATCCAGAAGACTACCTGTCAGCGTAATGTATTGACCTAGATAAAGACAGTACAGATGTAAAGATCAGAAGTTTGACTTGGAAAAAAAACGTTGAGTCTTTTGGCTTATAAATATTCAGAGAGAATATGCTGAATGAAGACTAAGGGTACATGCACACGACCATGTGCCATCCATGGCCGTATTGCATCCATCATAAAGCGGGTCTGCAATACATGGGCATCAGCGCGTGCATTCCTCATCACGGATCGTGGACCCATTCACTACGGAGTGCTTCGATGGCGTTTGTGGCCGTGCCTCCGCACAGCAAAAAAGTAGTGCATGCACTACCTTTTTGTGGTGCGGACCGTCGGATGCAGATCGCGGACCCCATTCAAGTGAATGGGTCTGCGATCCGCATGCGGCTGCCCCACGGTCTGTGCCCGTGTATTGCAATTTGCGGTCCGCAGCACGGGAACGGAGTCATTTCGTTCGTGTGCATGTAGCCTTATGCTTATACTTTACAATCTGCTTTTGGTCAAATGTAAGTGAGTGCTGCAGGAATTGTGGAGGGTTATGGAAAGCTCCTTAAAAGGGTTCTCCGGGAATTAAGAAAATAAAATTACAAAAAAAAAAACTAGATATTACTTTATCATAATATATATCCAAATACCGTTTATTAGTTATAATGGCTCGTTTTGTCAGGGAAGCAATCATCAGAAGAAATAAAATGGCCAATAGTACAGACAAAACCTGTTCTAATCACAAAGGATGAAGTTACTTCAGAAGGCTGAGCTAAAGAGCTGCCTCATCCTCCTCTCTGCGCTGCTTGTCAGGGATTATGAACCCGAATACAGCTTGATCTCTGTGGGAATGGAGTTCATGAGGAGACATGAAATGCAGCAAGGAAGGTGGGGGAGGGGTTATTAGGCATCAGCACTAGTATGCAGTCTACATTACCACATCAGCATGTTACCACAGTCTGTCCTGTCCATCCTCTCTGTACTTCATGTCTCTTCATGAACTCCAGAGATTCAGCTAATTTAGCAAGTTCTTATCAGCTGTGTTCAAGATCATAATATCTGACAAGCAGAAAATAACCTGTCCTGCTGTGTGATTCGACAAGGTTTTGTGTGTACTAATAGGATGAGGCCATTTTATTTCCACTGATGATTACTACTTAGACTAAATGTGCCATTATAACTAATGAAATATATTTGGGGAATATATTTATAATAAAGAAATATCTAATATTTTCATTTTCTTTATTCCTAGAGAACCCCTTTAATAAAAAAAACAAAACTATAACTTCAAACAGAACTCGAAGCATAGCTCTGTTCAAATTAAGCTCTGTTTAAGTATAACGGGAAAAGTTGCTGCGTGGAGCAGGGACAGACTGTTAGGGAGACCAAACGCTAGCTAATAGGGCCACAAAAGTCATTTTAACCCGTTAAGGACCGGGCTCATTTTCACCTTAAGGACCTGGCCATTTTTTGCAAATCTGACCGGTGTCACTTTATATGTGAATAACTTTAAAACGCTTTTACTTATCCAGGCCAATCTGAGACTGTTTTTTCATCACATATTGTACTTCATGACACTGGTAAAATGGATTTAAAAAAAAATATTTATAAAAAAAAGTACCCAAAATTTGGAAAAATTAGCAAATTTCCAAGTTTCAATTTCTCTACTTCTATAATACATAGTAATACCTCCAGAAAAAGTTATTACTTTACATTCCCCATATGTCTACTTCATGTTAGGATCATTTTGGGAATGACATTTTATTTTTTGGGGACGTTACAAGGCTTAGAAGTTTAGAAGCAAATCGTGAAATTTTTCAAAATGTTCAAAAACCCACTTTTTAAGGACTAGTTTAGGTCTGAAGTCACTTTGTGAGGCTTAAATAATATAAACCACCCAAAAATTACCCCGTTCTGGAAACTGCACCCCTCAAGGTATTAAAAACAAATTTTACAAAAGTTGTTAACCCTTTAGGTGTTCCACAAGAGTTAATGGCAAATTTTCTATTTTAATCCATTTTTTCCAGTAACAAAGCAATGGTTAACACCCCAAAAAAACTCAATATTTATTGCTCTGATTCTGTAGTTTGCAGAAACACCCCATATATGGCCGTAAACTACTATACGGGCGCACGGTAAGGCGTAGAGGGAAAGGTGCGCCGTGTGGTTTTTGGAAGGCAGATTTTGCCAGACTGGTTTATTTACACCATGTTCCATTTGAAGCCCCCCTGATGCACCTCTAGAGTAGAAACTCAATAAAAGAGACCTCATCTAAGAAACTACACCCCTCACAGTATTCAAAACTGATTTTACAAACTTTGTTAACCCTTTAGGTGTTCCACAAGAGTTATTGGCAAATGGAGATGAAATTTCAGAATTGCTATTTTTTGGCAAATTTTCCATTTTAATCCATTTTTTCCAGTAACAAAGCAAGGGTTAACAGCCAAACAAAACTCAATATTTATTGCCCCGATTCTGTAGTTTGCAGAAACACACCAAATGTGGCCGTAAAATACTGTACGGGCACACGGTAGTGCGTAGAGGGAAAGGTGCACTGTGTGGTTTTTGGAAGGCAAATTTTGCTGGACTGGTTAATTTACACCATGTCCCATTTGAAGCCCCCCTATAATATACCTACTAACATAGAAAGTATATTATAGTGCATATGTATTGTGTAGTAGTGTTGTTTAGTGCTGAGCGAGCATGCTCGGCCGAACTGCTGTTCAGCTCGAGCATCGCTATGCTCGGCATATGGCGGTAATTGGCCGAGTACTGCATGTGCTCGAGCGCCATGCTCGAGTCTCCTCAGCGCACGTTTGGTGGCTGCTATGCATGTTGGCTATTGGCATTACAGTGATTGGCTGGCCGGCACACCTCATCGGGTCCTATATGACACCTGATGACGCATGTTCGGCTCATTTGTAGTCAGGAAGATCTGCACTTCGGAAGGGACAGAGAGTGTAGGGAGTCTGATCGCAAACAATTCTGTAGAAAAATGTTTCAAAGACCCAAAAGTGCTTTTAAGGACTATTGTGTATCGGTGGCAGGCTGGCAGTATTTTATAGCTACAGTACAATTTTTTTTCAGCATTTTCAATACTTATTCTCTAAAGGGTGTCTGTAGTGACTAGTGACATCTGTATTATACCTTCTGTGTGTCAGGGCCAGAGAGTTGAGAAATATAACTGAAAATTACTATATTTTTTCCATCATTTTCAATATGTCTGTGAAGGTTCTCATTTTTCCAGGTCATGGTAAATCAGTAAAGAATAAATCAAAGCAGCTGGACTTATAGATTTCTTGCAAACTTTTCACTCGTTCTTCCAACGAGCTTTTTTAATTCTGAGAGACTATACAAGAATTCTCTGTGAATAAATATGTAACTGAATCAACATCTGGTAATTATACCCAGCATGGGGTCAGAGGTCGTTATACCCAGCATGGGGTCAAAGGTGTTGATTCCATTATCCTAATTGGAGTCAGTAGGTGATAATGACCTCCCAGAAAAAACTGTCAAGACAGCATTGTATGTGGCAGACAATAGAACAACAACTAGAAAAGGACAAAATCATTGATCGGGCTATCTATCATCGCCTCTACCCTGGGGAAGACCCTCCATATATTTATGGACTTCCTAAGATACATAAGGATGGGACCCCTCTCAGGCCAATTGTCAGCAGCATCAACTCTGTGACCTACAATGGCAAAATACTTAGCCAGAATCCTAGCGTCCTTGGTTGGAAACACACAACATCACATACAGAACTCTCAGGATTTCACCACCAAAATCCAGAACTTGGTATTGGGCACAGAAAAAACAATGGTCTCCTATGATGTTACATCCCTCTTCACCTGCATACCCACTACAGAGGCAATTGAAACAGTCAGGAAACAGTTGCTACTAGACAACACCTTAGGCTGCAGAACAGAACTTAGCCCAGACCAAGCGTGTGCCTTACTGGACCTTTGTCTGAGTACCACCTACTTCAAGTATAAGGACAAGTTCAACAAGCAAAAACATGGCTGTGCTATGGGATCGCCAGTCTCACCTATTTTAGCGAACCTGTATATGGAGGAAGTACAAACTGGATTCCAAAAAAGTTGGGACACTATACAAATCGTGAATAAAAACTGAATGCAATGATGTGGAGGTGCCAACTTCTAATATTTTATTCAGAATAGAACATAAATCACGGAACAAAAAGTTTAAACTGAGAAAATGTACCATTTTAAGGGAAAAATATGTTGAATCAGAATTTCATGGTGTCAACAAATCCCCCAAAAGTTGGGACAAGGCCATTTTCACCACTGTGTGGCATCTCCCCTTCCTCTTACAACACTCAACAGAGGTCTGGGGACCGAGGAGACTAGTTTCTCAAGTTTAGAAATAGGAATGCTCCCCCATTCTTGTCTAATACAGGCCTCTAACTGTTCAATCGTCTTGGGCCTTTTTTGTTCCACCTTCCTCTTTATGATGCGCCAAATGTTCTCTATAGGTGAAAGATCTGGACTGCAGACTGGCCATTTCAGTTCCCGGATCCTTCTCCTACGCAGACATGATGCTGTGACTGATGCAGAATGTGGTCTGGCATTATCTTGTTGAAAAATGCAGGGTCTTCCCTGAAAGAGATGACGTCTGGATGGGAGCATATGTTGTTCTAGAACCTGAATAAATATTTCCGCATTGATGGTGCCTTTCCAGACATGCAAGCTGCCCATGCCCCACACACTCATG
Source organism: Bufo gargarizans (assembly GCF_014858855.1). Taxonomy (NCBI): domain Eukaryota; kingdom Metazoa; phylum Chordata; class Amphibia; order Anura; family Bufonidae; genus Bufo; species Bufo gargarizans. The sequence continues at coordinate 375,282,348 of NC_058083.1, read as the reverse complement.
CAACCCCATACCATCAGAGATGCAGGCTTCTGAACTGAGCGTTGATAACAACTTGGGTTGTCCTTGTCCTCTTTGGTCCGGATGACATGGCGTCCCAGATTTCCAAAAAGAACTTTGAATCGTGACTCGTCTGACCACAGAACAGTCTTCCATTTTGCTACACTGCATTTTAAATGATCCCTGGCCCAGTGAAAACGCCTGAGCTTGTGGATCTTGCTTAGAAATGGCTGCTTCTTTGCACTGTAGAGTTTCAGCTGGCAACGGCGGATGGCACGGTGGATTGTGTTCACTGACAATGGTTTCTGGAAGTATTCCTGAGCCCATTCTGTGATTTCCTTTACAGTAGCATTCCTGTTTGTGGTGCAGTGTCGTTTAAGGGCCCGGAGATCACGGGCATCCAGTATGGTTTTACAGCCTTGACTCTTACGCACAGAGATTGTTCCAGATTCTCTGAATCTTCGGATGATGTTATGCACAGTTGATTATGATAGATGCAAAGTCTTTGCTATTTTTCGCTGGGTAACACCTTTCTGCACAACATTGTGGGAATTGGTTATCCTCTACCCATCTTGGCTTCTGAGAGACACTGCCACTCTGAGAAGCTCTTTTAATACCCAATCATGTTGCCAATCGACCTAATTAGTGTCAATTGGTCTTCCAGCTCTTCGTTATGCTCACATTTACTTTTTCCAGCTTCTTATTGCTACTTGTCCCAACTTTTTGGGGATTTGTTGACACCATGAAAATTTGAATCAACGTATTTTTCCTTTAAAATGATACATTTACTCGGATTAAACGTTTGATCTGTCATCTATGTTCTATTACAAATAAAATATTGACCTTTGCCATCTCCACATCATTGCATTCAGTTTGTATTCACAATTTGTTTAGTGTCCCAACTTTTTTGGAATCCGGTTTGTAGAAAGGAAAGCCCTGACAACTTTCATGGGAATTACACCGAGTCATTGGTTCAGATATGTGGATGACACTTGGGTTAAAATTCATAAACAAGAGTTACAGGCTTTTGCCGACCACATCAACTCAGTGGATCATAACATCAATTTCATGCGGGAAGATATGCAGAACAAACAACTGGCGTTTCTGGACTGTCTTATAACAGTGGAAGAGGGAAGGAAGCTGGGAATAGAGGTCTATCGAAAACCAACACACACAGACCAGTACCTGCTATTTGATTCCCACCATCCTCTAGACCACAAACTGGGATTCATCCAGACTCTGCACCACCGGGCAGAGAAAATCCCCACCAGCACAAAGGCCAAGGCGAAGGAATTCAAACACCTCAGAGGGGCACTTAAAACTTGTGGGTATCTAGATTGGGCCTTTGTCAAAACAGAAGGAAAGAGAAGAAACAGCACCAAGACTACCAGTGAGGGCGAGAAGCATGACAGACACAAGAATATGGGTATCCCATATGTAGCTGGGGTGTCTGAGAAACTCAAACAGATTTTTAATAAACATCGCATCCCTGTCTGCTTTAAACTCAGCAACACACTGAGGCTAACAACTGGTTCACCCAAAAGACTCAACACCTAAACACAAGATGGACAACTTTGTGTACGCAGTCCAGTGCAACGAGGAATGCTCGGAACTGTATATCGGCGAAACAAAACAACTACATCAGCGTATGGCTCAGCACAGAAGAGCCAAAACCTCTGGTCAAGATTTAGCCGTGTACTTACATCTAAAAGAAACAGGTCACACCTTTGAAGACAGTCAAGTTTGTGTTTTGGATAAGGAGGCCGATTGGTACAAACGAGGTGTGAAGGAGGTCATCTACGTAATAATGGAGAAGCCAAGCTTGAATAGAGGTGGGGGGTTAGATATCTATTGTCTGCCACATACAATGCTGTCTTGACACCTTTTTCTGGGAGGTCATTATCACCTACTGACTCCAATTAGGATAATGGGTTTAACACCTTTGACCCCATGCTGGGTATAATTACCAGATGTTGATTCAGTTATATATTTATTCCCAGAGAATTCTTATACAGTCACTCAGAATTGAGAAAGCTCGTTGGAAGAACAAGTGAAAAGTTTTCAAGAAATCTACAGTAAGTCCAGTTGCCTTCATTTATTCTTTACAGAACATTTTCAATATTTTTTCTATAGAGGGTGTAAGCAGTGACTTGTGACATCTGTCCAATACCTTCTGTGTGTCAGGGCCAGAGATTGGAGAAATATAACTAAAAAATTACTATATTTTTTCCATCATTTTCAATAATTTTTCTATAGATGGTATCTGCAGTGACTATTGACATCTGTATTTTACTTTCTGTGTGCCAGAGATTGGAGAAATATAACTGAAAATAAATATATTTTTTTCATCATTTTTAATAATTTTTCTATAGAGGCTGTCAGCAGTGACTTGTGACATCTGTCCATTAACTTCTGTGTGGTGAGTCAGGGACAGAAATTGGAGGAATATAACTGAAAATTACTATATTTACATAATTTTCAATAATTTTTCTATAGAGGATGTCTACAGTGACTAGTGACATCTGTATTACAGTTGCAAGAAAAAAAGTATGTGAACCCTTTGGAACGATATGGATTTCTGCACAAATTGGTCATAAAATGTGATTTGATCTTCATCTAAGTCACAACAATAGACAATCACAGTCTGCTTGAACTAATAACACACAAATAATTAAATGTTACCATGTTTTTATTGAACACACCATGTAAACATTCACAGTGCAGGTGGAAAAAGTATGTGAATCCCTAGACTAATGACATCTCCAAGAACTAATTAGAGTGAGGTGTCAGCCAACTGGAGTCCAATCAATGAGATGAGATTAGAGGTCTTGGTTACAGCTGCCCTGCCCTGTTAAAAGACACACCAGTTCTGGGTTTGCTTTTCACAAGAAGCATTGCCTGATGTGAATGATGCCTTGCACAAAAGAGCTCTCAGAAGACCTATGATTAAGAATTGTTGACTTGCATAAAGCTGGAAAGGGTTATAAAAGTATCTCAAAAAGCCTTGCTGTTCATCAGTCCACGGTAAGACAAATGGTCTATAAATGAAGAAAGTTTAGCACTGCTGCTGCTCTCCCTAGGAGTGGCCGTCCTGTAAAGATGACTGCAAAAGCACAGCGCAGACTGCTCAATGAGGTGAAGAAGAATCCTAAAGTGTCAGCTAAAGACTTACAAAAGTCTCTGGCATATGCTAACATCCCTGTTAGCGAATCTACGATAAGTAAAACACTAAACAAGAATGGATTTCATGGGAGGATACCGCAGAGGAAGCCACTGCTGTCCAAAGAAAAACATTGCTGCACGTTTACAGTTTGCACAAGAGCACCTGGATGTTCCACATCAGTGCTGGCAAAATATTCTGTGGACAGATGTAACCAAAGTTGAGTTGTTTGGAAGAAACACACAACACTATGTGTGGAGAAAAAGAGGCACAGCACACCAACATTAAAACTTCATCCCAACTGTGAAGTATGGTGGTGGGGGCCTCATGGTTTGGGGCTGCTTTGCTGCGTCAGGGCCTGGACGGATTGCTATCATCGAAGGAAAAATGAATTCCCAAGTTTATCAAGATATTTTTCAGGAGAACTTAAGGCCATCTGTCCACCAGCTAAAGTTCAACAGAAGATGGATGTTGCAACAGGACAACGACCCAAAGCATAGAAGTAAATCAACAACAGAATGGCTTAAACAGAAGAAAATACACCTTCTGGAGTGGCCCAGTCAGAGTCCTGACCTCAACCCGCTTGAGATGCTGTGGCATGACCTCAAGAAAGCGATTCACACCAGACATCCCAAGAATATTGCTTTGTATGTTATTAGTTTAAGCAGGCTGTGATTGTCTATTGTTGTGACTTAGATGAAGATCAGATCACATTTTATGACCAATTTGTGCAGAAATCCATATCATTCCAAAGGGTTCACATAATTTTTCTTGCAACTGTATACATTCTGTGTGTCAGGGCCAGAGATAAATATAACTGAAAATGAATATATTTTTTACATCATTTTCAACAATTTTTCTATAGAGGTTGTCAGCAGTGACTGGTGACATCTGAATTATACATTCTGTGTGTCATGGCCAAAGATTAGAAAAATACAACTGTAAATAAATATATTTTTTCCATCATTTTTTATAATTGTTCTATAGAGGGTGTCAGCAGTGACTTGGGACATCTGTCCAATACCTTCTGTGTGTCAGGGTCAGAAATTGGAGCAATATAACTGAAAATTACAATATTTTTTCCATAATTTTCAATAATTTTTCTATAGATGGTTTCTGCAGTGACTAGAGACTTCTGTCCTATACCTTCTGTGTGTCACGGCCAGAGATAGGAAAAATATAAGTGAAATCTATTTTCCTTTTGCCATTCTTTTCCATATTTTTTCCATATATTATGCTTGCTGGGAACTGTGACATCCATGCCACATCTTGTGTGTCAAGCATGCATATAACATTTAATATACACAAGGCGATCAGTAAGGGATGGGGAAGTGGCCGTGATGCTGATGGTTCACGCAGAAGCCGTGGCCCTGGTCACATTGAAACTGTGCCTGCTGCCAGAGCACAAGAAAAACAATTATCCACGATACCTAGCTTCATGTCCCAATTTTACGGAGCGTCGCAGGTCAAAACTTTTGAAGTCAGACCAGTGCGACCAAGTGGTCGGTTGGATTGCAGCAGATAATGCTTCCAGTTGGTTAAGCACCACCCTGTCTTCTACCAAGTCCAGTCTCAGTAGCCAAGAGTCTGGTCAACAGAATCCTCTTCCTGATCCTCCTTCCTCCCACCATGGATAGTCTGGCCAAACAATTGATCACACACTTGGAAATTCCGAGGATCTCTTTTCATCGCCATTACTTTATTTGGCTCTCTCGCCAAGCATGCTTGAAGAGGGACATGAGATCTTGTGCCCTGATTCCCAACCTCTTGAGCATCCAAAGTCAGAAGAATGTGACAGAGGAAAGTGCGGACGACAAAAGAATAGTAGTTTGCAACCTGTGCCACACCAAAATGATCCGGAGCGTGAACACTAGCAACCTCACCACCACCAGCATGATCCACCACATGGCATCCAAGCATCGTAATAAGTGGTACGAACGCCAGGGTCCACAATCTGTGTCTGCGAGTCACACCACTGCCTCCTCTTCCCCTATAGTACATGCTGGATGCCTCCTGCCCTGCACCTGAACCTTCACAAGCACCATCAGCGACCACTTCTACTTCCCTGTCCCAGCGCAGCATCCAAACGTCATTACCCCAGACATTCGAACACAAGCGCAAATACTCAGCCACCCACCCACAGGCCATAGCACTAAATGCGCACCTTTCAAAATTACTGGCCCTGGAAATGTTGCCATTTAGGCTAGTAGACACTAAGGCCTTCCGCAGCCTGATGTCGTCGGCTGTCCCGCGGTACTCTTTCCTCAGCCGCCACTATTTTTCGAGGTGTGCCGTACCCGCCTTACACCAACATGTGTCCTGAAACGTCACACGTGCCCTGACCAACGCAGTTACTGGGAAGGTCCACCTAACCATGGACACATGTACATTGGATGAACATTGTGGAGGCCGGGAGAGAGTTGTACCCTGGGATGGCACAGGTGCTACTGACGTTTGAGGATTGCGGGCCCTAATTCCATTAGGATTTCCATCAGCACCTACGTTAGTGGCTCCAACCCGGACTTCTCCTCCTCCACCTCCTCCTCCACTTCCACCTCTGAATTATCTGCGTGCAGAACCAGTCAGTCATCAACCGGTAGCTGGAAGCCGTGTAGCACTGCAGTGGGGAAGCTGTCCTCTAAGCTGATATGCTTAGAGGACAAACAGCACACCACCGCAGAGCTGTTGCAGGGGATAAAAGACCAGACTGAGCTGTGGCTCTTGCCACTCAACCTACAACCAGGCATGGTTGTGTGTGATAATGGCCGTAACTTGGCGGTGGCTTTGGAGCTCGGCAAGCTCAGACACATCCCATGCCTAGCCCATATCTTAAACTTAGTGGTTCAGCGGTTTCTCAAAACCTACCCCAATTTTCCTGATCTACTGGTGAAGGTGCGCTGCGTGTGTGCACATTAACGCAAGTCAACAGCTTCAGCCAGTCTGTCAATGCTGCAGCAGCACTTTAACTTGCCAGCTCACCAGCTGTTGTGCGACGTGAGCACGCGCTGGAACTCCAGTTTCGACATGTTGGCTAGGCTTTGTGAGCAGCAGAGTGCAGTAGTGGAATGCCAGCTGCAACATGGCCTTCGCCTTTCCAGTCAGTTTCCGCTAATCAGAAGTGAGGATCTGACCTCTGTGAGGTTTTAAGAAACTTTGAGGAATCAACACAGAGGTGAGCGGCGATAATGCTATTATCAGCGTAACCATCCCACTTCTGTGTCCGCTCAAAAGTTCGCTGCTCACAATTAAGGATGACACTTTGCATGTGAAAGAGGTGGAAATAGGGGAAGAAGACATTACTCAAGGTTGTTAGCCAGACCACCCTCCGTCCATCTTCTCAGCGCGAATTGGACTATGAAGTTTAATTCCATCTGTTCAGCGTGGGTGGGCAGAAGAGGAGGAAGAGAATGAGGAGATTGAGAGTGATTCTCCTGATGACGACAGCAACGTCTTGCCTGTTGGTAATCTTATACACTGCCATTCCCATGACCCGCACGTTATACACATTTTATACAACATAGATCACTGGGTGTTCACCCATCTGGACCCCCGCTACAAAGAGAACTTCTCATCTCTCATTCCTCTGGTGGTGGAGACGACAAGCAAACGGTGCTATACCAGAAGTTCCTTGTTGAAAAATCGCTCCAAAGTTGATAGGGCAGACATCCAAATGGATTGCCGCTGTCACAGGGACGTGTAAACGCCTAGAAGTTATCTAGAGTAAACAAGGCCCTCACCTACAAGTCTAGTCTCAGTAGCCAAGAGTCTGGTCAACACAATCCTCACTATGTTGGCATACTGGGTAAACGTTGTGGAGGCCGAGAGCAAGTTGGCTGCTGGCACCAGACTCAGCTTCTGCTCCCTTTTCTGCTGCTGCCTCTGCCTCTTCCTCCGCCTCTGGAGGAATGTTGGCACCTGCCGCCCTGCCGACAGAGGATGTGCCACCAACAACACCACCTCCGTCACCAAGCATCTCCACTATGTCACACGGAAGCGTTCAGCTCTCCATCTCACAAACCTTTGAGAGAAAGTGTAAATTCCCACCTAGCCACCCTCGATCCCTAGCCCTGAATGCCAGCATTTCTAAACTACTGGCCTTTGAAATGCTGTCATTCAGGCTGGTGGAGATGGACAACTTCAAACAGCTCATGTCGCTTGCTGTCCCACAGTACGTCGTTCCCAGCCACCACTACTTCTCCAGGAGAGCCGTGCCCTCCCTGCACAACCAAGTATCGGATAAAATCAAGTGTGCACTGCGCAACGCCATCTGTGGCAAGGTCCACCTAACCACAGATACGTGGACCAGTAAGCACGGCCAGGGACGCTATGTCCCCCTAACCGCACACTGGGTAAATGTAGTGGAGGCTGGGCCCCAGGTGGAGAGCTGTTTGGCGCATGTCCTTCCTCAGCCAAGGATCGCAGGGCATCATTCTTTGCCTCCTGTTGCCTCCTCTTCCTATTCGGCTTCCTCCTCCTCTTCTACCACCTCCACATCCGGTCAGCGACAGACCTTCACCACCAACTTCAGCACAGCCAGGGGTAAACGTCAGCAGGCCGTTCTGAAACTGATGTGTTTCGGGGACAGGCCCCACACCGCGCAGGAGTTGTGGCGGGGTGTAGAACAACAGACCGACGAGTGGTTGCTGCCAGTGAGCCTCAAGCCCGGCCTGGTGTTGTGCGATAATGGGCGAAATCTCGTTGCAGCTCTGGGACTAGCCGGTTTGACGCACATCCCTTGCCTGGTGCATGTGCTGAATTTGGTGGTGCAGAAATTCATTCACAACTACCCGACACGTCAGAGCTGCTGCATAATGTGCGCGCTTCCGACGTTCTCATCCTGCCGCTGGTCGGCTGTCTGCTCTACAGCATAACTTCAGCCTCCCCGCTCACCACCTCATATGCGACGTGTCCCCACCAGGTGGAACTCCACCTTGCACATGCTGGAGAGACTGTGCGAGCAGCAGCAGGCCATAGTGGAGTTTCAGCTGCAGCACTGGTGAGTCGCACTGTGGAACAGCACCACTTCACCACCAATGACTGGGCCTCCATGCGAGACCTGTGTGCCCTGTTGCGCTGTTTCGAGTACTCCACCAACATGGCCAGTGGCGATGACGCCGTTATCAGCGTTACAATACCACTTCTATGTCTCCTTGAGAAAACACTTAGGGCGTGATGGAAGAGGATGTGGCCCAGGATGAGGAGGAGGAGGAAGAGGGGTCATCTCTAACACTTTCAGGCCAGTCTTTTAGAAGTGGCTCAGAAAGACGATTTTTGCAACAGCAGAGGCCAGGTAAAAATTTGGCCAGCCAAGGCCCACTACTGGAGGACAAGGAGGAGGAGGATGATGATGATGAGGAGGAGGATGGGGATGAAGCATATTCACAGCGGGGTGGCATCCAACGCAGCTCGGGCCCATCACTGGTGCGTGGCTGGGGGGATACGGAGGACACAGACGATACGCGTCCTAAAGAGGACAGCTTGGGGGCAGCCTGGCACACATGAGCGACTACATGCTGCAGTGCCTGCACAACGACAGCAGAGTTGCCCACATTTTAATGTATGCTGACTACTGGGTGGCCACCCTGCTGATCCCCGTTAGGCTACTTTCACACTTGCGCTTAATCGGATCCGTTCTGAACGGATCTGATCATATTAATGCAGACGGAGGCTCCGTTCAGTACGGATCCGTCTGCATTAATAACTTTAAAAATTTTTGCAAGTGCGCAAGTAGCCTGCGCGGATCCGTTCAGACTTTCAATGTAAAGTCAATGGGGGACGGATCCGCTTGAAGATTGAGCCATATGGTGACATCTTCAAGCGGATCCGTTCCCATTGACTTACATTGTAAGTCTGAACGGATCCGCACGCCTCCGCACGGCCAGGCGGACACCCGAACGCTGCAAGCAGCGTTCAGCTGTCCGCCTGTCCGTGCGGAGGCGAGCGGAGCGGAGGCTGAACGCCGCCAGACTGATGCAGTCTGAGCGGATCCGCATCCATTCAGACTGCATCAGGGCTGGACGGAGGCATTCGGGTCCGCTCGTGAGCCCCTTCAAACGGAGCTCACGAGCGGACCGACGAACGCTAGTGTGAAAGTAGCCTTACAAAGACAATGTGCCGTCCTTAATTCCCTCACTGGAGCGTGATCGGAAGATGCGCGACTACAGGCGCATGCTGGTAGACGCGCTCCTGAGAGCATTCCCGACTGACGCCGGGGAAAAGTGGAAGCACAAGGCAAAGGCAGGGGAGGAAGATGCAGCTGTGTCAGCGCCAGCACCTCAGAAGGCAGGCTTAGCATGGCCGACATGTGGAAAAGCTTGCCGCAGCAACCAGCCCCAACTGTTGATATGGAGCATGTTAGCAGGAGACAGCATTTGAACAACACAACTACAGATACTGACTGATGGTTCTGCCCCATTCAACTTCTGGGTCTCCAAATTGTCCACATGGCCAGAGCTTTCCCTGTATGTCTTGGAGGTGCTGGCCTTCCCTGCAGCCAGTGTACTCTCTGAACGTGTATTTAGCACGCCAGGAGGTGTCATTGCAGACAGAGGCAGCTGCCTGTCCACAGCCAACGTGGGCAAGCTCACGTTCATTAAAATGAACAAGGCCTGGATCCCACAAGACTTGTCTGTACCTTGTGCAGAATAGACAGTTCTAACAGCCTCAACCTTCCATCCTTGTACTCAAGTGCACTTATTCCTTTATTTATTTTTTATATGTCCCAATATTTTGGGGGATACCCTTATGTAAAAATGCAAAATAACACATCTGTGTTGGCTACCTATTCCTCCTTCGCCACCGCTTCCACCTAGACCGCCACGTGAGCCTAAATGGCTACATCCACCCATTCACCGCCTCCTTAACCTCTTCCTCCTATATCATTCCTAATTAAAAAATTTTAATGTCTTATGTTTTTGTAAAGAAAAAATATGGGGGATTCAGCCCGCACAACCCTATGCAGGTGCAGATTGCTATGGCGAAATACAAATACAAACGCAAAAACACGAATGCAATCACACTCTGCAACCAGCACTCTGCCTTTATGCTGGATGTTGAATAAGGCATTGGTGTACATTTTGGCCAAAGCGTAATAAGCCATTCACCACGTCGAGGTCGCCTTCATGAGTGGTCCCTAACACTAGTTCCTACCTGTTATGGGCCATGACAGCCACACAAAGTCCAGGGAGTGTAGGTACAGCATGCATGCCAAGCACACTCTGCTTTTAACCTCGTCCGGTGCCATTACAGCTTTCATCGGATCCAGGGATGCAAGTACCAACATGCATGCTGAGCCCACTATATACTTCTCCTGGAGCCAAATGGCTACTGGTAGGTGCTATATAAGCAGACTCAGTTTTATACTGACTATACAGGTCTATTATAGAGCCATTTTAGTGGCCAAAAGTTCAGGTCACCATTGACTTTAATGGTGTTCGGGTTAAAACAAAACCCCAAAAAAAAACTAAAAACGAACCTGCCGAACTCGAACATCCAGGTGTCCGCTCAACTCTACTTATGAACTGTAATGTACTGTAGCTAAATAGGATATAGTGCCACAGTCTTTATATAAACAGTTCTCACAGGGTCATATTCATTCAGTTCCAATGTGAGATTTACATGGCTTTGTTTTTGCACTTCATACTTTGAGTTGCATTGCCAAAGTTTTAGAGCTTGAAGGTCCTTATCTTGGCAGCTGACATTTTTTCCACAAGCTCCAGCAATAGGGACCTCCACTGAACAGCAGTGCTTTGTTTGCAAGGGTTCATTTTTCCTATAACAAGATTTCAAAAGTGTTGATGCGATGTGAAATGTACTTTCCAAACATTTGTACTAGTGAAACTATTGTCTCTAACATCATCTACTGTACTCTGCAAAAAAGTGTAACACATTGCACTTGCTGGTAATTGCAATGCCACATCGTTAGCTAAAATAGTCATTCTCATTGAAGAATCAGAATGTTGGTTAAAGTAACCAGTGTCATGACCTGCCAGACCTCACTCTGTCTAGTGTAACTCAGTCCCCTGATAGTTGTGAGAAGAAAGGGAAAGGAGCCCTAACCCTTGCTAAGCAAATCACACATTTCATGATAAGCAAAAACTAGTAAATGTCAGCACTATGGCCTCTACTATCAAATAAGCTCTTTGCACTGTGATTTACTACTGCATGAGTTTATACCCTTATATATTATAGTGCAGTGATACCTCATAGACTTCCTTTATTCATGAAGCCAAAAAGTATGTGCCATCTGCTGCTATTATATATCAGATGAGGAATTCCATTTTAATAAACTGTCATTAGGATGGTATTTGCCTATGTAACCATGTAAATAAATGACACTACGTAAAAGGAAAATATCTTTAATAACCTACAGTAGTTAAATCTTATGAACATGATGAGAGAAATAGTCTTATGGCCGACCAAATTTTAGTTTCATTGCACAATGCTTATAGCAACTACAGTAGTGCTGCTATTCAAGCGGTCTGTGCTTGCCAGTGTCTTACCTCTTCCAATGGGCATGGGCACCAGAACAATCACCCATCCAGCATCCCTGGCATGGGGGATGGTCTGTGCCCATCATCCCCTCTCTCATGGGTATGGCTACCAGGGTGCCGCCTTCTCTGTCTGTTTTACCTATTCAGCCTCTTCTCCTCTGCTATCTGTAGTACACATGTGCACTTTTACTGACTCTTAACTCCTTAAGGACACAGCCTTATTTCACCTTAAGGACCAGGCCAGTTTGTGAAAATCTGACCAGTGTCACTTTAAGTGGTGATAACTTTAAAACACTTTGACTTAGGCCTCATGCACACAACAGTATTTTTTCACGGTCCGCAAAAACGGGGTGCGTAGGTCCGTGATCCGTGACCGTTTTTTCGTCCGTGGGTCTTCCTTGATTTTTGGAGGATCCACGGACATGAAAAAAAAGTCGTTTTGGTGTCCGCCTGGCCGTGCTGGTGCGGAGCCAAACGGATCCGTCCTGAATTACAATGCAAGTCAATGGCGACGGATCCGTTTGACGTTGACACAATATGGTGCCATTTCAAACAGATCCGTCCCCATTGACTTTCAATGTAAAGTCTGGAGTCCCTTTTATACCATCTGATTGGAGTTTTCTCCAATCCGATGGTATATTTTAACTTGAAGCGTCCCCATCACCATGGGAACGCCTCTATGAGTTAGATCGCGAAAACTCATTTCCGACAGTATATTCTAACACAGAGGCGTTCCCATGGTGATGGGGACGCTTCTAGTTAGAATATACTACAAACTGTGTACATGACTGCCCCCTGCTGCCTGGCAGCACCCGATCTCTTACAGGGGGCCGTGATCAGCACAATTAACCCCTCAGGTGCCGCACCTGAAGGGGTTAATTGTACTATCATATCCCCCTGTAAGAGATCAGGGCTGCCAGGCAGCAGGGGGCAGACCCCCCCCCCCCCCGCTCCCCAGTTTGAATATCATTGGTGGCCAGTGCGGCCCCCCCCTCCCTCCCTCTATTGTAATAATAGGTTGGTGGCACAGTGTGCGGCCCCCCGCCCCCCCCTCCCTCTATTGTAATAATTCGTTGGTGGCACAGTGTGCACCCCCCCCCGCCCCCCCTTCCAACCTGTATTGTAATAATTATTCGTTGCTGGCACAGTGTGCGCCCCCCATCGCCCCCCCTTCATCCCTGTATTGTAATAATTATTCGTTGGTGGCACAGTGTGTGCCCCCCATCGCCCCCCCTCCCTCTAGCATTAACAACATTGGTGGCCAGTGTGCGGCCTCCCATATCCCCCCCCCATCATTGGTGGCAGCGGAGTTCCGATCGGAGTCCCAGTTTAATCGCACACTGTGCCACCAACAAATTATTACAATAGAGGGAGGGAGGGGGGGGGGGGCGCAGTGGCCACCAATGATATTCAAACTGGGGAGGGGGGGTCTGCCCCCTGCTGCCTGGCAGCCCTGATCTCTTACAGGGGTATATGATAGTACACCGCACCTGAAGGGGTTAATTGTGCTGATCACGGCCCCCTGTAAGAGATCGGGTGCTGCCAGGCAGCAGGGGGCAGTCTTGTACACAGTTTGTAGTGTATTCTAACTAGAAGCGTCCCCATCACCATGGGAACGCCTCTGTGTTAGAATATACTGTCGGATATGAGTTTTCACGAAATGAAAACTTAGATCTGAAAAAGCTTTTATGCAGACGGATCTTTGGATCCGTCTGTATGAAAGTAACCTACGGCCACGGATCACAGACACGGATGCCAATCTTGTGTGCATCCGTGTTCTTTCACGGACCCATTGACTTGAATGGGTCCATGAACCGTTGTCCGTCAAAAAAAATCTTATTAGGTCTTATTTTTTTTTTACGGACAGGATACACGGATCACGGTCTCGGCTGCAAAACGGTGCATTTTCCGTCAATGGGTCCGCGAAAAAAAAAAACGGAAAACGGCACAACGGCCACGGATGCACACAACGGTCCTGTGTATGAGGCATTATCCAGGCCATTCTGAGATTGTTTTTTAGTCGCATATTGTAATTCATGGAATTGGTAAAATAAAGTCAAAAAAATGTATTTTTATTTATAAAAAAATACCAAATTTACAAAAAATTGGTAAAAAATTGCTAATTTCCAAGTTTCAATTTCTCTACTTCTATAATACACAGTAATACCTACAAAAATAGTTATTACTTTACATTCCCCATATGTCTACTTCATGCTTGGATCATTTTGGGAATGATATTTAATATTTTGGGGATGTTATAAGGCTTAGAAGTTTGGAAGCAAATCTTGAAATTTTCCAGAAATTTAAAAAAACTATTTTTAGGGACCAGTTCAGGTCTGAAGTCACTTTGTTAAGCTTAGATAATAGATAGCTAAAGGAGATGTCCCAAACCCGGAGGACGCCATGGGCCTAACGATAGTAACTTCCTTTAAGTATTTAGGTGTCCAAATAACCCCTGATACTAGGGATTACGAAAGCCTAAACGTGACGCCATTACTAAACAGATTCAAAGATAAAGTGAGCACGTGGATCAAGCTGCCGCTTTCCATGGTAGGAAGGACCAACCTTATAAAAATGATTTTGATGCCCCAGTTACTGTATCTCCTACATAATGCTCCTTGCTGGGTTCCAATTCGATTTTTCTATAAACTGAATGCCCTGTTTAGGGACTTAATTTGGAAGAAAGGGGTCCCCCGTATTAAACTTGGCACTCTATGGCGACCAAAAACAAATGGAGGTCTGGCCCTACCGGACCCGTGGCTATATTATCTGTCGAGTCAGTTACAACATATTAGAGGATGGGGAGATATAGAGAAAGTGAACACGGTAAGGAAAGTAATGAGATTTCTTGTAGGACGGACATGTCTGATGTCTGCACTGGAGGATGGTACCTTTTGTATTAAAGGGGAACGATATGGAGTACTGAACACCATTCACAAGGTGTGGTGGAAGGCCAGGGATGTCACAAAGATCCCTTGGTATACAGTGTATACCCCAATTTGGCCTAACTATATGTACAAAGAGTTGGACAAACTTGCGGAATTACAGGTGTGGAATTCGTATAACCTGAATAGAATGACCCAGTTGTATTCGGAGGGTATATTGAAAGAATTCGCACAGTTACAACAGGAATTTAATATCCCTAAGAAATTATTTTATTTATACCTGCAGAAGGGTAGGTTGGGTTACCTTGGTTCTTGTGAAAATCAAATAAAAATATCTGATAAAATAAAAAGCTTAGATAATAGAAACCACCCTCAAAATGACTAGAAACTACACCCCTCAAGCTATTCAAAACTGATTTTACAAACGTTGTTAACCCTTTAGGTGTTCCACAAGAGTTAATGGCAAATGGAGATAAAATTTCAGAATTTAGATTTTTTGCCACATTTTCCATTTTTATCTATTTTTTTCCAGTAACAAAGCAAGGGTTAACAGCCAAACAAAACTGAATACATATTGCCCGATTCTGTAGTTTGCAGAAACACCCCATATGTGGCCGTAAACTACTGTACAGGCACACAGTAGGGCGTAAAGGGAAAGGTGCGCCATATGGTTTTTGGAAGGCAGATTTTGCTGGACTGGTTTATTTACACCATGTCCCATTTGAAGCCCCCCTGATGCACCCCTAGTGTAGAAACTCCTTAAAAGTGACCCCATCTAAGTAACTACACCCCTCAAGGTATTCAAAACTGATTTTATGAACTTTGTTAACCCTTCAGGTGTTGCACAAGAGTTATTGGCAAATGGGGATGAAATTTGAGAATTAACTAACAAAGCAAGGGTTAAAAGCCAAACAAGACTATTATCTTTATTGCCCTGACTCTGCCGTTTACAGAAACACCCCATATTTGGTCATACACTACTGTACGGCCACACGGCAGGGTGTAGAGAAAAAGGAGAGCTGTGTGGATTTTGGAGGGCTGATTTTTATGGACCGGTTTATTTACACCGTGTCTTGTTTCAACACCCCTGATGCACCCCTGGAGTAGAAACTCCCTAAAAGTGACCCCATCTAATAAACTACACCACTCAAGGTATTCAAAACTGATTTTACAAACTTTGTTAACTCTTTAGGTGTAGAGATGTCCTGAACTATTCACCGGCGGACAGTTCCCGGCGAACATCGCTTGTATATATATATATATATGCGATGTTTGGCCCGCCCCCTATACATCATCATTGAGCAAACTTTGACCCTGTACCTCACAGTCAGCAGATACATTCCAGCCAATCAGCATACCCTCCCTCCCAGACCCTCCCACCTCCTCTAAAAAAGCAAGGACGGCAGCTGCAGTGTTAGTTAGAGCAGGGACAGTGCAGCTGCTGCTGATTTAATAGGGAAATTGTTAGCTAGGCCAGTGTTCTGTGTCCACTCCAGTCCTCAAAGACTCATCTGCTGTAAGGACAGCGTCCTGACAGTGTAAAAGGCAACCCTGAATCAACCAGCAGCATTTCCAGCACTTATATCTATGCAGATTGTCATGTTTCCCTCCGGCCACCAGAGGCCACTTTGACTAAACAGGAACCTGAGTTGTGCTGGCCAGAGGCTAAGAAAGAGTTAAGAAGTTTTCCCGGGCTGTTCCAGAAGTTGCTAGGGCCTTGCTGAGATAACAGGGAGATATGGACTGCTGAGAGATAACAGTAAAAGACTGGAGCAGCAGGAGGCTATATTAGCTGAGATTTTCCTGACAGCTGTGGAACTGCACACAGAGGACTTCACTGTGTGTTCCAGAGGAGTGGGACCGTGTGTTAGAGACCAGTGCAAGCCGGATTCTTCCTGCCAGAACTGGAACTAGGGGGAGATCTGCATCTGTTGTGACCAGAGAGAGAAAGACAGCCAAGCAAGCGACCGGACCTGGATCCAGACTGCATCTTATTGTACCCAGGAGAATCTGCAGAACTGTGAGTGGCACCGGTGCTTTCCTGTGATAGGTCATAGAGTCAGGGACTTAGTCAGTGTGCTGTTGAAGTGTCCCCTGGGTAGCAGGGCTAGATAGGAAATTGGTAGTGAGAGTAGCTTGCAAGCTGACTGCTTACTGTTTAGCTCATTCTGTGTATATGCAATACTCCATTGCCATTGTTGTTGATTCATGTTCACCCGTTAATACCATTCCTGTCTTTGACCCATTGTGCCTCTGGTGCGGTGGTACTGTATTGTTATTCAGGTTTTCCGGCAGTTTCATTTCGCTCCTTAATAAAGCAGTTTTTTGCTTCAGTCTCCTTGCCCGCTGTAATATACTAGAATCCTGCTTTGCGGCCTCTTCCTCCTCTGACCGCTACGACAGCACCCCAAAAAGGCCTTTTTAGGGCTGGTACATCAGTCTGCTTTTACTTATCTTTTTCTATATATATTATTGTAGTTGCCTGCCTGTGTGTGAGAGGCCACAGGCCCACAGACTGTACTGTGTGCACTCCACTCATATAGGGTGGCATTAAAGTCATAATTTTTTTCCTCTGTAATATAATTGCCGTTGCCTGCCAATGAGTGTCAGGCCCACAGACTGTACTGTGCCCACTGCCCACCACAGAAATATAGTGGCAAATATGGGGGAACTGCTCAAACCCCAAACACTGTAGCGTGTTTCTCATTGGGGGAGCAGTCCCACCGCATGTGGACCGCAGCAAATGACTATCCCCAGCAAAAAATGCATACAATGGAGGATGCCGGCACAGTCTACATGCACCACAAAGGCATCCTACACAAAACGGAGCATTGTGCGGATGAAAATATAATTATATAAAACACCGAAAAAAATGCACCAAACGGATATGCCACTGACTATACTAGCTAGTCATACAAGCATTAAAAGCTGAGACTTTTGCCAATATATTCCAGTCAGGAACACATCGGAGCCCATCATGCACCACGTCACGGTCTCTCAGCATGGCAAGGGTCCTACCACTATGCTAACTATGGTATGAACACGGTCGGAAGGTGATGAAATAAAGCTCACAGCCAAGCTTCCACACAACTGCGTAGCAGGACAACTAATGCAATGTGAATAAAGAAAGACTGTAAGCCACACCCATATCAGACCGTGTGATGGAGGTTACCAGGTGCAAAAGAATGTTTAAATGCCAGGTAAAGGCACATTCAATACATACAATTTAATGCTGTTAAAAAATTCATTTTATTTTTCCCTCAAATATAATTTCAGTTGCCTGCCAGTGAGTGTCAGGCCCACAGACTGTACTGTGCCCACTGCCCACCACTCATATAGGGTGGCAGCGCACCTTGCTGTAAAAAAAAATATTTAATTTTTCCTCTGTAATATAATTGCAGTTGCCTGCCAGTGAGTGTCAGGCCCACAGACTGTACTGTGCCCACTGCCCACCACTCATATAGGGTGGCACAATACCTTGCACCCATAGTACCGCAAATTAAAAACAAAATGACAGGCAGAGGCAGGCCACCCCGCAGGGGCCGTCATGGTCGTGGTGCTTTGATTTCCTTTGGCACTAGAATAATGCCCAGTGTTCAGAGGCCAAGTACTCTGAACTCGAAAAATTCGGAGGACATAGTTGACTGGCTTACACAGGACACATAGTTGACTGGCTTACACCAAATCTTTTACAGCTTCCGTTCGGAACCTTGACGCACCATCCTCCTCCAGCTCAGCTTTGCGCACCTCTCAAGTTACCACTCGCCCGCCGCCACCACCACCAACACTAGCACCACAGCCGCTTTACCTGATCTGTCTGAGGAGTTATTTACACATCAGTTGGAAGAAATGCCAGAGGATGTAGATAATAGGGATATGACTCAGTCAGGCAGCATTACACACATGGAAGTACGGTGTGATGATGATGATGATGTTGTACCCGCTGCTGCTTCCTTTGCTGAGTTGTCAGATATAAGTGAAGCGGTTGATGATGACGATGTGTCCGTGGATGTCATGTGGGTGCCCGCTCAAAGAGAAGAAGAACAGGGGGAAAGTTCAGATGAAGAGACAGAGAGGAGGAGGAGACGAGTTGGAAGCAGGGGGAGGTCGTCGCAAGGAGCTAGTTGCACAGTCAGACAGCATGTATCGGCACCTGGGGTCAGCCAGACAGCACGCCAATCAACGCATGCTGTTGCCACCACCAGAATGCAGTCATTGCAAAGCTCAGCACTGTGGCATTTTTTTGTGTGTCTGCCTCTGATAACAGCTATGCCATTTGCAACCTATGACAAAAGAAACTGAGTCGTACCTAGGTACAACTGTTTTGCAAAGGCACATCAGATCTTACATCACAAACGCCCATGGAATCAACACATGAGTACAAGCAGCACACAAGCTCAAAGCCACCATCCTCCTCCTGGTCCAGCATCTTCAGCCACGTCAACCACTGCTGTCCTCCTTGCCCCCTCTTAACCACCCGCCACTCCGCCTCTCACCTTCAGCAGTTCCTGCTCATCTGCTCACAGGTGTCTGTCAAGGAAATGTTTAAGCGTAAGAAGCCAATATCACAGAGTCACCCAAATGCCCGGCGTCTGACAGCTGGTTTGTCGGAACTCTTAGCCTGCCAGCTTTTACCATACAAGCTGGTGGAGTCTGAGGCCTTCAAAAAATTTTTATCTATTGGGACACCACAGTGGAAGGTACCCGTCTGAATTATTTTTTTCACAAAAGGCAATCCCCAACCTGTACTCTATTGTGAAAAGGGAGTCATGGCATGTCTGGCACACAGTGTTGGGGCAAGGGTCCATCTAACCACTGATACCTGGTCTGCAAAGCACGGTCAGGGCAGGTATATTACGTTCAATGCGTGGCTCTGCAGCGGAGTTGGTGACACCGCCACGACTTGCAGGCAGTCCTGCTGCCGCCTCCTCTACTCCATCCTCTTCGCTAACCTCCTCGGCTGAGTCCTCTTCTGCTGCTGCGTCTTGCTCCACATCAAATGCACCCCCTCAGCTCCCCAGGGGCTATTCCACATCCCAGATACGACAGTGTCACGCCGTCTTGGGGTTGACTTGCCTGAAAGCAGAAATTCACACTGGACCCGCACTCCTGAATGCACAGGTGGATCAGTGGCTGACCTAGCACCAACTGGAGATCAGCAAAGTGGTGTGTGACAACGGAAGCAATTTGTTGGCGGCATTGAATTTGGGCAAGTTGACACATGTGCCATGCATGGCACATGTGTTTAATCTGATCGTACAATGCTTTGTGTATAAGTACCCAGGCTTACAGGACGTTCTCAAGTAGGCCAGGAAGGTGTGTGGCCATTTCAGGTGTTCCTACACGGCCATGGCGCACTTTTCAGATATTCAGCGGCGAAACAACATGCCAGTGAGGTGCTTGATTTGTGACAACCTGACACGTTGGAATTCAACACTTCTAATGTTTGACCGCATGCTCCAACAAGAAAAAGCCGTCAATGAGTATTTGTATGACCGGGGTGCTAGGACAGCCTCTGCGGAACTGGGGATTTTTTTACCACGTTACTGGACGCTCATGCGCAATGCCTGTAGGCTAATGCGTTCTTTTGAGGAGGTGAAAAACCTAGTCAGTCGCACCAAAGGCACCATCAGCGACCTCATCCCATTTGTTTTCTCCCTGGAGCGTGCCCTGCAAAGAGTGCTGGATCAGGCTGTAGATGAGCGTGAAGAGGAAGAGGGAAGAGTTGTGGTCACCATCACCATCAGAAACAGCCTTATCATCATTGCTTGCAGGACCTGCGGCAATGCTGGAAGAGGATTCAGAGGAGGAATGTGGCTTTGAGGAGGAGAAAGACCAACACAGCAGGCATCCCAGGGTGCTCGCTGTCACCTATCTGGGACCCATGGTGTTATACGTGGCTGGGGGAAAGAACAGACCTTCAATGAGATCAGTGAGGACGAGGAACGGGACATGAGTAGCTCGGCATCCAACCTTGCGCAAATGGAGTCTTTCATGCTGTCGTTCCTGTTGAGGGACCCTTGTATAAAAAGGCTGAAGGAGAACGACCTGTACTGGGTGGCCACGCTACTAGACCCCCGGTATAAGCAGAAAGTGGCTGAAATGTTACCGAATTACTGGAAGTTGGAAAGGATGCAACAGTTCCAAAACAAGTTAAAAAGTATGCTTTACACAGCTTATATGGGTGATGTCACAGCACAATGGGAATCTAACAGGGGAAGAGGTGAAAGTAATCCTCCTCCTACCACTATCACGCCAGCAAGGACAGGACGCTTTACAGACATGTTGTTGATGGAGGACATGCAGAGCTTTTTAAGTCCTATGCATCACCACAGCCCTTCGGGGTCCACCCTCAGAACGAACCAACCGACAGGTAGCAGACTACCTCGCCTTAACTGCAGATATCGACACTCTGAAGAGCAATGAACCCCTTGACTACTGGGTGTGCAGGCTTGACCTGTGGCCTGAGCTATCCCAATTTGTGATAGAACTTCTGGCCTGCCCCGCTTCAAGTGTCCTGTCAGAAAGGACCTTCAGTGCAGCAGGAGGTATTGTCACTTAGAAGAGAAGTTGCCTAGGTCAAAAAAGTCTAGATTACCTCACCTTTATTAAGATGAATGAGACATGGATCCCGAAGGGAGTGACAGTCGGGGATGCATTTGACTAAAAAAGGCCTGATTAGATGCCTCGGGCTAAAAAATGGTCCCCACGCTGCTATATTTAATCTCTGCATGCCGGATGACTTGTGTGACTTCTCCGCCACCAACTAGGGTTCAAACCGCAATGTTTTATTACACTTTCTGCCTGGAAAACAGCAGGGGCTGCAACAATACCTCATTTTTCAGGTATGTGTACATGCCTAATTTTTCTGGCCTCTGGTGCTGCACAGTGGCTGCAAAAACAAAACAAAACCAAAAAAAAAAAGGCACATACATGTGTCAATTCCCCTTTGTGATCGTTACCTTGTTGTGGTGAAGGGGCTTGCGTATCACAATTAAACGATCACCTCTATGAGTGTGTTGGCAATGTTGGCACACACCAGATGATAAGGTCGTTGCTTCATTGTGAACAGACCAAAAGCGATCGGCTGGATAATTTTTCATAGAAAAAACATTAATTTTCTTTGTGATCATGTAAAGGCAGTGATGGTGAACCTTTTAGAGGCAGAGTGCCAAACTTCAACCAAAAACCCACTTATTTATCGCAAAGTGCCAACACGGCAATTTACACTGAATACTACAGTCCAATATAGTACATCTTCTATGTACTTTATCATTTGACTATAATAACCTGCCTACATTTAGTGCGCTGCTTGTGCTGTACATAGTGCGCACTGCGCTGATGAATGGCGGGTAAAGTCTAAGGCATATTGGTATGCCTTAGACTTTTTCCAGGGTGCGAGTGCTCACAGACAGGGCTCTGAGTGCCGCCTCTGGCACCAGTGCCATAGGTTCGCCACCACTGATTTAAGATGATCATTAAAGCCTACTAGGCCAACAATGGGCCCACACTGCAGAATCATTGTTTTCTGGGTCACTTAACTGTCACTGAACTACCTCAGCATAGGCTTTGAAAAACCGCCATTGTCTGCAATCTCGCGAACGTGCGCACGAGCACAGTCATCACTACACCAAGATTGATGCATAGAGGAATACAATTTATGTTATGAGTGTGTCAACTATTGACGACAACTCTTTGCGGTTGTTTGCGGTGCGTTAAACGAGGAGTTTTGTCTGTAAAAGATTGGTCTGTCACTGTGAAGCGGGCATAACCCTTACAGTACCTGATCGATACAACATCATACCTGATCGTATACACACACTGGATGTTTTAAAGCACGTTATTCCAAACAATTTAGGAATGTTAGATGATTTATGCCCTTTATGGATTAAAACCTGATGAGAGTTTTGCCATGGATCCCCCTCCGGCATGCCACAGTCCAGGTTTAGTCCCCTTGAAACAACTTTTCCATCACTATTGTTGCCAGAAAGAGTCCCTGTGGGTTTTAAAATTCGCCTGCCTATTGAAGTATATGGCGGTTCGCCCGTTCGCGAACTGAAAATTTTATGTTCGCGACATCTCTATTTTAGGTGTTGCACAAGAGTTATTGGCAAATGGGGATGAAATTTGAGAATTTAATTTTTTTGCTAAATTTTCCATTTTAACCCATTTTTTCCACTAACAAAGCAAGGGTTAACAGCCAAACAAGACTATATCTTTATTGCCCCACGGCGGGGGCGTAGAAGGAAAGGAATGCCGTGTGGTTTTTGGAGGGCTGATCTTTATTTTTATGGACCGGTTTATTTACACCGTGTCCTGTTTCAACCCCCCTGATGCACCCCTGGAGTAGAAACTCCCTTAAAGTGACCCCATTTTGAAAACTACGGGATAAGATGGCGGTGGGACTATTTTTTAGGGTACATATGATTTTTGGTTGTTCTAGATTTAATTTTTGTGAGGTAAGGTTACCAAAAATTGAAATTCTGAAATGTCATCTTCATTTGCCATTAACTGTTGAGGAACACCTAAAGGGTTAATAACGTTTGTAAAATCAGTTTTGAATACCTTGAGGGGTGTAGTTTCTTAGATGGGGTCACTTTTAGGGAGTTTCTACTCTAGGGGTGCATCAGGGGGGCTTCAAAAGGGACATGGTGTCAATAAAAAAAGGCCATCAAAATCGGCCTTCCAGAAACCATGTCGGTCCTTTCCTTTTGCGCCCTGCCTTTTAGTAATACAGCAGTTTACGACCTCAAATGTGGAGTTTCTGTAAACTGCAGTATCAGGGTAATAAATATTAAGTTTTGTTTGGTTGTTAACCCTTGCTTTGTTACCGGAAAAAACGGATTGAAATGGAAAAGTGCCAAAAATAGCAGTTTTTGCATTCTCTCCCACGAGCCAGCGCCCAACGCTTACTGCCCACAAGTTACCGTGCAAATCGCGTCAAGCATGCCACTCCCACATGCCCCCTCTCCCTCTTCCACTTCCACCAATAATAGGCTGTCAGGTGGACCATCCGTCTGTTATGTTGGGGGAAAAAGAAACGGACAGGCAGTAGCGGGCCGGATAAATGTCCTCGACGGGCAGCATGTGGCCCGCAGACCGTAGTTTGAGGACCCCTGTAATACAGCATCTTATGTGTTGACAGGAAGTCAGTTTCTCTATGTATTGCTATGGGAGCCTCAATGTCACTCTCGTAGGAATGAATAGAGAATTAACTGACTTCCTGTCCTATGTAGGGTGGACATCAAAGAGTTGGTCACATGACACAGCTAACAATTAGAAGGGAAGGCATAACTCACAAACACAGTCACCAAAAATTGCCTCATGTACCTTCCTAGTGAGTCAGAGAATATTTTTTGTGGGAGTTCTTCTTCAATAATAAATGTTTATTGCCATCATATTCTGCATCACTATAATTCAGAGGGTTCATGTACAAATCAAAAGACATCACAAAATTACTGAGTAATAAACAACTAACACAAGGAGTGAGGATCCTACTTGCAAGAGTGAAAACTTGGTTTGCATCCGAGGTGGCTTTGAGATAGTTACACACTGAGATCCCAGACCTCCACCCTTGAATTTTCACTCCCTTGCAGTGAATATTCTCTCTTCCAGCTGGGAGATATTCAACCACTCTGCACTGAAACCTGAATGGTCAAATATCTGATTTCTTTATTCAACAGTACATGTATTTATAAGACATCATGGCGGGAAATTCCAGATGAAACTGGAATGAGTCACATTTGAAACAACTCCTTTAGACAATACTGGTGTTTGCGACAATCTCTTTGTATACATGAAAGGATTCTTTTCCATATCAGCTAAGTTAATTACTTAGTTACAGTTTGCAATCATGTATGTGAGTTCCCTTTCATCTTAGTTATTTGGTGTAATCTCTAATAACCCTGTTCAGAGGGTAATGGAGAGGTGCTAGTATATTTTCAAGTGATACCTGTCTGTCTTTTTGTAGCGTCAACATCTGGTAGGGTGTGGGATGCATTTACATGCTGTCATTAAGAGCACTCTTGAACAACATCAACTAGCAAAATTATAAAAATCCCTTTCAAGCCAACCATTGATCCCAACTTTTTTATACAAAAAATAAATAAAAATCAGGATCATTTTAAATCTGAGAGCAGCACTGTATGTCCTCCTGGGTATGTTCTCTGTGTTTGCTGAAAGTATGCATACCTACACATAGATATGATATTAGGGATGAACTGAGCACAACAGCATAGTGATTATACACTCGATAACCCCCACTATGGTGACTACCAGCCTTTCGATAACTATAGTTCCAGACAACCACCCAAAAATCCAGTCCCACCAATTAGTGATATCTTCCTTGATATCTTTTGCTAAATCACTTAGTGTCTTGATATGGCCTTGTATTGATTTTGAATGATCGCGCAGAATGAAAAAACATATACCTTCAAAAGAATCACATCCCTTGTGCTTAAAGGGGTTGTCCAAGTTATATTTATTGATGACCTATACTCAGGATAGGCAAATAAAGATTTGTTTGCACACTGCTTGGTGTTCCTGCGGATAGGGTTCCCACGCCAATAATGTTAGATAAGTAAATCACAGCAAGATCTTGTTTTCATCAATTGAGGTGTTATTTATTTTAACACTTTAGGTATGACATGCGGACAAATAAATAACACCTTGATTGATGAAAACAAGATCTTGCTGTGACTATCCTCAGGATAGGTCATCAATATCAGATCGGCTGGGGTCCGACCCCCGCCGATCAGCTGTTTGAAGAGAAGGCCCGCACCGCTCCAGCGCTGCCTCCTCTTTATTGTTTACCTGCTCGCTGTTGCATCTGCAGCAGTCAGAAGGTGTAATTACACCCAAGCCGTCCCATTCATTTCAATGGGATGGATCGTTCCTATACAAGTGTATAGAAGCGATCCGTCCTATTGAAATAAATGGGATGGCTTGAGTGTAATTACACCTGCTCACCACTGCAGATGCAACGGTGAGCAGGTAAACAATAGAGAAGGCAGCACTGGCACGGCGCACGCTTTCTTTTCAAACAGCTGATCGGCAGGGGTGCCAGGTGTCAGACCCCAGCTGATCTGATATTGATTACCTATCCTGAGGATAGGTAATCAATAAATATAACTTGAACAACCACTTTAAGCAAGAGGTAATCTATAGTCAGCCTATTTTGTAATATTGCCTGTCTAGTGTCCTGGAGATCCATCAATAGTTCAGACAGAGCACTAGATGTGTGGTTTAAGCCCCTTTGCAAGTGCACAGCTGAGTGGAAGGTGATGTGAAGGGCGATGAGGTCCTCGACCCCACATGGAATCAAGGTCATGGTTTAACCTTCTTCTTGGGGTCTATTTATTTAATATGTAGTGGTACTATGAGAATCACCATTTGGAATAAACAGATTGTTAGGGTACTTTCACACTTGCGGCAGGACAGATACGAAAGGCTGTTCACCCTGTCGGATCCGTCCTGCCGCTGTTTTGCCATGCCGTCGGACCGCTCCATCCCCATTGACTATATAGTCGGACATGTCGTAGTTTTAGTCTGATGGCCTTCCGCCGTGCTGCGCCAGAGCTCTGTCCCCATTATAGTCAATGGGGACGGAGCGGCGGTCCGGCGGCACGGCAAAATAGCGGCAGGATGGATCCGACAGGGTGAACAGCTTGTCGGATCCATCCTGCCACTAGAGTGAAAGTACCGTTATAAAGTTTACATCAACCTAGCAGAAACACACATAAGACAATGAGAGGATCACAAACCATGTAGTAATGACTGTAGTGCTGGGCATGCACTGTAGACATTCAAGAATGCTCAGAACTCATGGACTGTCAAAGCTCCTGCTATTGTGTGCTGCTACAAATACAGTGAGTAGCGAATCTATAATATTCTGTTACTTCTGCTTGGATAAATTTTCTAGTGAGTAACAACATACTGCAATTTTACCATGTTTAACTGCTGGACTTTTTCTTACTATCATACATTAACCATCTGCTTATACCAGTTCTGTTTCCAGATCATGTTAAAGGCTGCATTTTTCCACTCAGGCTTAGTACCAAGTAATGATTTCCTAGCAATTAACTCTGAGCATCTTATTGCAATTCCAAACTGTATGAGGTTTCAATGCACACTTATTTATAGTAGCAATTTAATGACAATTAACTTTTATTCTAATTTGTACGGAGCCATTACTGCAAACTACTGCAAATTACTACATATATTCATATATCTTGTCTCCTGGTAACTGAACAACTAAAAGTTGGAGCACCAACATATAATTACAAGAGACTATAACAAATATTTATACAAAAAAAGGTTCAGGAAAAATCTGTTTGTTTATAGCCTGCATAGAGATCTATACTAATGGGTTGCCAAATATACATGTAGATATTAGCATTGAAAGAATCAAAGCATCCAAAGTGGAATTTGATCCAAAGTTCAGGAAAAATTTGATTCACAACGAAATCGGAATTTCTTCTTGTTTCATGGTAAAAAAAAAAAAAAAAAAATCCCTAAAATCACGGCTACACATGTTACAAAGTGAAAGCAAGAAGCCCTGGAATGCAATATCACCCATAATGCTATGCAGCCAGTCAATCAGTAGTTGGTCATCTCTTGTGATGTCACAGCCCTTTAAAAGCCTCATCCCGTGCCGTCTCTGCCATTTCACAGTGATCTAAATATAGGGAGAGACTTGACAAGTGCTTGGGACAGTGTTCAAGAAGCCTTTAATTGTGGAATATTGGGTAGGGAGGCTGCAGGGACAGTGTAGGGAGATTTTAGGGAGAGTTTTTGCACACTGTAGGGTGAGTATTGAGAGCCTACAGTGACAGTGCAGGCTCTGTAATATGAAGCTGTAGGAATCTATAGGAGACAGCCCACTTTGCATCAATCACTGTATAGTGCACAGATCTATCTAATTGAACAGTGTCCACCTTGTTTAATAGATAAGCAATTTCATTAGGCATTGATTCTCAAATTAGGGTGAATAAGCTGTGTAATTTAACTGTTATAAGGGTGTCTACTTTGTTGAATAGATAAGCATATCTATTATACCTTGATTCTCACTGTTATCTGAGCAGAAGGGAAATATTGGATAGGGTTATTACAAGAACAATGCAGGTACAGTGTAGGGAGAGTTTTTACATACTGTAGGGAGAGCATAGGCAGACCACAGGGACAGTGCATGGACTGCAATCTCAAGCTGGATCTGTGTTGGGCACAGAGCTATCTAATTGAACAGTGCCCTCTTTGTTTAATAGCTAAGCTATTCTATTAGGCCTTTATTCTTAAATTGGGGTGCCACAGTAACGGTTTCACTACCAGAAAGGACTAGCTATGCAAGGTCGGGATATAGCAGTTTTTACTTTTGGGAACTACCGCTGATACTGTGGGTGCAGGCTCAAAATTTGCCAGTCATGGGCAAACTTGGCTGCTGCTAACTCTGTGCAAGTATCTCCTGTCTGGCAGTTTTTCTCCTCAATGCTGGCAGGAAAAAAGGACTGCTGTGTCCAAGATTTGTGAGATAAAAATAAGCCATAGTCATTCAAACACAAACATAGGCACCACGGATCTGTTGCAGCACATGAAGCAGCATCACCGGATCCAGGTGAAAAATAGAAATGGCCTCCAGCAATGGGAAAAAAAGTGTCCTTTTTCTCCTGGTTCCACATCCACATGCAGTACATTGTCATTATCATATGCTGCTTCTTCCGCTCAGACTTCTCCTGTGCCACTCAGTTGTCAGCCATCAATAATGGAATGTATTACCACTGCTGCCTTTGGGAGCTGATGGTGTGCATTCAGCCTCACTGTAAATTACCTAGCCACCATTATTTCTACTAAAAAGCTATCTCTGCCTTGTACTGTCACATAGCAGATAACATGGGCCGCCTCTTGCAATTCATATAATGAATCAATGTTTTTCATGGCAGCGGCAGTACTGAAGCAATGAGGCAAAGTGCTATTGACATCTCCACAATTGTGTTGGTCTGGTTCTCACACCAGATGCTTATCCTCCTCCTTCACATCTTCCATAATGGACATCTTCAACAGAAACAGGGCAGTACATTGCTTCCACTTCTTCTAACTCCAATCATATGTGTAAAATGAAGAGTTGCCATGTTATGTAAATACTGATCAGATTGGGAGAAATTCGACACAGCGGTGGCTAAAGTGCATCTCTGCAAACTCCAACTGGGAAAGATGGTTAACAACAGTGGCAGTAACATTGTAGTTGTGCTGCAAATAAGGCTACTTTCACACTAGCGTTCGATCGGATCCGTTCTGAACGGATCCGATCATAATAATGCAGACGGAGGCTCCGTTCAGAACGGATCCGTCTGCATTATTTTAGCATATAAAAGCTAAGTGTGAAAATAGCCTCGTACGGATCCGTCCAGACTTTCAATGTAAAGTCAATGGGGGACGGATCCGCCTGAAGATTGAGCCATATTGTGGCATCTTCAAACGGATCCGTCCCCATTGACTTACATTGTAAGTCCGCATCCATTCAGACTGCATCAGGGCTGGACGGCTGCGTTCGGGTCCGCTCGTGAGCCCCTTCAAACGGAGCTCACGAGCGGACCGACGAACGCTAGTGTGAAAGTAGCCTAACACATGCTCCCTACATAGTGCACATGAAAAATTTAGTGGTGCAACACTATTTGAACAAGATGCTAACCACCACTTGATCTGTGACTTGGTAGAATTCCACCTTGCATATGCTAGAGCAACTATACAAGTGCAACGGTCACCTCCCCCTAGGGCCCTTAAAAGATGTATGACACGCATCCCAGATGTAGGAATACCAAGTGGTATAGTGCGGCCTAAAATGTCCCTTTATTTGTGTCATGGTGCTCCTACCTGGATATGGCTGGACTCCAGGATTCGGCTCTAAAACAATAAATAGGGGGAATAATTAAAGGGTTTGAATGAAATAATTTGAGTCAAGACCTTGTATGAAGTTGAACAGAAGCTTTACTTAAATAAACATTCATCAGAAACAATCCTCAAGCTTTGTCTTGGTCTCAGCAGGCTTTAGCATTAAAACTGGCAGGCAAACTTGTCCCTGCTACATCTTTTTATCTCTGGATCTGCTGTACTGACAGGCTTAAATAGAATTGTTGCTTTTTCTTGTAAGCTGCTCTTCACTCTGTATGATCTGTCTCTAGATTTGTCCTGGGAACTTTGCTCTCAGCTCCTTAAGCTCTAAGCTTTGGCCTCCATGGGCAGCAGAGCTGAGGGTGCTCTGGCTGGTTTGAGCATGTCCAGCAGACACATGCCCTGCATACCTTCCCCAGGCAGGGGGAAAGCTAGACCAACTAGAAACTGGGACCTATCCTTCCTGCAGGAAGTATGACTCGCTCACTTCTCTCCGGGTTGGCATTTAGAACGGAATGGAAAGCTCCATTCTACCTAACTGTAGCTCTGCCATGTTTGATGCCACCTGCTGGTGAACCAGGCACATTACATGATAACATAAACAGTTGCAAACATTAGAAATACACATTGTGGAGGAACTGGAAAGACATACATAAGATGACATTATATTAGCCCATTAGAGACAGTGGCAGGGTGCAGGAGTGGTATCACCACTAGAGTTGAGTGGACACCTGGATGTTTGGGTTCGATGGGTTCGGCCAAACTTCTGAAAAAAGTTAGAGTTTGGGACCTGAACTTGACCCCGAACCCCATTGAAGTCAATGGGGACCCAAACTTTGAGCACTAAAATGGCTGTAAGAATGTCATAGAATGGGTTAGAGGGCTGCAAATGGCATCAAAAGTGGTTAAGACCATGGCAAGTGCTGTGCAAACATATGTGGATAGGGAAATGACTTTAACATAAAAAACGTAAAAATAAAAAAATATATACTCTTGATCTAGGAGGACGAGGTCCATATGGAGTAGGAGGTTGAGGAGGCGGTGGATGTGGCGGTGTAGGTGGAAACAGCAGTGGATAAGGAGGAGGTAGCCTAAACTGCTTTTTGGTTTTAAATGTATTTTTATCTTTTTAAATTAGGGTACACCCCAAGACATTGGGAAATATAACCTGTGATAACCCCCTCCAGTCGTACTAAACACACGTTCAGACAAGGGGCAGGCCAGCACCTCCAAGGCGTAAAGGGCAAGCTCATTCCATGTGCCCAATTTGAAGACCCAGAAGTTGAAGGGGGCAGACCTGTCATTCAGTACGTAAAGGCATGTGCACACATACTGCTCCACCATGTTGGTGAAATGCTGCCTCCTGCTAAGACGTTCCATTTCAGCTGGTGGTGCTGGTTGTTGTGGCGTGCTGACAAAGCTTTTCCACATTTCGGCCATGCTAACCTTGCCTTCTGAGGTGCTGGCCATGCCCCAGCTGTGTTGGCGAGCTCTGGCTCTTCGTCTTCTGCCTTCCCCTTGTGCTTCCACTGTGCCCCCGCTGTCAGGTGTGAATGCCACCAGAAGCGCGTTTACCAGCATGTGCTTGTAATCACGCATCTTACGATCATGCTCCAGTGACGGAATTAAGGACGGTACATTGTCCTTGTAACGGGGATCCAGCAGCATTGCCACCCAGTAATCAGCACAAGTTAGAATGTGGGCAACTCGGCAGTTGTTGCGGAGACACTACAGCATGTAATCGCTCATGTGTGCCAGGCTGCCCAGAGTAAACAAAAAGCTGTCCTCTGTGGGAGGTGTATCCTCTGTATCCCCCCAGCCACGCACCAGTGATGGCCATGAGCTGGTCTGGGTGCCACCCTGCTGCGAACATGGTTTCTTCTCCTCCATCTCCTCCTACTCCTCATCCTCCACCTCGTCATCCTCCAGAACTGTGCCCTGGCTGGACAATTGTGTACCTGACATTTGTGGGTGAAGGAACCCACCATCGGAGCCAATTGTGAATGACTGGACGGAAACCTTACAAAATGATCCCTATTCCTCCTCCTCCTCCTGTGACACATCCTCTTCCATCATCGCCAGCAGAGTTTTTTTCAACGAGGCATAGAAGTGGGATAGTTAAGCTGAGAACGGCATTATCGGCACTTGCTATGTTGGTGGAGTACTCAAAACAGCGCAACAAGGAACTCAGGTCTCGCATGGAGGCCCAGTCATTGGTGGTGAAGTGGTGCTGTTCTGCCAAGCGACTCATCCGTGCGTGCTGCAGCTGAAACTCCACTATCGCCTGCTGCTGCTCGCACAGTCTGGCCAGCATATGCAAGGTGGAGTTCCACCTTGTGGGCACGTCTCATATGAGGCGGTGAGCGGGAAGGCCAAAGTTACGGTACAGCACTGACAGGCAAGCAGCAGGGTGAGAACGCCAAAAGCGCGCACAGACGGTCCACACTTTATGCAGCAGCTCTGACATATCGGGGTAATTTTTAAGAAATCTCTGCACCACCAAATTCAGCACATGCACCAGGCAAGGGATGTGCGTCAAACCGGCTTGTCCCAGAGCTGCTACGAGATTTCGCCCATTATCGCACACCACCAAGCTGGGCTTCAGGCTCACTGGCACCAACCAATCATCGGTCTGTTGTTCAAGGCCCGTCCACTGCTCCTGCGTGGTGTGGGGTTTGTCCTCCAAGTTTTAAAACTGGCTGCTGTCGTTTACCCCTGGCTGTGCTGAAGTTGGTGGTGAAGGTGTTACCCTGAACGGATGAGGAGTCGGTAGAGGATGATGAAGCGGAGTAGGAGGAGGAAGCAACAGGAGGCAAACTGAAACGCCCTGAAATCCTCGGTGGTGGAAGGGCATCCGCCAAACTGCTATACGCCTCAGGCCCAGCCACAGCTGCATTTACTCAGTGTACTGTTGTGGAGATA
The DNA here is from genome assembly GCF_014858855.1 of Bufo gargarizans. Lineage (NCBI taxonomy): Eukaryota > Metazoa > Chordata > Amphibia > Anura > Bufonidae > Bufo > Bufo gargarizans. The sequence continues at coordinate 375,250,009 of NC_058083.1, read as the reverse complement.
TTACGTCTCTGACTGTGCTTACTGGTCCACGTATCCGTAGAGATGTGCACCTTGCCACAGATGACATTGCACAGTGTACACCTGATTTTGTCCCCTACTAGGTTGTGCAGGGAAAGGATGGCTCGTTTGGAAAAGTAGTGGCGGCTGGGCACAACGCACTGTGGGACAGCCACCGCCATAAGGCCTTTAAAACTATCCGTCTCCACCAGACGGAATGACAGCATTTCAAAGTCCAGTAATTTAGAAATGTTGGCATTCAGGGCTAGGGATCGCGGGTGGGTAGGGGGGTACTTCCTCTTCCTCTCCAGCGTTTGAGAGCTGAACACTTCCGTGGGACATTGTGGAGATGCTTGGTGACCCAAGTGGTGGTGTTGCTGAAAGATCCTCTGTTTGCAATGTGGCAGGTGGCACGGTCACTCCAGAGGTGGATGAAGAGGCCGAGACTACAGCAGAAGAGGAAACAGAAGGAACCAGAGACCTTTCTTTGTTTTTGAGGTGTCTACTCCACTTCAGCTCGTGCTTAGCACTTAAATACCTGGTTATGCAGATTGTGCTCAGGTTGAGAACATTTATGCCTCGCCTTATGCTCCGATTGCACAGTGTGCAAACCACTTATGTCTTGTCGTCCCTTGCTGCGGTGGGCAGTAGCAGGCGTACTGTCTAGAGGACGGCTGCTCTGCTTTTGCACCCTGCTCCCTCTTCTGCTGTGCTGGTTGCTCTGTGCGACCACCGCCTCTTCCTCTGAACTACATAGGTCACTCGCATGACCTTGATTCCATGTGGAGTCGAGGACCTCATCGTCTTCCACATCATCTTCCACCCAGTCTTCACCCCTGCCCTCCTGGTCGGTCTGCACACTTTTGAAAGCCCCAGCAGTTGGCACCTGTGTTTCGTCATCATCCGAGACGTGGATGCAATGGTCCTCCCATGTACTCATCTTGAAAGATAAGTGGTTGGGCATTGGTGCACTCAATCTCTTTCACTTCTGAGGCAGGGCTAGTTGGATGGCCCTGGGAAACCCTGCTAACAGAGTCATCAAAAAGCAGAAGAAACTGCAGCATGACTTGGGGCTCAGACTGCTTGGCTAATTTGCAAGGGGGTGAGGTCAAAGACTGATGGACTTGGGCTGCAGGTGCCAACTCTGATCTTTCAGCAGGAGACTGGGTAGGAGACAATGTGAAGGAACTGGAGGCACTGTCAGAAACCTAATCTACTATCGCTTGTACTTGTTCAGGCCTCACCATTCGTAGAGCCGCATTAGGCCCGACCAAATACTGCTGCAGGTTCTGTCGCCTACTCGCACGTGAGAAAGGGGTTTCACTTGTGCGTGTAGCTGGCACAGATCGACCACGTCCTCTCCCTGCAACAGGAGCTCCACCAGTGCTTAGGCTCTTGCCCAAAATGGGTATTTAATTAATAGTAGACTAGAACGAAAGTATGTATCTCACACACCCTGAACCAGACTAAGCCTCAATTAAATTTGTTTGCCCAAAATGGCTGTATTTCAAATGCCTGAATAGAACCCCTGTATTTAAAGGGTGCATCTCACACGCCATGACACACACTAAGCCGCAATTAAAGATTTGTGTCCAAAATGGCTGTATTTAAAATAACTGAATAGAGCACCTGTATATAAATAGAGTGTGTCTTAGACACCATGACCCACACTAGGCCGTAATTAAAGATTTGTGCACAAAATGGCAGTATTTCAAATATCTGAATAGAACCCATGTATTTAAAGAGTGTATCTCACAATGACATCTGCAGCAAAGACTGCCAAATAATTAATTATTTTTTTCCCAAACGGGTCTTTGTTTAATAACTGAATATGACAGCAGTATATAACCCTGGAATTTCAAACATCTGGATTCTGCGAGGGCACAACAATTGTGTATTTTGCCCAGAAAAAGGTGTTTTATTAATAGAAGAATATAATCCCTGTATATACATGGTGTATCTCACATGCCCTGACCCACACTAGGCCGCAATTAAAGATTTGTGCACACAATGGCAGTATTTCAAATAACTGAATATAACCCAAATATATAAAGGGTGTATCTCACAATGACATCTGCAGCAAAGGCTGCCCAATTTTTTATTTTTTTGCCCAAACGGTGTGTTTGTTTAATAACTGAATGTGACAGCAGTATATAACCCTTGAATTTCACATGTGCTGATGCTGCAAGGGCTGTAAAATTGTGTATTTTGGCCAAAAAGTGTGTTTTTAAAAACCCAGAAAATTATGGCTGTATTTCTAGCTTAAATTGCACACCGACTAATCCAGATGTTGTAATATGAAAGCTGTATATATTAAACTTGAAATTTTACACTTGCTGTAAAATAGTGGATTTTGGAGAAAAAAAAAAATAGTGTGATTTTAAAAACCTCGGAAATTATGGCTGTATTTTTAGCTTAAATTGCACACTGACTAATCCAGATTTTTATATTGTTTTATATTGCCAAAAAAGTGTTTGTTTTTTTTACTTTTTTTTGTTTGTTTTTAACAGAATATGAAAGCTGTATATAACGTTTGAATTTCACACGTACAGATGCAGCTAGGGATGTAAAACAGTGTATTTTGCACAAAAAGGGTGTTTTAAAAAAAATACATGAAAATTATGGCTGTATTTCTAGCTAAAATTGCACACTGACTAATCCTGCAAATGCACAAGATGTTGTATATTGCCAGATGTTGTATATTGCGCCAGTGCGGTCTGCAGGAGACTGAGGGCAGTAGCTTCATCCTCGTCACTGGGCTCGGCATGCGCCGAGCCGAGTGACGAGGATGAAGCTACTGCCCTCAGTCTCCTGCAGACCGCACTGGCGCAGCTCTCAGTGGGTACTGCGCCTGTGCGAGAGTTCGTTCGGCCGTGAGGGAGGGGGAGGAGAGGGATGAGAGGCTGTGGGAGGTTAGGCAGTCGGAAGGAGGCGGGCTGGGCACTGTAAGAGGGGCGTTACTGGGCTCACTAAGGGGAACAAAATGCCCCTCTGGGCACCTTCAGGGCTAAATTTGCATAACCATAAAAGTTGATTTTCTCATAAACTACTGGACGGATTACAAGATAGAAGAGCACAGCCTATTCAAGGTAAGCTGTGCTGCTTGACTGCTTTAAAATCCGATTTTAGGTTAGGGGAGGTGACAGAATCCCTTTAATTCCTGTGGAACACCTAAAGGGTTACCAACGTTTGTAAAATCAGTTTTGAATGCCTTAAGGGGTGTAGTTTCCAAAATGGGGTCACTTTTTTGAAGTTTCTATTCTAGGGGTGCATCAGGGGGTCTTCAAATGTGACATGGCAAATTAAAATTATCCCAGTGAAATCTGCCTTCCAAAAACCATATGGCGTTCCTTTCCTTCTGCGCCCTGCCGTGTGCCCGTACAGAAGTTTAAGACCACATACGGGGTGTTTCTGTATACTACAGAATCAGGGTAATAAATATTGAGTTTTTTTTGGCTGTTAACCCTTGATTTGTTAGCGAAAAAAATTGATTAAAATGGAAAATCTGCCCAAAAAGTTAAATTCTGAAATTTCATCTACATTTTCCTTTAATTCTTGTGGAACAACTAAAGCGTTAAGAAAGTTTTTAAAATCAAGTTGAATACCTTGAGGGGTGTAGTTTCTAAAATGGGGCCATTTATGGGTGGTTTCTATTAAGTAAGCCTCACAAAGTGACTTCAGACCTGAACTGGTCCTTAACCTCTTGCCGTCACGGTAACTCCAATCGACCACCTGTCACGGCCATGCCCATGACCGTGACTCCTTGACCGCATGCGGTTGCCTGCGGTTTTATATGGGCGTTCAGCCACGGGTGAGGGCCGCTGGTGTGTGGCCTCACTTGTGGTTGCCGCAGGCAACTAGTTTGGTTGTTGGCAGCAGAGCAGCCTGAGCGTTGCCTAGACAGCTTGCTGCCTTGACATGCGGTCTCACCTGACTGCTATTATGTTAGGTGTGTGTGTGGTGTGCACTGTGTTTTATGTTTTGTGTGCACTTCCCCTTATATGTGTGTTTTCCCTTCTGTGTACTGGAAGGGTTAACTTCCTTCCCAGTGTGTGTGATGTCACTGGGTGTGGTTGACCGGTGGGTGTGGCCTTTGGGCCTATATAACCTCTCTCTGTGGCAGGGCTCAGTAGGTTGCTGCAGCCTTGCTAGCTGGAGCAGCCTCCTGTGCTTTTCCATCTGCCTGTGAGAGCCACCACTGTGGGCATAAGATTTAAGTTAAGGTTTTATGTATGCCTATGTCTTTATGTGTGTGTTGTTGGTGGATGTTGTCTGTTGGGATTTTCACATGTGTTTGTGCAGCACACGGTTCTGGATCCCTGTTTGTTTGGGGATCCAGTCAGCAGGGCTGTGGCAGGTTGGTGAACTTCTGTTCGCCTGCCTTTTCCGTGTTGCTGTTTCTGTCCCCCTTTTCCCAACAGCTTGGCCATTGAGGCTCCTGCTCCTCCGTGTCAAGGAGGAGTAGGTTGCCTTACCCAGCTCCTAGCGCAGGGATCTGCGGAGGGTAAGATAGGGCTCCGAGGTTCCTGCGCATGGGCCCTCCTACCCTAAAGGTCGGCCCATGCAGGTTAGGAGTTAGGGTCAGGGTAGGGATGCTGTAGGAGGTGACCTGCTCCCTATCCTGTGGCCTCATGGCCGAGTTGCCACTTCAACACCTGGCATCTCACGGCTGAGGGTTTCCCCCATCCTCAGCCGTGACACCACCAGAGGACACACACACACATTACACCCCCCTGTCACTTATTAACCCCTGATCACCCCATATAGACTACCTGATCACCCCCCTGTCATTGATCACCTCCCTGTAAGGGTCCCTTATCACCGCCAGTTAGTTAGCTACTTGTTAGGTAGTTAGCGCCCAGCCCACCGCAGTCACTGATTAGTCGCTGATTAGCGTCATCGCTGTCGCTAATCAGCACTAGTACTATATAGTATCTGTAAGTGATCAAGACTGATCGCAATCAGATCTATATCAGTACATTAGGGTCACCTTAGGCTCTACAAAAAAAAGCATGTTCACCCGATCAGGCCTGATCTTGTGCGCACACTTGTGTTCAGTCCGCCCCACCGCAGTGACAGAATTTTTTTTTTCTGATCACTGCAAAAACACCTTAAAATCACTGCGGCGCTATAAAAATCACTTTTGAGATTTTGGGATCTTTATTAGCGATCACAGCTTTACTTCGCAAGCACTCCTTTTTACTAGGCAGGTTTGCTCTTTTTCCTGGGTAGTCTCAGAGGAATACACCCTAAATTTAGTTAGTAAAAAAAGGGGCATTTTTACGCATTTGAATTCCAAACTACTTCTCACGCTTTAGGGGCCCTAAAATGCCAAGGCAGTATAAATACCCCACACGGGACCCCATTTTGGAAAGAAGACACCCCAAGGTATTCTATGAGGGGCATGGCGAGTTCAGAGAATATTATTATTTTTTTGGCACAAGTTAGTGGAAAATGATTTTGTAAGAGAAAAAATAAATAAAAATTTGCCGCTAACTTGTGCCAAAAAATAAATAAATTCTAGGAACTCACCATGCCCCTCACGGAATACATTGGGGAGTCTTCTTTCCAAAATGGGGTCACTTATGGGGTATTTATACTGCCCTGGCATTTTGGGAGCCTTAAAGCGCGAGAACAAGTCTGAAATATAAATGTCTAAAAAAATGTTACGCATTTGGATTCCGTGAGGGGTATGGTGAGTTCATGTGAGATTTTTTTTTTTGTCACAAGTTAGTGGAATATGAGACTTTGTAAGTGCCAAAAAAAAAAAAATCTTCTATGAACTCGCCATGCCCCTCAAAAGTGATCTTTAGAGCACTGCAGCGATTTTACAGTGATCAGAAAAAAAAAAAATGTCTGTCACTGCAGTGGGGCGGATTGAACGCAAGTGTGCGCACAAGATCAGGCCTGATCGGGCGAACACTACGTTTTTTGTAGAGCCTATAGAACATGTCCTATTCTTGTCCGCAATTGCGGACAAGAAAAGGCATTTTCTATATAATTCTGGCAATGTGCGGATCCGCAAAATGCGGAAAGCACATTGCCGATGTCAGTGTTTTGTGGATCCGCAAATACATACGGACGTCTGAATGGAGCCTTACAGGGGGGTGATCAGGGGTTAATAAGTGACGGGGGGGTGTAGTATAGTGTAGTGTGGTGTGGTGCTACTTATTACAGAGATGCCTGTGTCCTCTGGTGGTCGATCCAAGCAAAAGGGACCACCAGAGGACCAGGTAGCAGGTATATCAGACGCTGTTAACAAAACAGCGTCTGATATACCTTTCAGGGGTTAAAAATCGCATTTACAGCCTGCCAGCGAATGATCGCCGCTGGCAGGCTGTAGATCCACTGGTTTACCTTCGGTTCCTGTGAACGCCCGCTCCTGTGTGTGCGCGCGTTCACAGGAATTCTCGCCTTTCGCAAGATGACGCGCCGGCGCGTCTAGGAGGAACAACAGGGCCGCTGCCAGAACGCAATCCTGCGTGCGGCGGTCCCGGGATGGTTAAAACGCTTTGACTTATCGAGGCCATTCTGAGATTGTTTTTTTCGTCACATATTGTACTTCATGACACTGGTAAAATGGAGTCAAAAACATTCATTTTTATTTATTAAAAATAAAAATAAAATAAAAAAAATTCAAATTTTTGTTTCAATTTCTCTACTTCTATAATACATAGTAATACCTCCAAAAATAATTATTACTTTGCATTCCCCATATGTCTACTTCATGTTTGGATTGTGGGAATTATATTTTATTTTTTGGGGATGTTAAAAGGCTTAGAATTTTGAAATTTTTCTGAAATGTTCAAAAACCCACTTTTTAAAAAGGACCAGTTAAGGTCTGAAGTCAGTCACTTTGTGAAGCTTACATAATAGAAACCACCCAATTGCCCCATTCTAGAAACTACAGCCCTCAAGGTACTCAAAACTGATTTTACAAATGTCGTTAACTCTTTAGGTGTTCCACAAGAATTAATAGAAGAGATACAATTTCAGAATTTCACTTTTTTGGCAGCTTTTCCATTATAATTTTTTTCCATTTACAAAGCAAAGCAATGTTTAACAGCCAAACAAACTCAATATTTATGGCCCTGATTCTGTAGTTTACAGAAACTCCCCATATGTGGTCGTAAACTGCTGTACGGGCACATGGCAGGGCGCAGAAGGAAAGAATGTGTTTTTTTGGAAGGCAGATTTTGCTGGACTGGTTTTTTGACACCATGTCCCATTTGATCACCCCCTGATGCACCCCTAGAGTAGAAACTCCCAAAAAAGTGACCCCATTTTAGAAACTACGGGATAGGTGTAACGGGGTGCCGAAGGCACACTCAGTCTCCCATCAGCCGCAGACCTGCTGCTTAGCTTCGGGAGCGAAGATCTGTGTTTGACCTCGTTCCCAGGGCGGCTTTGCTAGCTGGGAGGCTCTCTGCTCCTAGGTCTGCCTTGAGCGCCGAGCTGATTACTCAGTGCTCGACTGGTCGGTCTGTCGGTCATGTGACTCTGGCCACGTCACATGACCCTTACTCCCCACTATAAATACAGGCAGCCTGCTGGCCACAGGTTGCCTGTTAATTCTAGGTTCCTGGCATTTTGTTGAACTACTGAATACTACTTGACCCTGTTCCCTGATGATCCTTTGCCTGCTCCTCCTGAACTGCGCGTCTCTCCTGGTATCCTGACCCCGGTTTCCACCTGACGCCTCTTTGCGGACTCCTGTTGTACTTAGTTTCTATCCTGGTATTTGACCTCGGCTTTTACTGACTATTCTCTGCTCATTCCTTAGTACTGCGTAGCTCTCTAGGTATTGACCCGGTCTGTTCACGTTCCGTTATTTGTCTTGTCTTGTCTTCCCAGCACGTATTCTAAGTTAGGGACTGCCGTCTAGTTGTCCCCTGTCATTAGGACTTGCAAGGCAAGTAGGCAGGGTGAGGGTGGAGCGCAGTGGTCACTATCCTCCCCCCTGTGTGTAGTGTACGTGACTGTCACAATAGGGTGGCTGTTTTGTTGGTACTAGTTTAGGGTAAATATGATTCCATAGTCTGAGAGCCATAGTTTTTTCAGTTTTTGGGCGATTATCTTGGGTAGGGTATGATTTTTGCGGGATGAGATGATGTTTTGATTGATTGCCACTATTTTGGGGTGCGTATGACTTTTTAATCACTTGCTATAAAAAATAAAAAAAAATTGTGTTGTGACAAAAAAATTGCTTTTTGTCACAGTTTTTATATTTTTTTTCACCACGGTGTTCACCTGAGGTGTTAGGTCATAAGATATTTTTATAAAGCAGGTTATTACGGATGCGACTATACCTAATATGTATACTTTTTTAAATTTACTTAAGTTTTACACAATAACAGCTTTTTTAAAACAAAAAAAATATATATGTTTTAGTGTCCCGTGTCTGTGAAGGTTCTCATTTATCAAGGTCACGGTATATCTGTAAAGAATAAATCAACGCAATTGGACGTACTGTAGATTTCTTGAAAACATATTTTAGTGTCTCCATATTCTGAGCCATAGTTATATATATTTTTTGGGGCGATTGTCTTAGGTAGGGGCTCATTTTTTGCAGGATGAGATGACTGTTAGGTTGGTACTATTTTGGTGGGCATACATCTTTTTGATCCCTTACTGTTCTACTTTTTGTGATGTAAGGTGACAAAAAAATGGTTTATTTAGCACAGTTTTTATTTTTGACGATGTTCATCTGAGGGGTTAGGTCATGTGATATGTTTATAGAGCCTGTCAATACGGACGTGGCGATACCTAATATGTCTACATTTTCCCCCCCTATTTTTCACCAATTTAGTTTTTTACTTTGAGAGAAATTAAGTTTTTCTTTTTACTCAAAACTTTATATTTTCTACTTTTTTTTTCACTTTTTTTGTCCCACTTTGGGACTTCAACTTTTGGGATCTGATCCCCTTTATAATGTATTTCAATACTTCTGTATTGGAATGTATTGGCTGTATGAGTAATACAGTCTGTATTACTCATACAGCTTCTGGCCTGTGAGATCCAGGGGGCTGGATCTCACAGGCTTGTCAGAGGAAGGCAGCGCCAATGCCTAGGGAAGGCATCGCGCTGCCTTCCATGCCATAGGGTCCCCCCTACAGCCAAACGGGGACCCGATGGCACCACCGTTACCTCCAGTAAAAGCCACAAACCGCAGTTCTGAATTGACCTGCGGTTTGCGGCGATCACCGAAACAAGGGGGTCACGGGGCCCCCCCCATGCATTGTCCCCGGGTGCCTGCTCAATGATTTGAGCAGGCACCTTGTTCCAATCACCGCCCGCCACGTGCCAGTGATCGGAAATACATAGGACGTACAGGTACGCCCTGTGTCCTTAAGTACCTGTATGCCCTACGTGCCAAACAGGTTAAGCTGAAAAATGGCAGGGTCCTTAAAGGGTTAAAGGGAGTGTCCTGGAATACATTATTTCTAACAGGTGCCACTCTAGTCCCCTGTCCTGGCTCCCGCGTCACCATCTTTACCAGAGTTTGAGTCATACAATACTTTTAGGGGCAGTTAAAAAAAAAATTATTGCCGATTTTGCCTGTGATCCCCAGAGAGGTTGTACAAGGCCGTTCAGCATCACTGCTGAGCTGATCTGGATCTGTTAAGCATCGTGCTGATACCCAGCCTTTGATCACTAGAACAGGAGCAGGAAGCTCCTCCTGATCTGTATACAGGGATTGCAGAATTATTAGGCAAATGAGTATTTTGACCACATCACCCTCTTTATGCATGTTGTCTTACTCCAAGCTGTATAGGCTCGAAAGCCTACTACCAATTAAGCATATTAGGTGATGTGCATCTCTGTAATGAGAAGGGGTGTGGTCTAATGACATCAACACCCTATATCAGGTGTGCATAATTATTAGGCAACTTCCTTTCCTTTGGCAAAATGGGTCAACAGGCTAAAAAATAGTGAGATATCTTGCAGAGGGATGCAGCACTCTTAAAATTGCAAAGCTTCTGAAGCGTGATCATCGAACAATCAAGCGTTTCATTCAAAATAGTCAACAGGGTCGCAAGAAGCGTGTGGAAAAACCAAGGCGCTAAATAACTGCCCATAAACTGAGAAAAGTCAAGCGTGCAGCTGCCAAGATGCCACTTGCCACCAGTTTGGCCATATTTCAGAGCTGCAACATCACTGGAGTGCCCAAAAGCACAAGGTGTGCAATACTCAGAGACATGGCCAAGGTAAGAAAGGCTGAAAGACGACCACCACTGAACAAGACACACAAACTGAAACGTCAAGACTGGGCCAAGAAATATCTCAAGACTGATTTTTCTAAGGTTTTATGGACTGATGAAATGAGAGTGAGTCTTGATGGGCCAGATGGATGGGCCCGTGGCTGGATTGGTAAAGGGCAGAGAGCTCCAGTCCGACTCAGACGCCAGCAAGGTGGAGGTGGAGTACTGGTTTGGGCTGGTATCATCAAAGAGGAGCTTGTGGGGCCTTTTCGGGTTGAGGATGGAGTCAAGCTCAACTCCCAGTCCTACTGCCAGTTTCTGGAAGACACCTTCTTCAAGCAGTGGTACAGGAAGAAGTCTGCATCCTTCAAGAAAAACATGATTTTTATGCAGGACAATGCTCCATCACACGCGTCCAAGTACTCCACAGCGTGGCTGGCAAGAAAGGGTATAAAAGAAGAAAAACTAATGACATGGCCTCCTTGTTCACCTGAACCCCATTGAGAACCTGTGGTCCATCATCAAATGTGAGATTTACAAGGAGGGAAAACAGTACACCTCTCTGAACAGTGTCTGGGGGGCTGTGGTTGCTGCTGCACGCAATGTTGATGGTGAACAGATCAAAACACTGACAGAAGCCATGGATGGCAGGCTTTTGAGTGTCCTTGCAAAGAAAGGTGGCTATATTGGTCACTGATTTGTTTTTGAATGTCAGAAATGTATATTTATGAATGTTGAGATGTTATATTGGTTTCACTGGTAAAAATAAATAATTGAAATGGGTATATATTTGTTTTTTGTTAAGTTGCCTAATAATTATGCACAGTAATAGTCACCTGCACACACAGATATCCCCCTAAAATAGCTAAAACTAAAAACAAACTAAAAACTACTTCAAAAATATTCAGCTTTGATATTAATGAGTTTTTTGGGTTCATTGAGAACATGGTTGCTGTTCAATAATAAAATTAATCCTCAAAAATACAACTTGCCTAATAATTCTGCACTCCCTGTATACAGTGCTTGTTGAGCGATGTGTATGCAGCAGTGGAAAAGGCAGGGACAGTTTGGGAAGAAGGAAAACCATCCCTAGCTCCTCATTCTCACAACTGCACGTTCTCTGCACTACTGCTAACTCTGCAGGGAAGTTCAGAAGCATCCTTGCATAGTAAAGAAGTTGACCTTAAAAATGTTTAAGAATAACTGTTTAATTTGTGGTAAGCTTTAATATTCTGCCGGAACAGCCTGCCGGATCTCTTATGCCAGTATGGAATTAGGCTTAGAAGGCCCTATAGTGTCTTCCTCAGAAGTCCCCAGGGTGCCTGCCTGCCACAGATACCTTTGGAGTGCTAGCATCAGATGCCCCATAGTTTCTTTCTCAGATACATTTATTGTCCTTAATTAATGCTGCATTGTTTGTCCACATAGTAGCTCCATTAAGGGCACACATTTTTGGGATTTTGTTGCAGAAATTTCTGTGACTGAAAATGAGTGAGTTACATTTGTTAAAATGTAGATATTTTGGTGACAAGTACATGGATGTAACTGATTTTAATCACAGAAATTTCTGAAACAAAATCTGAAAAATGTGTGCCCTTAATGGAGCTACTATGTGGACAAACAATGCATTAATCATCTCCTGAGATCTTGTAGCTGCACCTGTCACAGCTGTGTCAAGGTCTCTGTGTTCGCTATGATACGTTTGCCGTATATGCTGGTTGCCTGGGGCAATGTGTAGTTTATGCAGCATTTGTGTGTACGGCTTCCTGTTTCCTGTTTCCTGTTTCCTTCCCTGTCTGGTAATTGTGGGGTTAAATTCCTGGGCTGGGTGTGGTCACTAGGTGCTATTTATCCTGTTGCTGAGGGCCAGGAGTGTTAATTGTCCTCCAGGCTTTGTTTGGTGCTGGAGCTATGCTCCTGTCCTGGGTGTTCCATCTGCCCAGTTCTTGAGGGCCACCTAGTGAGACATCGATGTCGCCTTCCCTTGCTACTCTGTTTCTATGTGTGGTATGGATTGTTACGGGTTGGTGCTGTATGTCTAGTTGTTGTCCCATGTCTAGTCTGTTTCTGGTGTGCATTGTCCTGCATGGATGCTAGACATTTACCCTGTCTGCGCCTTCGGTGAGAGGGCTCTTGGGTTCCCTGAAGGAGGAACAACAAGTCAGTGTGTAGCTCTGCCTAAGGCCACCATGCATCATCTCTGCATGGGGGTCCTGGAAGTTACTGGTGTGCTGGGTTCTGTGTTTGTTGTTTGTACTGTGTCCTGTATGGTGTTCAAGTTCCGGTACATACTGCAAAATGGAAGAAAAATCCTGCTGTCAGATCCCCCTCCCTATAACAGTGTCATCCACAGGTCCCCCTCCCTATAACAGTGTCATCCACAGGTGTCGCGAACATAACATTTTTTGTTCGCGAAAACAAACATGAATTTCTGCAAATGTTCGCGAATGGGCGAACCGCCATTGACTTCAATAGGCAGGCAAATTTTAAAACCCACAGGGACTCTTTCTAGCCAGTGATGGAAAAGTTGTTTCAAGGGGACTAACACCTGTACTGTGGCATGCCGGAGGGGGATCCATGGCAAAACTCCCATGGAAAATTACATAGTTGACGCAGAGTTGGATTTTAATCCATAAAGGGCATAAATCACCTAACGATCCTACATTTTTTTGAACAACGTGGTTTAAAACATCCAGTGTGTGTATACGATCAGGTATGATGTTGTATCAATCAGGTAGTGTAAGGGTTACGCCCGCTTCACATACATTGACAGACCAAACTCCCCTTTTAATGCACCGCAAACAGTCCATTTGCCCAACAGCAAACTTCCCATTTGCAGAAGGTTGGATACCAAGCTAGCCAATTTGCACAAGGTTGGATACCAATCTAGCCATGTCCCGTTGAGATAATTGAAGGTTTCTTCCTCCACCCAGCCACGTACAACACCAAGGGTCCCCAAAAGGTGAATTGAATAGATTTTTCGAATGGGGAGAGGGGTTAAAAAATGCTGGCTCCCACCCCTTTGTTTGAATCCACGCCACAGTCACTGCGTCTGCGCCGTGCAATTTATTGTCACACCCGATATGAGTGGTATTTTCTGTAGTACTATTCTCATAAGTTTAATCCCTGTTACGTCCCCTATCCGGGGACGTGTGTCAAATTGATTAATCATTGTTGAATTAACGACATCCTGAAATAATTTTGTTCTGAGCTCTGTACTTTCTTTGTATTGGAATTGATGGGGATTTTTTTAATTGTCTGCATTATGTCTAATAAAAAATAAATAAAAATCATAAAGTCTCTTAATAGTTTATTTTAAGTATTAAAAACCCATACAACTTAAAAAAATATAATGTTTTTTTCTATGAAAAATTATCCAGCCAATCACTTTTTGTCTGATCATAATGAAGCAACGGCCTTATCTGGGGTCTGGCAACATTGCCAACACACTCATAGAGGTGATGATCGCTTCATTGTGATACGCAAGCCTCTTCACCACAACAAGGTACCGATCACGAAGGACAATTGACACATGTATGTGCCTTTTTTTTGTTTTGTTTTTGCAGCCACAGTGCTGCACTAGAGGCCAGAAAAATGAGGCATGTACACATGCCTGAAAAATTAGGTATTGTTGCAGCCGCTGCTGTAGGAGCGGCCGGAAAAATTGATGTTTCCCAGGCAGAAAGGTGACTAAAACATTGCGGCTTGAACCCTAGTTGGTGGCGGAGAATTCACGAAAGTCATCTGGTATGCAGAAATTAAATACAGCAGCGTGGGGACCATTTTGAGGCCAAGGCATGTCATCAGGCCTTTTGTTAGTCAAACGTATCCCCCACTGTCAGTCCCTTCGGGATCCATGCCTCATTCATCTTAATGAAGGTGAGGTAATCAACACTTTTTTGACCGAGGCAACTTCTTTTGTCAGTGACAATGCCTCCTGCTGCACTGAAGGTCCTTTCTGACAGGACACTTGAAGCGGGGCAGGCCAGAAGTTCTATCGCAAACTGGGATAGTTCAGGCCACAGGTCAAGCCTGCACACCCAGTGTAGTCAAAGGGGTTTATCGCTCCTCAGAGTGTCGATATCTGCACTTAAGGCGAGGTAGTCTGCTACCTGTCGGTCAAGTCGTTCTCTAAGGTTGGATCCCGAAGGGCTGTGGCGATGTGTAGGACTGAAAAAGCTCTGCATCTGTAAAACGTCCAACCTTGTGCCCACTTGCACAAGGTGGATGCAGAGCTACTCATTTCCCGTTCCTCCTCCTCACTGATGTCATTGACTGTTCTTCCCCCCAGCCACGTACAAGACCACGGGTCCCAGATAGGTGACGACTGTGGGATGCCTGCTGTGGTTGGTCTTCCTCCACCTCAAAGCCACATTCCTCCTCTGACTCCTCTTCCTCATACTCCTCTTGCAGCGTTGCCGCAGGTCCGGCAAGCGATGATGACAAGGCTGTTTCTGGTGGTGATGGTGACCACAACTCTTCCTCTTCACGCTCATCTACAGCCTGATCCAGCACTCTTCGCAGGGCATGCTCCAGGAAGAAAACAAATGGGATGAGGTCACTGATGGTGCCTTCGGTGCGACTGACTAGGTTTGTCACCTCCTCAAAAGGACGCATTAGCCTACAGGCATTGCGCATGAGCGTCCAGTAACGTGGCAAAAAAATTCCCAGCTCCGCAGAGGCTGTCCTAGCACCCCGGTCATACAAATACTCGTTGACGGCTTTTTCTTGTTGGAGCAGGCGGTCGAACATTAGGAGTGTTGAATTCCAACGTGTCGGGCTGTCGCAAATCAAGAGCCTCACTGGCATGTTGTTTCGGCACTGAATGTCTGAAAAGTGTGCCATGGCCGTGTAGGAACGCCTGAAATGGCCACACACCTTCCTGGCCTGCTTGAGGACGTCCTGTAAGCCTGGATACTTAGACAAAAAGCGTTGTACGATGAGATTCAACACATGTGCCATGCACGGCACATGCGACAACTTGCCCAAATTCCGCTAACAAATTGCTTCCATTGTCACACACCACTTTGCTGATCTCCAGTTGGTGCGGGGTCAGCCACTGATCCACCTGTGCGTTCAGGAGTGCTGGTCCAGTGTGGCTCTCTGCTTTCAGGCAAGTCAACCCCAAGACAGCGTGACACTGTCGTATCCAGGATGTGGAATAGCCCCTGGGGAGCGGGGGGGATTCAGTTGATGTGCAGCCAGACGCCCCAGCAGAAGAGGACTCAGCCGAGGAGGTTATGGAAGAGGATGGAGTAGGAGGAGTAGAGGAGGTGGCAGTAGGCCTGCCTGCAAGTCGTGTCTGTGTCACCAACTCCGCTGAAGAGCCACGCATTCCATATTTGGCAGCCGTCAGCAGGTTGACCCAATGCGCAGTGTAGGGGATATACCTGCCCTGACCATGCTTTGCAGACCAGGTATCAGTGGTCAGATGGAACCTTGCCCCAACACTGTATGCCAGAGATGCCATGACTTCCTTTTCAATCACTGAGTAGAGGTTTGGGATTGTCTTATTGGAAAAAAAAAAATTCCACTGTGGTGTCCCAATAGCGACAAATTTTGTGAAGGCCTCAGACTCCACCAGCTGGTATGATAAAAGCTGGCGGGCTAAGAGTTCCTTCAAGCCAGCTGTCAGATGCCGGGCAAGGGGGTGACTGTGACACTGGCTTCTTACGCTCAAACATTTCCTTTACAGACACCTGACTGTGGGCAGATGAGATGGAACTGCTGAAGGTGAGAGGTGGAGTGGCGGGTGGTTGAGAGGGGGCAAGGAGGACAGCAGTGGTTGACGTGGCTGAAGATGCTGGACCAGGAGGAGGATGGTGGCTTTGAGCTTGTGTGCTGCTTCTACTCGTCATCATGTGTTGATTCCTTAGGCGTTTGTGATGTGCGATCATGTGCCTTCACAAAGCAGTTGTACCTAGGTGGGTGTCGGATTTCCCACGACTCAATTTCTTTTGGCACAGGTTGCAAATGGGATCGCTGTTGTCAGAGGCAGACACACAAAAAAATAAAATGCCACACTGCTGAGCTTTGCAATGACTGCATTCTGGTGGTGGCAACAGCATGCGTTGATTGGTGTACTGTCTGGCTAACCCTGGGTGCCGATACATGCTGTCTGCCTGTGCCACTATCTCCTTGCGACGACCTCCCCCTGCTTCCAACTAGTCTCCTCCTTCTCTCTGTCTCCCCTTCTGAACTTTCCCCTTTTTCTTCTCTTCGAGCAGGCACCCACATGGCATCCACGAACACATTGTCATCATCAACCACTTCACTTGTATCTGACACCTCAGCAAAGGAAGCAGCAGCGGGTACAACATCATCATCATCATCATTACACTGTACGTCCATGTGTGTAATGCTGCCTGACTGAGACATATCCCTGTTATCTATATCCTCTGGCAATAATGGTTGCGCATCACTAATTTCATCCAACTGATGTGTAAATAACTCCTCTGACAGATCAAGTGAAGTGGCTGTGGTGGTCACAACCACGATGGCCCCTGCGGGGTGGCCTGCCTCTGCCTGACATATTTTTTTTTTTTTTTAGATAAGTGGTACTATGCATGCAAGGTACTGTGCCACCCTATATAAGTTGTCGGCAGTGGGCACAGTACAGTCTGTGTGGGCCTGACACACACGGCCTTGCAATTTGCAAATGTGATTATACCACAGAAAATTTATAATAGAATTTATTTTTTTTATCTGCAAGGTATTTGAGTGAATGACACTCTGTAACGGTATGAGTGGAGGCCTAGCCAGTGGCCACAATACAGTCTGTGTGGGCCTGACACACATGGGCTTGCAAATGTGATTATGTCACAGAAAAATATTAAATATATATATTTTTTTATCTGCAAGGTATTTTCTGTCACACCCTCTATGAATGGTGTGCACGTGCTAGCCTGCAGCCTCTCACACACGGGCAGCCAGGCAACTGCTATATATATATATATATATATATATATATATATATATATATATATATATATATATATATAAGCACACTGATGTACTAGCCCTGAAAAGGGCTTTTTGGGGTGCTGTCAGGACGCTGTCCTTACAGCAGATGAGTCTGTGGACACAGAACAATGCCCTAGCTAACGCTTTCCCTATTGAATCAGCAGCAGCACTGTCCCTCCTCTTACTGTGAATGCAGCTTCCGAATGAATCTAAAATGGATGCTGTCCAGGAGGTGGGAGGGTCTTGGAGGGAGGGTCTGCTGCTGATTGGCTGGAATGTGTCTGCTGACTGTGAGGTACAGGGTCAAAGTTTACTCAATGATGATGTATAGGGGGCGGACCGAACATCACATATGTTCGCCCGCCGCGGCGAACAAGCTATGTTCGCCGGCAACTATTCGCCAGCGAATAGTTCGGGACATCACTACCACAGATCCCCCTCCCTATAACAGTGTCCTCCACAGATCCCTCTCCCTATAACAGTGTCCTCCACAGATCCCCCTCCCTATAACAGTGTCCTCCACAGATCCCCCTCCCTATTACAGTGTCCTCCACAGATCCCCCTCCCTATAACAGTGTCCTCCACAGATCCCCCTCCCTATAACTGTGTCCTCCACAGATCCCCCTCCCTATAACAGTGTCCTCCACAGATCCCCCTCCCTATAACAGTGTCATCCACAGATCCCCCTCCCCACCGCTCACAGGAGTGTATATTTGACATTTCTAAACTGTGATCCATATCCTGCAGTAACTTTAACTTTAAATGAGGATTCAGCAGCCGCTCATCTCTACTAGTATCTTAACTATACACCACTCAGCTAGCTTCGGTAACAGGGCCAGGCTACAGCCTACAGGCACTGCCTGTTAATTGTTACCGAGCGAGTGCTGATTTCTGTAGGTCAGAGGGTACGGATTGCAGTTTAGAAGAAATGTACACTCCTGTGAGCGGTGCAGACCAGTGGCGGATCCAGAACCTGGTCTCGAGAGGGGCACTTCCAGATTTACTGTCTGCCTCCACAAAACAATAGTGCTTATAGAACAGACTACACAGTGTAGAGTGTGGAGATTAGCTGTACTCAAATTTGTTCGAACAGGATGGCTTGGCTTCAGCCCATCAAAGTTCAGTCACATAAAGCACTTCTTCAGCCCTCATAGTCATATAACAGTTCAATCTTTAAACAGGCAAAAATACAGGAGTCACCTTTGTGCAGAATCTTGTCTTTTCCCTTCTCAGGAACACTGTGGAGATGAATGCTCCTAAGTCCTCTGCATACCAACACCAACCACACACTGTCAGTGAGTCATTTAAATTAACTTCCAGCTGGGTGAGGTGGTAACACAGGAGATGGAGTATGGGAGTGACCTTCCCACCCAAACTCTTCAGTCACTCCTAAATCCCGGACCCAAATTCCAGCTACCACCAACTCAGCAATCTAACATCACTGGTTGCCATTTACCTCCGGGATTTACATCACTGAGAGCAGCAGCCTCAGTGACACATACTTACCATCAATAACCTCACCCTTTGGATGCTTACATATCCCCCCCCCCCCTCTGCCCAAGGCCAGGGGACTGGGCACTTGACCCTGATAGACAGTAAATCCTTGACAAGGCATCAGCATTAACATGAAGCTTCCCTTCCCTGTGCTCTACCACAAAATTAAAGTCCTGCAACACCAGGAACCACCGTGTTACCCTTACATTGTTTCCTTTATTTCGGCACATCCATTTTAAAGGGCATGGTCAGATACCAATCGGAACTTCCTACCTGCCAAATAGTACCGCAAAGCCACTAGGGCCCACTTTATTGACAAACACTCCCTCTCCACTATTGAGTAGTTTCTCTCACAGGAGGTGAGTTTTCTACTCAAATATATGATGGGGTGTTCTTCTCCATTTACCTTTTGGGACATTACTGCCCCTAACCGAACATCTGAGGCATCCGTCTGGACAATAAACTCTTTCGAGAAGTCTAGTGCGATTAGCACAGGCTGACTGCATAGTGCTTTTTTAAGGTCCTGAAACGCCTTTTCTGTCTCTTGAGACCACTGTACCATTACTGACATTCTCCCTTTTGTGAGGTCTGTTAATGGTGCTGCAGTGGAGGCAAAGTTCGGGACAAATCTGCGGTAATAGCCAACAATCCCCAAGAATGCCTTCACTTGTTTTTTTGTCCGAGGCTGTGGCCACTTCTGATTTGCCTCCTCTTTGTTTACCTGTGTTCTTATTGTGCCCTTACCTACAATATACCCCAGATAGCAAGCCTCCTCCAACCCAATAGCGCACTTCTCCGGGTTAGCAGTAAAGACAGCTTTCCTGAGGGAATCCAGTACGGCCTGTACCTTACCTAGATGGGATTCCCAGTCTGTGCTAAAGACCACAATATCATCTAAGTATGCTGCTGCGTACCTTTTATGGGGCCCCAAGACCCTGTCCATTGCTCTCTGGAAAGTGGCGGGTGCCCCTTGTAACCCAAAGGGCATCCTGGTATATTGAAAGAACCCATCTGGGGTGGAGAAGGCAGTCTTTTCCTTTGCCTCCTCTGATAGAGGAATCTGCCAGTACCCCTTGGTGAGGTCAAGTGTGGTAATATACCTAGCTGGTCCCAACCTTTCAATTAATTCACCCACCCGGGGCATAGGACAGGAATCTCATTTAGAGACTTCATTTAGACGGCGGAAGTCATTGCAGAACTGCCAGGTCCCATTTGGTTTAGGCACTAATAAAATGGGGCTGGACCACCCGCTTTTGGATTCCTCAATAACTCGCAGAGCTAACATACGCTTTACCTCCTCAGAGACCGCTTGTCTCCGAGCCTCAGGGATTCTGCATGGTTTAATGTTTATTTTTACCTTGGTGTCAGTGACTATATCATGCTGAATGACATCTGTAGTGCCTGGCAGGTACGTAAAAATATCCCTGTTCTGCTGTAGAAACTCCTTGGTTTCTTGTTTTTGGGGTTTGGACAGGGTGTCACCTATTGCAACCTTTTCAATATCTGTGTGACAATCCATTTGGGGTTTTGTGGCTGCTACCAGGGACTCTCTATCCTTCCAAGGTTTGATTAAATTGACTTCATAGAGTTGGATGGGCTTTCTTTTCCCAGGCTGATGTATTTTATAATCGACTTCTCAAACCCTTTCTACTACTTCAAAAGGACCCTGCCACTTGGCCAGAAATTTGCTTTCTACTATGGGAACCAGCATTAGTATCCTGTCCCCAGGGTTGAACTCCCTCACCCGGGCCGCTCTATTGTACACTCTGCTCTGGGACTCTTGGGCCTTCTGCATGTGTTCCCTCATGATGGGCATAATACTGCTGATGCAATCTTGCATTTGGGCCACGTGTTCTATCACACTTCTGTAAGGGGTAGCCTCACTCTCCCAAGTCTCCTTGGCAATATCCAGCAAGTCCCTGGGATGTCTCCCTTATAATAACTCAAATGGAGAGAAGCCAGTGGAGGACTGGGTGACCTCTCGGATGGAGAACATGAGATATGGCAACAGACTATCCCAGTCCCTCCCATCCTTTTCTACCACCCTTCTCAACATCCCCTTTAAGGTTTTATTGAACCTCTCTACGAGGCCATGATATACATAGGTTCTTAGCTGCTTAATTTTCAGCAGGTTGCAAAGCTCTTTTATAACTTTGGACAGTCAGTATTTCTTTTGGTAGGCCAGTTCTAGAAAACATATGAACCAACTCCCGAGCAATGCACTTGGAGGAGGTATTCCACAACGGAATGGCTTCAGGATACCTGGTCGCATAGTCCAGCACTACCAAAATATACTGGTAGCCTCGGGCAGACCTAACTAACGGCCCCACCAAATCCATAGCTATTCTGTCAAATGGAATCTCAATTATTGGCAGGGGAACCAAGGGGCTCCGAAAGTGACTCACAGGAGCTGTTACTTGGCAGGTTGGGCAGGACCGACAAAACCTTTGAACCTCTTGGTAACAACCTGGCCAATAGAACCTTTGCAGGATTCTTTCCTTTGTTTTATCAGTCCCCAGATGACCCCAAAGTAAATGGGTGTGGGCCATATCAAGGACCATCCTTCTATACGGTATGGGTACCAACAATTGCTCCACAATTTCATCACGCATCTTATTAACACGATACAGTAAATTATCACTGACAGCAAAATGAGGAAACCTTTGATCAGCATTAGGCTCCTGAGGCACCTCATTCAGTACAGTTACATTTTCCCATGCATGTTTCAGGGTGGAGTCTCAGTCCCAAAGTTCTCCCGTGACACTTCCAAGTCCGGTACATTGTGCTCAGGGACCTCATTGGTCACCCCTACAGCATCTGTTTGGGCTTCTTACCCTAAAGGAATTGGGCTGAAAGAAGGTGAACATACATACAGGAGTATCATTACAGTGGGAATGAGACCAGAGTTCCCAGAACAATGGAAAATCACGTCCCACAATCAATGGATGTAATAAGTCTGGTACCACACCCACTTTATGGGTCACTGTCCCGCAGCCAGTCCCTACAGTCACTTTGGCCAGCGGATAATGCTTAGTGTCCCCATGGATACAAACCACCCCCACCCGCCTTTCAGGGATGACCAGGTCATGGGGTACGGCAGCACACAATAGGGTGACCAGGCTACCTGAGTCCAAAAGGGCCACAACACTAACCCCATTTACCTGGAGTTGACGCTCCTGGGGACCTGGTTCCTGCAGGGGTGTAGCACTGCAAACAGGGTGAGCAAACATGTAGAGGCGGCGGGTGGCACCACACTCCATTGGCTCCTCCCTCTGGGAACAGTGTGCTGCAATATGCCCCGGTTGCTGACACTTTCAACAACGGACCTCAGGTCGGCCTTCGAGTGGGGCTTCAGAACGGGAGGGTACCTTTCTTGGAATGAAAAACCTCTTTCCCCGGGGTGAGCCACCCAGGCTTTGTCTGTTGGCTCAGTCCTCCTGCTCAGAGGTAGAAATGGCTGTGGAGGTTTCTCTCTGTCGACGACCACCAGAGGATTCCCCAAACTGCCGTGGTTTACCTGCAGGCCTTATACAGGTCTCGGTATTCGTAAACCGCTCCACAAGGGAAACCAATTGATCCAGGGTTTTGGGGTCTCCTTGAGCGCGATTCGTTCAACAATGTCTGCTGGACTCAGTGTCTAGGGTTGTAGCCATTTGTGGATAAGGTATAACAAATCAAACATTTGAGAGCGGGGCATTTTTTTCTCTTCAAACCGCCATTCATGGACTCTGCGAGCACGCACAGATAAGGTGACTCCCAGCCGGGCCATGATTTCTGCTTTAAGGATATCATAGTCTTTGGCCTGCTCTGCCGTTAAATGAAAATATGCTTTTTGGGGCTCTCCAGTCAAATAAGGCGCCAGAACCTCAGTCCATTCAGCCACAGTTTCTCCCTTTACACAATCCTTTCAAACACTGCCAGATAGGCCTCTGTCATCATCTGGGGTCATTTTTTGCAAGGCGCGGTGCACTGCTTTTTTTTTTTTACATTCACAGTCCCAGCTAACTCCTCTATATTCCTTGGTTGAGCTGACACACTCTCTCTCAGGACTGTGATCTGTTCCAGCAACAGACGGTTGGTTTCCTGCTGGGCAGCACTGACCTGCACAAACTGCTTAACCAGCTCCTCCATGGCAGGAGTCTCACTGGGCAACAATGTAGCAGCCTTTATCCAGGACATAAGCAGGTTACAGAGTCAAAAAATAAAATAAAAATTATGCAGCCCTTACCCTTAGTAACCACTTGCCCGCATCCGACACCATATGTGGAGATTAGCTGTACAAATGGTAGGCAGTCGGCAGGATTGGATGCAACATAAGGGTTTTATTGGAAAAAAACACAACTCAAATTTGTTCCAACAGGATGGCTTGGCTACAGCCCATCAAAGTTTAGTCACATAAAGCACTTGTCTTCAGCCCTCATGTGTCATATAACAGTTACATTTTTAAACAGGCAAAAATACAAGAGTCACCTTTGTGCAGAATCTTGTCTTTTCCCTTCTCAGGGACACTGTGGAGATGAATGCCCCTAAGTCCTGCAGTCTGAATGGAGCGGATCCGCTCAGACTGCATCAGTCTGGCGGCGTTCAGCCTCCGCTCCGCTCGCCTCCGCACGGACAGGCGGACAGCTGAACGCTGCTTGCAGCGTTCAGCTGTCCGCCTGGCCGTGCGGAGGCGAGCGGATCCGTTCAGACTTACAATGTAAGTCAATGGGGACGGATCCGTTTGAAGATGCCACAATATGGCTCAATCTTCAAGCGGATCCGTCCCCCATTGACTTTACATTGAAAGTCTGGACGGATCCGTCCGAGGCTATTTTCACACTTAGCTTTTTTTTGCCATTTTAATGCAGACGGATCCATTCTGAACGGAGCCTCCGTCTGCATTAATATGATCGGATCCGGAAAATTATGCAGCCCTTACCCTTAGTAACCACTTGCCCGCATCCGACACCATATGTGGAGATTAGCTGTACAAATGGTAGGCAGTCGGCAGG
The DNA here is from genome assembly GCF_014858855.1 of Bufo gargarizans. NCBI lineage: Eukaryota > Metazoa > Chordata > Amphibia > Anura > Bufonidae > Bufo > Bufo gargarizans. The sequence goes on along the minus strand of NC_058083.1, from coordinate 375,226,359 downwards.
ATTGGATGCAACATAAGGGTTTTATTGGAAAAAAACACAACTCAAATTTGTTCCAACAGGATGGCTTGGCTACAGCCCATCAAAGTTTAGTCACATAAAGCACTTGTCTTCAGCCCTCATGTGTCATATAACAGTTACATTTTTAAACAGGCAAAAATACAAGAGTCACCTTTGTGCAGAATCTTGTCTTTTCCCTTCTCAGGGACACTGTGGAGATGAATGCCCCTAAGTCCTGCAGTCTGAATGGAGCGGATCCGCTCAGACTGCATCAGTCTGGCGGCGTTCAGCCTCCGCTCCGCTCGCCTCCGCACGGACAGGCGGACAGCTGAACGCTGCTTGCAGCGTTCAGCTGTCCGCCTGGCCGTGCGGAGGCGAGCGGATCCGTTCAGACTTACAATGTAAGTCAATGGGGACGGATCCGTTTGAAGATGCCACAATATGGCTCAATCTTCAAGCGGATCCGTCCCCCATTGACTTTACATTGAAAGTCTGGACGGATCCGTCCGAGGCTATTTTCACACTTAGCTTTTTTTTGCCATTTTAATGCAGACGGATCCATTCTGAACGGAGCCTCCGTCTGCATTAATATGATCGGATCCGTTCAGAACGGATCCGATCGAACGCTAGTGTGAAAGTAGCCTAACATCACTGGTTGCTATTTACCTCCGGGATTTACATCACTGAGAGCAGCAGACTCAGTGACACATACTTACCATCAATAACCTCACCCTTTGGATGCTTACAAGAGGTATACTGTATATTGTGTGGAACAGTGTATGCTATATGAGTATAACATAAATATATTTCACATGAAAACTTACAATTACTTGGATTGGCCATTGGGGATCTTGGACAGCAGTTCAACACGACTCAGTAGAGCTGATGTGTTTTATCCTAATGATAAAGTATTTGGAGAAGGGGCAGAGGGATAGCAGAGCAGGGAGAGGCTGGTTCTGCTACTAGGGAGCTCATACCATGGGGGAGTAATAAAGCCCACCATAATGCCCTCCCAGTAGAAATAATTCTCCTTATAATGTGACAGTGCAAAAAATACCCCCTTGTAATGCCCCCAGTTGAGCTAATATCCCCATAGTGGCCCCATAATGTGCTAGTATAAAATACCCCTAGAAAAGTGCCCCCAGTAAATGCCCTCATAGTGCTCCTCTCTCCCCTTCCTCTTAGTGCCCCCCATAATGTACCAATATCAAATGTCCCATATATACAGGGAGTGCAGAATTATTAGTCAAATGGGTATTTTGACCACATCATCCTCTTTATGCATGTTGTCTTACTCCAAGCTGTATAGGCTCGAAAGCCTACTACCAATTAAGCATATTAGGTGATGTGCATCTCTGTAATGAGAAGGGGTGTGGTCTAATGACATCAACACCCTATATCCGGTGTGCATAATTATTAGGCAACTTCCTTTCCTTTGGCAAAATGGGTCAAAAGAAGGACTTGACAGGCTCAGAAAAGTCAAAAATAGATATCTTGCAGAGGGATGCAGCACTCTTAAAATTGCAAAGCTTCTGAAGCGTGATCATCGAACAATCAAGCGTTTCATTCAAAATAGTCAACAGGGTCGCAAGAAGCGTGTGGAAAAGCAAGGCGCAAAATAACTGCCCATGAACTGAGAAAAGTCAAGCGCGCAGCTGCCAAGATGCCACTTGCCACCAGTTTGGCCATATTTCAGAGCTGCAACATCACTGGAGTGCCCAAAAGCACAAGGTGTGCAATACTCAGAGACATGGCCAAGGTAAGAAAGGCTGAAAGATGACCACGACTGAACAAGACACACAAGCTGAAACGTCAAGACTGGGCCAAGAAATATCTCAAGACTGATTTTTCTAAGGTTTTATGGACTGATGAAATGAGAGTGAGTCTTGATGGGCCAGATGGATGGGCCCGTGGCTGGATTGGTAAAGGGCAGAGAGCTCCAGTCCGACTCAGACGCCAGCAAGGTGGAGGTGGAGTACTGGTTTGGGCTGGTATCATCAAAGAGGAGCTTGTGGGGCCTTTTCGAGTTGAGGATGGAGTCAAGCTCAACTCCCAGTCCTACTGCCAGTTTCTGGAAGACACCTTCTTCAAGCAGTGGTACAGGAAGAAGTCTGCATCCTTCAAGAAAAACATGATTTTCATGCAGGACAATGCTCCATCACACGCGTCCAAGTACTCCACAGCGTGGCTGGCAAGAAAGGGTATAAAGGAAGAAAATCTAATGACATGGCCTCCTTGTTCACCTGATCTGAACCCCATTGAGAACCTGTGGTCATCATCAAATGTGAGATTTACAAGGAGGGAAAACAGTTCCCCCCTCTGAACAGTGTCTGGGAGGCTGTGGTTGCTGCTGCACGCAATGTTGATGGTGAACAGATCAAAACACTGACAGAATCCATGGATGGCAGGCTTTTGAGTGTCCTTGCAAAGAAAGGTGGCTATATTGGTCACTGATTTGTTTTTGTTTTGTTTTTGAATGTCAGAAATGTATATTTGTGAATGTTGAGATGTTATATTGGTTTCACTGGTAAAAATAAATAATTGAAATGGGTATATATTTGTTTTTTGTTAAGTTGCCTAATAATTATGCACAGTAATAGTCACCTGCACACACAGATATCCCCCTAGAATAGCTAAAACTAAAAACAAACTAAAAACTACTTCCAAAAATATTCAGCTTTGATATTAATGAGTTTTTTGGGTTCATTGAGAACATGGTTGTTGTTCAATAATAAAATTAATCCTCAAAAATACAACTTGCCTAATAATTCTGCACTCCCTGTAGTTCCCCAATAGATGCCCTCACTGACCCCCATAATTTGCAAGTATAAAATACCCCTTTTTAGTGCCCCCCATAGATGACCCCATAGTACTCCTCTCCCCCCTTCCCTATAGTACCCACCATAATGTGTCCCAGCATAAAATGCTACTGTACGGAGACCGCCATATAAAATACCCCTTCTTTGTGGCCTCAGTAGATGCCCCTATAGTGCCAACCAATAATGTGCCAGTAATAAGTGCCCCAATCATGTGCCAGTAGTAAGTTCCCCCAATCATATGCCAGTAGTAAGTGCCCCCCATCATGTGATCATGTGCCACTAATAAGCCCCCCATCATGTGCCAATAAGCCCCCCATCATGTGCCAGTAACAAGAGCCCCCATCATGTGCCAGTAATATGAGCCCCCCAATGTGCCAGTAACAAGAGCCCTCCATCATGTGCCAGTAATAAGCCCCATCATGTGCCACTAACAAGCCCCCCATGTGCCAGTAACAAGAGCCCCCCATCATGTGCCAGTAACAAGAGCCCTCCCTCACTGGCTAAAGGAGCATGGGAGCGTCTGACGTGTGATGCCTGTAGGTGTTTGCCGGGGATGCCGCTGTCCGGGTGATGAGTCGCAGGTGGTGAGGAATGAAGGATTCGAGCCAGAGGAGGCTATGAGTTAAGTTTTCGAGCTGGAGCATCGGTGACCGAGGGTAAAAAGACAGAGACCGCAGCACCTGTCCCAGGCCTGTGGGGCTGTCCATCTTCCCTCCCCCTGAGCAGCCTGAAGTGGGAGCCGACTATGATGATCCTCAGGGGCGCTGTTGGTTTTGAGCCCCGTGCAGAGTGCAGAGTGGAGCTCACCGTTTTTTTATGTCTGTTCTGATGCCCCTTACTCTATAATAGATAGAGCCAGAGATATCTCTAGGGGTTGGAAGTTGGAGTGTGGAGAGTGGAAAATGGAGGTTGTTAAGCAAAACTTCGCAGTACTGGTATGAGGGGGAAAAAGTCCTTTTTGGAAGAAAGAAAGTAATAAGTGAGAGAAGAGGTACAAAAAAAAAAAGGGTTGAAGATATCTCGTCGGTTGTGGACTACAGTGTATAGCAGCCGTTTTATTTGTATTTATGCCCCTATTGCTACCCTTATCTTGATCTTGATTCTAACCCTCTGAAGAAGCTCTGTTTATAGGACTAACCCCCTTCTAACACCTCCAAACTCTCCCAGACTAACCAGGGGCTAATTCGCTCTAATCTAGCTTAACCCCTCTTATTGAAGGTATAAGGTGGGCAATTGTTCGCCAAACTTCAGACTTTTTTTTTTCCCTTTTTTTCAAACGTGTGTGGGTTAGTGGACACTGTCTTTTTTTGGATTTACTTTATGCAATTTTTTGGATACTAGGAAAACGTGTTCACAACCTGGTTGCTGGATCCTCCCCCCCCCCCCCCCTTTTTTTTTTTTGCGCTCTTTTTCCTTTGTAATATTAATATTTTATGTCTCTAATCTCTCTCCTTCTCGACTAAACTGAAGTGTATGGTTATGTCTAACTGATTGCTTATTACAATATCATTATATTGCAAATTCTAGCGTTACTACATGTTAACGGATTTTATGTTTCTGATCAAGACAACCATACTTCTGTGTTTTTGAGATGACTGTTGGGAAGGGTTGGGACAGTGTAGGGTGAAGAGAGAGGAGAAAGAGAGGGAGAAAAAGGGCAGCGGAGTAGGTAGCAAGGAAAGGCGGAAGGGGAAGGAAGGAGGGGAGGTGAAAAAAAGGGAAAAAGAGAGAGAAGTGCAGGTTTAAACATGCCCCCTAAGAAAAAGGAGAACAGCGTGGCCCTACTGGTGGTGGGGGCAGGAGATTAGTAACAGGGTTAGAGACCTGGTCCAAACAACAGGGTTTAAATAAATTTTTGGTTCCGAACTCACCAGGTCCCAGATCCCCACAGAAAGAGAAAAATTTACAGATGCAGGGTCCCATGGTTTGACGCATGGGAATGGGTCCACGGCTGGAGGGGAAGAGAGGGGAACCTTGCCAATATTTACAGAAATAGACGCAAGAATGATGAAGGACATATTTTGCACTCGAGGATGGAAAATGTTATGGGTAATATAGTGACACAGATCGGGGCAGTGCAAATAGATTTCAGTGTAAGGCCTCATGCACACGACCGTTGTGTGCATCCGTGGCCGTTGTGCCGTTTTCCGTTTTTTTTCACGGACCCATTGACTTTCAATGGGTCCGTGGAAAAATCGGAAAATGCACCGTTTGGCAGCCGCATCCGTGAGCCGTGTTTCCTGGCCGTGAAAAAAATATGACCTGTCCTATTTTTTTCACGGCCAACGGTTCACGGGCCCATTCAAGTCAATGGGTCCGTGAAAGAACACGGATGCACACAAGATTGGCATCCGTGTCCGTGATCCGTGGCCGTAGGTTAGTTTCATACAGACGGATCCGAAGATCCGTCTGCATAAAAGCTTTTTCAGAGCTGAGTTTTCACTTCGTGAAAACTCATTTCCGACAGTATATTCTAACACAGAAGCGTTCCCATGGTGATGGGACGCTTCTAGTTAGAATACACTACAAACTGTGTAGCACCCGATCTCTTACAGGGCAGCACCTGATCTCTTACAGGGGGATATGATAGTACAATTAACCCCATCATATCCCCCTGTAAGAGATCAGGGCTGCCAGGCAGCAGGGGGCAGACCCCCCCCTCCCCAGTTTGAATATCATTGTGCGGCCCCCCCCTCCCCTGTTGTTAACTCGTTGGTGGCCAGTGTGCGCACCCCCCTCCCTCCCTCCCTCTATTGTTTTAATACATTGGGGCCAGTGTGCGCGCGCCCCCCAACCCCCCCTCCCTCCCTCTATTGTTTTAATACATTGGGGCCAGTGTGCGCGCGCCCCCCCAACCCCCCCCCTCCCTCCCTCCCTCTATTGTTTTAATACATTGGGGCCAGTGTGCGCGCGCCCCCCCAACCCCCCCCCCCCCTCCCTCTATTGTTTTAATACATTGGGGCCAGTGTGCGCACCCCCCCAACCACCCCCCCCCTCCCTCCCCCCATTGTAATCATCATCGGTGGCAGCGGAGTAGAAGATTTTCATACTTACCTGGCTGCTGGCTGCTGCGATGTCTGCGTCCGGCCGGGAGCTCCTCCTACTGGTAAGTGACAGCAATGCGCCGCACAGACCTGTCACTTACCAGTAGGAGGAGCTCCCGGCCGGACGCAGACATCGCAGCAGCCAGCAGCCAGGTAAGTATGAAAATCTTCTACTCCGCTGCCACCGATGATGATTACAATGGGGGGAGGGAGGGGGGGGGGGGGGGTTGGGGGGGTGCGCACACTGGCCCCAATGTATTAAAACAATAGAGGGGGGGGGGGGGTTGGGGGGGTGCGCACACTGGCCCCAATGTATTAAAACAATAGAGGGAGGGAGGGGGGGTTGGGGGGGCGCGCGCACACTGGCCCCAATGTATTAAAACAATAGAGGGAGGGAGGGGGGGTTGGGGGGGGCGCGCGCACACTGGCCCCAATGTATTAAAACAATAGAGGGAGGGAGGGGGGGTTGGGGGGCGCGCGCACACTGGCCCCAATGTATTAAAACAATAGAGGGAGGGAGGGGGGTGCGCACACTGGCCACCAACGAGTTAACAACAGGGGAGGGGGGGCCCACTGGCCACCAATGAGTTAAAAACGGGGGGGGGGGGGGGCTGCCCCCTGCTGCCTGGCAGCACCTGCCAGGCAGCAGGGGGCAGTCATGTACACAGTTTTTTTGTATATTCTAACCTGAAGCGTCTCCATCACCATGGGAACGCCTCTGTGTTAGAATATACTGTCGGAAATGAGTTTCACGATGTAGCTCATATCCGACAGTATATTCTAACATAGAGGCGTTCCCATGGTGATGGGGACGCTACAAGTTAAAATATACCATCGGATTGGAGAAAACTCCAATCCGATGGTATAACAGAACTCCAGACTTTACATTGAAAGTCAATGGGGACGGATCCGTTTGAAATGGCACCATATTGTGTCAACATCAAACGGATCCGTCCCCATTGACTTGTATTGTAATTCAGGACGGATCCGTTTGGCTCCGCACGGCCAGGCGGACACCAAAATGACTTTTTTTTCATGTCCGTGGATCCTCCAAAAATCAAGGAAGACCCACGGATGGAAAAACGGTCACGGATCACGGACCAACGGAACCCCGTTTTGCGGACCGTGAAAAAAAACGTCCGTGTGCATGAGGCCTAATACGGGATGAGATGGAGAAAATAAGGCAACGTTTACATGAGATGGAGAAAAGGATCCCTGTTCTGGAACATTCTGTTCACAATTTAGAGAAGGAGGTGGTATCTTTGAAAGAGATGAATGGCAAGATGGAACAAAAATTTATAAACCAAGAAGATAGATCAAGAAGATCCAATATAAGATGTGTAGGGATCCCAGAGAGTGCAGAGGGAGACAACTGTACTGAATTTATGGAGAAATGGATAAGGGAGAACTGTAAGGAGGGTACTCTCTCCCTGTTGTTTGCTATTGAAAGAGCACACAGGGTCCCCACAAAAAAAGAGGGTCCCAGGGGATACCCCCAGACAGATACTGCTCAAATGTCTACTTGCAAAGGACCGTGATACAATAATATCTGATGCTAGGAACTCGGAAAAATATCAGATACAGGGCGAAAAGATAAGACTCTCTTTCCAGATTATTCTGCTTATATTAATGCCCATAGAAAATAGTTTATCGCTGTTAAAAAGAGACTGAGGGAGGCAGGCTTAAAATACAGCTTACTTTTTCTAGCAAAATTAAGGGTAGAATATAAAGGCAGGACGGTCTTTTTTTAGACTCCGGAGGAGGTTAACGAGTGGGCAGATGGGGAGGGCCTTTGAGGTTGGGGGTGGCGGAGGGGAATGGAGTCAATATGCTAAGATATGGAGTCGCCCCGACTGCTGGCTAGCAGAGAGGGGGGGCTATCTAGGGTGGGGGGCATTTATGGGAGGAGGGAGAGGGGACGTGTTTTTTTTTTTTTTTTTTTTTTTTTTTTTTTTTTCTCGGTTTATCTTGTTTGTTTGTTCTGCTCTTCCCTCTCTGCTAGATGGTTAGGATTCTTTTGTTGAGTGTGAGAGGTTTATGAGAGAGAGTAAAGAGATATGCTATCCTTGAGTGGATGAAGAGGTTCTTGCCAGCCATCATCTGCCTCTAAGAGAAACACCTGTTTAAGGAATCTCTAAGGTGGTTGGAGAAGAGATGGATAGTGGAAGGGTACCACTCCGTATGAACTACCTATTCCAGAGGGGTCTCAATTTTGATACACAATAAGTTTACATTTGAGTGTCTGGCATATGAGGCCGATGACTATGGCAGATACCTCTTTCTATATTGTAATATAGAAGGGGTTAAAATGGTAATTGCAAATATATATATTCCACCACCATATAAGCCAGATGTCTTGTATAAACTGCATAGATTTATGTTGAATAGACAGGAATGTATAATGATCGCGATAGGAGACTATAATTCGGTAATGGATCCACTCGGGGATAGAATATCTAGCAGAGGGGGAAGAACACAAAAAGATTTTTTTAAACTAGCCCAGGATTTAATTGGGTTGATGTTTGGCGCTTCCAGAACCCGGATGAAACCAAGTATTCCTGTTACTCCAAAACACATTAAACTTGGTCAAGACTAGATATGGTCCTGGAAAAAAAAAATGTAATGTCCCAAAAAAGGATTAAGATAAAATACTTGCCCATGGCCCTATCAGATCATAGTGCAGTGGTAATGGAATTAGACCTGATTAAAAAGAATGTTTTGCCACTGTTTAAGTTTAATTCCCACTGGTTACCGCTGATCCCAGATAAAGAGAGTATAATGGAAGAACAAAAAATATTCTTGGGGGAGAATAACGATTCCGCTAGTAGGCTAATTGTTTGGGATACTGCTAAGGCATATTTAAGAGGATTGCTGTTAAAAAGGTGAATTATTGGAAAAAAAGTACTAGAGAAAGAGGTAACGCACTGAAAAAAAGTACAAGAAGCAAGAGCAACATGTATAATGTACCCTACTGATTATAATAGGAAAGTATGGGAGAAAGAACAGGAAAAGTTAAAGGTACATCAAAGGAAAGAATTACTTTTTCAAGGGATCCGGTTAGCCTCAGAGGGAGAAAAGGTTGGTAAAATTTTGGCAAGTATAGTAAGAAATCAAAGAGGGAAATCCTGGATAGGGGCGATTAAAGATAAAATGGGAGAAATAATTAGTACACCGGAAGGAATTAAAGAAGTGTTTCTGTAATATTTCCAGGAACTATATAAATGTCCAGGGTACAATACCCAAAACAAGATCTGGACCTATATCTAGACCAGATTCCTCTCGGAGAGATATCCCAGGCCCAAAAAGAATATTTAGAAAAATAAATATTGATGGCAGAAATAAATGAGGTTTTGGGGAAGGTAAAACCTGAAAAAGCACCAGGATGTGATGGGCTCACCTTTGAAATATTTAAAACCTTCTCTCAGGTGTTAGTACCAGAACTAAAAACAACATTGAATGAGGCCCCAAAAATAGGTGATCTACCAGATTCCACGAAAGAGGCAATTATCATACTAATCCCAAAAAAGGGTAAAGAACAACTAGACCCTGGATCATATAGGCCAATATCCCTCCTAAACACTGACGTTAAAATTTTGCCAAAGGTCCTGGCCGATAGGCTATCAAAGGTGATTAAAGTTGTAATAAATGAAGATCAGACAGGTTTTATACCCGGTAGAACGATATACTCAAATATAAGAAGGTTGTTTTTAAATATCGAAGCTAATAGTTAAGAAGTAGGGGAGAAAGCGGTACTTTCACTGGATGCTCAAAAGGCTTTTGACTGTATTGAATAGGAGTATTTGTGGGCAGTATTAAAAAGGGTTGGTATAGGGGAGGGATTTATAAGGTGGATCCAGCTAATATATCATAATCCAAGGGCTAGAGTGATGGTGGATGGGAGCTTGTCCCTGCCGCTTGCCCTTTATCGGGGCACTAGGCAGGGATGCCCTCTCTCCCCATTACTATTCGCTATTGCGATTGAGCCCCTGGCAAGTATAATAAGAAATGATAGGGAGATTAAAGGTTTTCAATATGCGGGAGGAGAAGAAAAACTGTTAATGTATGCGGACGATATTTTATTATTTATGCACAATACTGGGGATCAGTTTAATAGAGTTATAGATATAATAAGTTTTTTTTTTTTCTGGAATAAATATTAATTGGGGGAAATCACATATGCTGATATTAGGAGACGCACAACCACAGGGAGACTTAAGGGTGCATGTGCTTGAAAAACATGAGAACTTTAAATATCTAGGTATACAAATCTCTGGAAATATAAAAGAATATGAAAAATTAAATGTACCCCCCCTACTAAAAGAACTTAGAACCAAAATACACATTTGGAGAAGATTACCAATGTCAATACAGGGTCGGGTAAATCTAATAAAAATGGTTTTCCTCCCTAAAATACTCTACGTCCTCCAAAATGCCCCATTGAGGCTACCGCAGAATATTTTTAAGTTATTTGATAGCCTAATGGGGGATTTTCTTTGGAAAGGTGCTATCCCTAGGATAAAGAAAGAGGTACTTCAGCTCCCAGTGAGAGAGGGTGGATTAGCTGTTCCGAATTGGTTTTTCTTTTATTTAATAACACAATACGGTCATATAAAAGGTAGTTTAAATGGTTTAGTGCAGTGGTCGGCAAAGTGCGGCTCGCGAGCCACAAGCGGCTCTTTAGACACTTCTATGCGGCTCTGGTGCTCAATAATCAAATCGTGAATAATCGAATCACGAATAATTGATAAATGCAATTTTGCGGACCAGAAAATTATATATGAAGGGGCACATAACTGGCTTTGTGTGTAAAGTTTTTTTTACTACTGTCTGAACTCTGAAACAAGCTCTCTCTCCTATTGATAATATGGCCAGCCTCTGTACTCACTGTCACTATGAATGCACTGCAGCGAGTGGCTTCCTGTGCAGCTACTTCACTTCCGGGTATAGACTTTTTTCCGGGTATAGAAAAGTGGCAGAACACCGGCCCGCTCGCTGCAGTGCATTCATAGTGAAAGTGAGTACAGAGGCTGGCTATTTTATCAATAGGAGAGAGCTTGTTTCAGAGTTCAGACAGTAGTAAAAAAAACTTTACACACAAAGCCAGTTATGTGTGCAGTTTAGTTACGGTTTCAATAGTCAAAAGACTATAATTCCTGTTTCTGGTCGTTTCTCTATTTCTAAAATATAACTTTTATTTTTCTTTTAATAAACAATATAGCCACAAAAACATATCAATTTAAAACGGCATATGGAGGGCTAAATGCTGTTAGGGGACTATAGGTTTAGCAACTACTGCTTATCTATAGGTGGGCTGAGATTGTTTTTTATCTCTTGCAATAGAGTGTGCAGTGCGTGTCTGTAATGTCAGCCGACATCAGACACCTTGCAGCTAACACTCTTAGGATTATTACCCTACCTACGGTGCTGTATTTGTCCGTGTCCGATATTTTATCAGGCACTCATAGCGGCTTCTACCGCCCGCACTTGTACCTATTGTCTGCCCCTATAATGTGCATATATATGCGGCGTCTGCAGATCTCCGTTCGGTTAGTCATTTATTTGCCCTGCCATATTCTTTAAAACTACTGGTGCAGCTCCCCCGACATGTTTCACCGCAAGATGCGGCTTCTTCAGGGGGGGTAAGATCTTAAATATACATGGGGCGGGTTTCCGCTCCATGATGTCCAGTAAGGTTAAATCTCGTGTTGAAGAGCATTCAAACAGGCCAATCCAGATGCGGTTTCGTCAGTCACGAAGGTCTGGTTATCAGCTAATCACATTGTTACTTGTGCGCTTGCGTTCGGCACTTAGTGTCTTTTTTGTTGTAACTATTATATGCGCTTGCGTCGGGACTTGAAATTCTACTCAGTTTCCGTGGTGTCAGTGCGCATGCCTAGCCACTTAGAATTTTTACTGTCGATGTTTTAATGTGCATGTATCGAGACTTCAAATCTTTTCTTTTATTTTCCCCTCTACTTATAGGGCTCTACTTGCACTTAGGTGAGTGGCCTGAAGTTTTCTCCCGATCTTACAAGGTATAGCTAGCATATGTCAGGACTTAGATTTTTAACAGTTATATCTTAATAATATCACTCCCTGAATTTCCTACTAAACACTTTATCTGGTTGGAAGATTCATTATATCGATTACACTCCTGTAAGTCATCATGACTGTTGCCCTACTAAGAGAGTGTTTCTATTTATCTTTAAAATAGAGGGATATTCTTGGTATTATCAAGAGGGTGCATGTATTATGGCCTTATAACGTTACCATCCAGATTATATAAATACAGGATGATTAGAATATCGTGCCCATGTCTCAAGAAATTCCCATACTTCCAGCCATACTCAATTATCTCAAATATGATTAGGACACTATACGTACAGACTCCGACTAGACTTACCAACTCAGTTCTGATCATTTTAAAAAAGACAACCGCATATTTATTATAATCTGGATAGGAATGCTCTATTGTATTTTGCTTCTGAGCATTTGTTTATTTATTACTATTTTCTATGTTATCTTATATAGAATTATTTTTGGTGACAAGAGTGATAATTTATCTAATACAAGTTGTTTCTTTTCTTATAATCAATCAGTTTTTATTTATATAAACGCTGTGAAGGTAAATCCTTCATTCAATCCATTTGGACTCATGGTATCCAACCTCTGAATCCATCTTGCTTCACTCTGTTAGGCCTCTTTCACACTTCAGTGTTTGGTCAGTGATTTCCATCAGTGATTTGTGAGCCAAAACCAGAAGTGGAGCCTCCACAGACATGAGGTAGAAGGGAAAGATCTGCTCCTGTTCTGTGTTTAGAGTTGCACCTGGTTTTGGCTCACAAATCACTGATGGAAATCACTGACCAAACACTGAAGTGTGAAAGAGGCCTAAGAGTTTTCTATCCAGGTTGCCTCCTCTGGGACCCATACTTAATTTTTCTATGCCCCAGAAACATAGGGGCATAGAAAACTTTTATATTGTTGCCATGTATATATTTTATATGTCTGGCAATTGGTGTATCTTTCTCTGTTTCTATAGCGCTCATATGACCAGAGATACGGCGCCTCAATTCCTGGATTGTTTTGCCCACGTACAGTTTGGGACATGGGCACGATGCTATATATATATATATATATAAACTCCCTTAGTCTTACAGGTGATCAATTGTCTAATTGTGTATTCCTTTCCATCTGATGGATTTGTGAATTTTTTAATGCGTGGGATATACAGACGTGGACAAAATTGTTGGTACCCTTTGGTCAATGAAAGAAAAAGTCACAATGGTCACAGAAATAACTTTAATCTGACAAAAGTAATAATAAATTAAAATTCTATAAATGTTAACCAATGAAAGTCAGACATTGTTTTTCAACCATGCTTCAACAGAATTATGTAAAAAAATAAACTCATGAAACAGGCATGGACAAAAATGATGGTACCCCTAGAAAACACAGAACATAATGTGACCAAAGGGACATGTTAATTCAAGGTGTGTCCACTAATTAGCATCACAGGTGTCTACAACCTTGTAATCAGCCATTGGGCCTATATATATGGCTCCAGGTAATCACTGTGTTGTTTGGTGATATGGTGTGTACCACACTCGACATGGACCAGAGGAAGCAAAGGAAAGAGCTGTCTCAAGAGATCAGAAAGAAAATTATAGACAAGCATGTTAAAGGTAAAGGCTATAAGACCATCTCCAAGCAACTAGATGTTCCTGTGAGTACAGTTGCACATATTATTCATAAGTTTAAGATCCATGGGACTGTAGCCAACCTCCCTGGACGTGGCCGCAGGAGGAAAATTGATGACAAATCTAAGAGACGGATAATCCGAATGGTAACAAAAGAGCCTAGAAAGACTTCTAAAGAGATTCAAGGTGAACTTCATGCTCAAGGAACATCAGTGTCAGATCGCACCATCCGTCGTTGTTTGAGCCAAAGTGGACTACATGGGAGACGACCAAGGAGGACACCATTGTTGAAAACGAATCATAAAAAAGCAAGACTGGAATATGCCAAACTACATGTTGACAAGCCACAAAGCTTCTGGGAGAATGTCCTGTGGACAGATGAGACAAAAATCGAAGTTTTTGCCAAGGCACATCAGCTGTATGTTCACAGACGAAAAAATGAAGCATATCAAGAAAAGAACACTGTCCCTACTGTGAAACATGGAGGAGGCTCTGTTATGTTCTGGGGCTGCTTTGCTGCGTCTGGCACAGGGTGTCTTGAATCTGTGCAGGGTACAATGAAATCTCAAGACTATCAAGGAATTCTAGAGAGAAATGTACTAGCCAGTGTCAGAAAGCTTGGTCTCAGTCGCAGGTCATGGGTCTTGCAACAGGACAATGACCCAAAACACACCGCTAAAAACACCCAAGAATGGCTAAGAGGAAAAAATTGGACTATTCTAAAGTGGCCTTCTATGAGCCCTGACCTCAATCCTATTGAGCATCTTTGGAAGGAGCTGAAACATGCAGTCTGGAAAAGGCACCCTTCAAACCGGACACAACTGGAGCAGTTTGCTCATGAGGAGTGGGCCAAAATACCTGCTGAGAGGTGCAGATGTCTCATTGACAGTTACAGGAAGCGTTTGATTGCAGTGATTGCCTCAAAAGGTTGCGCAACAAAATATTAAGTTAGGGGTACCATCATTTTTGTCCATGCCTGTTTCATGAGTTTATTTTTTTACATAATTCTGTTGAAGCATGGTTGAAAAACAATGTCTGACTTTCATTGGTTAACATTTATAGAATTTTAATTTATTATTACTTTTGTCAGATTAAAGTTATTTCTGTGACCATTGTGACTTTTTCTTTCATTGACCAAAGGGTACCAACAATTTTGTCCACGTCTGTATCTACAAAAGGAGCAATCCCCACAATGTGTTGATCCACAGTATTTCTCCCTAATTAGGTTTTTTCCACTTTCTTTTTCTTTTAGGTGGCTGTGCACAAGGTGATACACAAGTAGACAATTGATCACCTGTAAGACTAAGGGAGTTATATATATAGCATCGTGCCCATGTCCCAAACTGTACGTGGGCAAAACAATCCAGGAATTGAGGCGCCGTATCTCTGGTCATATGAGCTCTATAGAAACAGAGAAAGATACACCAATTGCCAGACATATAAAATATATACATGGCAACAATATAAAAGTCCTACGTTTCTGGGGCATAGAAAAATTAAGTATGGGTCCCAGAGGAGGCAACCTGGATAGAAAACTCTTACAGAGTGAAGCAAGATGGATTCAGAGGTTGGATACCATGAGTCCAAATGGATTGAATGAAGGATTTACCTTCACAGCGTTTATATAAATAAAAACTGATTATAAGAAAAGAAACAACTTGTATTAGATAAATTATCACTCTTGTCACTAAAAATAATTCTATATAAGATAACATAGAAAATAATAATAAATAAACAAATGCTCAGAAGCAAAATACAATAGAGCATTCCTATCCAGATTATAATAAATATGCGGTTGTCTTTTTTAAAATGATCAGAACTGAGTTGGTAAGTCCCCCATGTATATTTAAGATCTTACAAATGAAACACTCGTGTTGTCAGTAGCTCCTTACCCCCCTGAAGAAGCCGCATCATCCACAGAAGCTGAACAGCGCATGCACTACTTTTTTGCGTTGCGGAGACACAGCCAGAAGCACCACGGAAGCACTCTGTAGCACTCATATCCCGGATCATGGACCCATTCACTTCAGCATGCGCTACTTTTTTGCAGTGCATAGGCACAGCCAGAAGCACCACGGAAGAACTCTGTAGCAGTTATATCCCAGATCCTGGACCCATTGAAGTGAATGGGTCCATGATGCAGATCATGGACCCATTCACTTCAGCATGCACTTCCTTCTTATATATTTTAGGTTTTAAAAATGTTGCTCTCAAAAGAAATTTCAATTGTGGTTTAGGCGATATTTGGTTCAGTTGACAAAACAATTTGCCCACCACTGGTTTAGTGGGTAGGCAGGAAGTAATTAGATTGGGCTGGAAAGAGGAATGGAATCACTTAGAGGTGTTGGAATTAGGTATACTGGGGAAAAATAAAACAGGAAATAGAATATTAAATTCACTGGAGTATATATGGGTGGAAATTAAAAAAAATATTAGAAATCAAAGGGTTTCTGCATTATACACTCATTTGGAAAAATTTCAATCTCAAGGAACTGCAAACAATTAAGATGTATATAGATTGGGAAAAAAAAGGGATGAAATACCTAGGCCAGATATTTGAATAGGATAAACTGAAAGACTTTAATACATTGGTTAGAGAGTTTGGGATTCCCCAAAAGGATATGTATAAATATTTTCAGTTTAGGAATGCGTTGCGGACAGTGGAGTAGGATGATAAATATAGAAGGGAAAAATCAGATTGTACAAATTTACCAATGAGGGCGAAAGAGGAGGAATAACCGCAAAAAGATACAGGATTTTGATGGAGGGAAAGAAAAAATGGATTATAATACTCTCTAGGGAAAAATGGGAAAACGAACTACAATCTTTTACGGAAGAGAAATGGAAAGATGCTCTTAGAAGTTATGCTGGGGTCTCCGATAGAGGTTCACATAAGATTTTGCAGTTTTTTATAGTTCATAGATTACATCGATCCCCATGGATGTTGAAAAGAATGGGCATGAGGGCCTCGGACAAGTGCCCAAAATGTAGGGGAGAGAACGCAGACTTAATACATTGTTTCTGGAGATGTCCCAGATTGTTCAGATATTGGACAGAAATAGCAGAGACTGTATATCTAATTTTGAAGGTCCAAATATCCGAAGATCCAGTAACTTGTATATTAGGGGCAACTGAACACCTGAAGTTAAATAAAAATATACGAATGGTCCTGAGAAAAGTATTATTCCAAGCTAGACTCCTTATACTTAAGAAATGGGTAAAGGTAGATCCTCCGACAGCGGGACAGTTGAGAAAAGCAGTCGACAATCTGATTAAAGAAGAACGGGTGATGGAGGGCCATAGCAAAAAATCATAAAACGTGGATGAAGTATGGACAAAAATTGTTACTTTAGGGCTGGATAATTGGTTTCCCTTTTTTTTTTTTTCTTTTGCTTCGTCCCCCTCCCCCCTAAGGGTGGTGGGTGGGTAAATGGGGATTGAAAATAGGTTTTTAAGCATAGAATAATCAGCTTTGATAAACCTGAAACTGTAATTATTTATTGATAATATGGAATTTTCTATTGCTGAGTTTATATGTTTAGGGTACAAATGTATATGTTTTTATGAAATGGAAATAAAAAGATTTATATATGGAAAAAAAAAAGCCCTCCCATCATGTGCCAGTAACATTGTACATATAAAAAACAAACAAAAAAACCCCACTTACTTACCTCCATGTCAGCGATGCGATGCAGGCCTCTTCTGGCCTGTGTCCTGCGCTGTATGGCTCAAGCCTAGTGCCTGCAGCCTATCAGAGGAAGGGGAAGGGACATGCCTCTCCCTTCCCTGACCCGCCACTCTAGGAATTATATTGTTCCTGATGAAGGGGGTACTATGACCCCTGAAACGCGTTGAGCCTTATTTTAAACCATTAAAGAGGATTGATTACATACCCTTGGATTTGTCTGCTGCTTTACCAACCAGGCTGTACACCCAGGTCGTAGACGTCAACCTCTAACAAACCTACACGGGATCCCGGCTTAGGGGGGTTACTTGCCACAGGTGCCTCAAGGTCATCCTGTTGGCAACCCCCCCTGTGAAGTGAGTGGATTTTTAACATTGTTTTAATTTTATCTTTATTTTTACCATTATATGTTTTGAACGATTCTAAAGAATTCACTCAATTTTTATGCATGTATATGTGATTGATTTTCAGGTTTTTAAGAGTTTACCTAATACTACTGTTAAACGTCATCTTATTCCTGTACCATTCACCTACCCACCACTGTGCGCTACCTATCAGCCCACAGCACCTCAACTTGGGTGATTTTTTCGATACTAATAAGGACTACCTGTACCACCACCCACCTACACCTTGTCATTTGGGAATTTGGCGCTCAACCGCATCCTTTTTTTTTTTTTTTAGTGACTGGTGTGACACTGGGGGTAGGTGACTACCTCTTGTTCCCCACCTATCACTCATTCATCCTGATTTCTTTGTGGTGTCTAGTTTTGTTTTCTACACCAGAGCTGCCTTCCCATCCTACTGTTTCCCTTCTTCCCAATCCCTCCATCATACAGTCCTGTTGGCGCCTTTTCTTTATCATTCTCTTCAGGGACTAAGCACAGTCCCGTGTCGCTTTAGGATAACCTCTTTCTTTTTCTTCTCTTTTTTCCACTTCCGCCACACTAGCACAGGCATCTGTATCGCTGTCCTGAGGACAGCGATACAGATGACTATGGAGAGGAGCGCAATGGAAGCGCTCATCTCCCTGTGCTCTGTGGCCAGCCCACCCCCCCGAGCTCCTCAGTTGGGGGGGATTTCAGTTGAGGGGGCACAGCGTGATGTAGGGGGGTAATGGCCCCCTCTGGCTCCCCCTTGGCGACGCCACTGCGTCAAACATGACGAGAGAAGTTTAGACCAAAAAGTTCTACTTTGGTCTCATCTGACCACATGACTTTCTCCCATGCCTCCTCTGGATCACCCAGATGGTCATTTCCAAACTTCAGACAGGCCTGCACATGTGATGACTTGAGCTGGGGAACCTTCCGTGCAATGCATGATTTCAAACCATGACGGTGTAGTGTTCTACCGACAGTGACCTTTGAAACTGTGGTCCCAGCTCTCTTCATGTCATTGAACAGCTTCTCCCTTGTAGTTCTGGGCTGATTCCTCACCTTTCTTATCATCAGTAGGGTATCCACGGGGTGATATCTTGCATGGAGCCCCAGTCCAAGAAGACTGACAGTTGTTTTTAGACTCTTCCATTTTCTAACAATTGCTCCAACAGTTGATCTATTTTCACCAAGCTCTTGGCAATTGCGTCGTAGCCTTTTCCAGCCTTGTGGAGGTCCACAATTTTCTCTCTAATGTCTTTTGACAGGTCTTTGCTCTTTCCCATGGTAGTAGTTGGCGTCTGACTGACTGTGGGGTGGACAGGCGTCTTTAAAGAGCTCAGACAGGTGATAATAAGTTAGATTAATGAGTGAAGTAGAGGTGAACTTTTTAAAGGCACAGTAACAGGTCTTTGAGAGCCAGAATTCTTGCTGCTTCTCAGGTGTTCAAATACGTATGTTCAGCAGTGCAAGACAAATAAATTATTTAAAAATCATAGAATGTGATTTCCAGATTTTTTATTTTTTTTCAATTCTGTCTCTCGGAGTGGGAATGCACCCACAATGTGAATTTCAGACTCCTCCATGATTTCTAAGTGGGAGAACTAGCAAAATCTCAGGGTGTTCAAATAAATCTGTTCCTCACTGTATGCACAGATTCCAGTAGTTGTTGGTTGGACTGATGGTGTCTCTTCCAGCAGCCATGGCAGGTAAGTGGCCTTCTATATCAGTGCTCTTGGTCCAGTGGTTGTTCTTGCCACTGGTTTCTCACCCGCCATTCCAATTTGCTACTAACAGTCATCTCTCTATCTGTGTGTGTATTGGTGCTATACTTTTGTTGTAGGATGTTTTAGGGGTCAGGTAGACTCCTACTAAAACATCACTGAAAACTTGTTGTTAGATGTTCTTGGGGTCAGGTGAACCTGCGCTAGAAAATTACAGTAAGTTTTGTCTTCCTCTTTCCTTTGTTTCTAGGCCTGAGGGAGATTCTGCTTCAGCCTTGTGGCGGAGGAATCAGTTGTCTCTATTCCTGACACTGTTACCAGGGTTCTACAGGGTGAGCTAGGGCCCTAGGTTCCGGTGTATGAACTTTCCTACCATTGAGGCCTGTTCATACTTATAGTTATTCAGGACTTGCATTAGGGTTGCTCTAGAAGGTGACCAGCTCGCTTATCCCACGTTCGCGATAAAATGTTCTCGAACCGCTCTTTTGCGGAGAGCCCCATTCACTTTAATGGCAGGCAAACCTGAAAAACCTTCAGCTCATATTTGCAACCACCATAACCACCATATACTTACTAGAAGTGCACAAATAGTCCCACAACATGGACAGTGACATACCAGAGAGGGATAAATGGCAAAAATTCCCACAAAAATATGCATTTTAATCCAGGGCCGTTTTTATGCGTCTTAAGGGGAAACTCTCAAAAATGTGCCATGCTGGAGCCTAGAACATTTTTATTTCAAGCCACGGGAGTACGGGCCCCAAAAATTAGGCATTTACAGTCCGGTTGATAAATATTGGGACATCAACAGAATTCTAACATTTTTGGCTCTATACACCACCACAATGGATTTGAAATAAAACAAACAAGATGTAATTTAACTGCAGACTGTCAGCTTTCAAATCAGGTGAACGGTGTAGGAATTACAACAGTTTGCATATGTGCCTTCCACTTGATAAGGCGCCTAAAGTAATGGGACATAATAATAGTAATAATAATCATAAATCAAACTTTTACTATTTAATACTTGGTTGCAAATCCTTTGCAGTCAATTACAGCCTGAAGTCTGGAATGCATAGACATCGCCAGACTGTCACGTCTTGCCATGTGAATGTGCGGAGGTCTGTCAGACTGGATGCACATGTCTAACTTCTCTGTTTGTTTTGGTTTGGGTTTGAGCAGGATCCACCTTCCCTCAGGTGTACTGAGTTTGATTGTTAGTGAGGCTATTTATCCCTCCTCCCCCCAGTGGGCTGTGCTGATTATAGTTATTTTCTGTGAGCTCTGGATGTGTGGTGGATCATCTGCTCCAGCTCTGCTCAAGATAAGTCCTCTCTGTTATTTCCCATTGTGTCTTTTACCTAGGCCTCTAGGGAGACGCTTGCTTCCTCCGGGTTTGAAGACACAGGTTACCTCTTCCCTTTTTTCTACTGCTTAGGGTTTGCCCATGGTGTATAGGTTTAGGCACGAAGGCTTGTGCATATCCACCATTAGGGTATGCACATGGGCACAGCAGTTTAGGGAAAACTTTTAGGGATCCCCAGCTTTTGGACCTAGTCATTAGTTCTGTTTGTTTTCCTGTGTTTGGTTATTTCCCTGCTTACCTACCTATCGTGACATTATAACCCGCCAAACAACTGTCATTTCCCTGCTGTTTGTGAAATGGAGGCTATGGATGCTTTGGTTGATCTCATACAGGGATTATTGCTGGAGGTTGCTGACCTCCGCAGTCGCTCTCCCTATTAGGTTCTCAGGGGGTGGTGATGACTTTATTCGGTTCAGGGAGTCCTGCAGGTTGTATTTTTGCCTGCGGCTGATTTCATCTGGTGACGAGAATCAAAGAGTGGGGATCATTATAACTCTGCTCAAAGGGGACGAGCAGTCCTGGTCTTTTTCTATGCTGACCGGTTCACCATCCCTCCGGTCGGTGGATGAATTTTTCAGAGCCTTGGCCTTGATTTATGATGACCCAGACCGGGTCTCTATGGCTGAATCTAAGTTGCTCAGATTGTTACAGGGAGAACGTATTGAGGAGTCGTATTGTGCAGAATTTAGAAGATGGGCAACTGACTCGGGGTGGAATGATCCTGCACGCCAGAGTCAGTTTTGTCAGGCGCTATCTGAGATGTTGAAAGATGCCCTTGCTTTTGTTGAGTATCCAAATTCATTGGAGACGGCAATGTCTTTGGCAGTGCGGCTTGATAGAGGTCTTAGGCCTCATGCACACGACCGTTGTGTGCATCCGTGGCCGTTGTGCCGTTTTCCGGCTTTTTTTGTGGACCCATTGACTTTCAATGTGTCCGTGGAAAAATCGGAAAATGCACCGTTTGGCAGCCGCATCAGTGATCCGTGTTTCCTGGCCGTGAAAAAAATAGGACCTGTCCTATTTTTTTCACGGCCAACGGTTCACGGACCCATTCAAGTCAATGGGGCCGTGAAAAATCACGGATGCACACAAGATTGTCATCCGTGTCCGTGATCCGTGTCCGTGATCCGTGTCCGTTTTTTCCTATCATTTCAATGGCAAACTTGACTTAGATTTTTTTTGCTCAGGTGATAAGAATTTTAGGAAGCTGAATAAGCTATAGTGATGAGCGGCAGCGTTCATATTCAAATTTGCGATATTTTGCAAATATTTTGTAGAATATTCATCGAATATTAGCAAATTTGAATATTCTTTATATTCTACGAATTATTTTTTTACTCGAAAAATCTGCAAGGTAATGATCGCGTAATATGCTAAATTCCGTAATGCTAATTTTCGCAATGCTAATTTTATCGCAAATTTTTCAATTGCCGAGTAATAACACAATTCCTCCCTGCTTCTTGCTTGTGGGCCAATGAGTTATGGCACTATATCGAATATATTTGTTTTTTTGAATATTCGTAATATTTTAAAACAAGAATATATAGCAATATAGCTAATATAGTGCTATAATCTTTCTTTTAATAGTTGTAATTTTTTTCCAATCTGTACTTCAGATGAGAAAAAAATTACAAATATTAGACAAAAAAGATTATAGCACTATATTAGCTAAGTTGCTCTATATTAGTTTTTTACGAATATTGGAAAAAACAAATATATTCGATATAGTGCTATATATTAGTTCTTAGAATATTCATAATTTTTCCAATCTAAAGTCATGATTTCTCCCTGCTTCTTGCTTGTGGGCCAATGAGTCATTGGCCCACAAGCAAGAAGCAGGGAAGAATCAATTATGTTTTTACTCTGCAATAAAAAAATACGCATTATGAAAATTCATAATCAACAATACTCCTAAAGTCAAAGATACTGCAGCCTTCTAATTGGCCCACAAGCTAGAAGCAGGGAGGGATCATGTATAGAGTTGATCATGTATAGAGTTTTGGCCGAACTAGAAAAAAAAGTTTGGGTTCGGGGCCCGAACTTGACCCTGAACCCCATTGAAGTCAATGGGGACCCTACTTTTGGGCACTAAAATGGCTCTAAAATAGTCCTGGAAAGGGCTAGAGGGCTGCAAAAGGCATCAAAATTAGTGATGAGCCGCAGGGGTCATATTCGAATTCGCAATATTTCGCGAATATTTTTTTAATATTCGTCGAATATTCAAAAATTCGCGATTTTTTCCCTTGAAAAAAATTAGGCAAGGTAATGATTGTGTAATATGCGAATTTTCATAATTCGAATTTTCGGATTCAAATTTTTTATTGCGAATTTTTCAACTTACACCTATTAGACAAAGAAGATTATAGCACTATATTAGCTAAATTGCTCTATATTCGGTTTTTTTCGAATATTTGCTATATTGCTATAACTTTGTTTTTTCTAATATTTGTAATATTCTAAAACAAGAATATATAGCAATATAGCGAATATTCGAAAATAACAAATATAGAGCAATTTAGCTAATATAGTGCTATAATCTTCTTTGTCTAAAAGTTGAAAAATTCGCAATAAAAATTTGAATCCGAAAATTCGAATTACGAAAATTTGCATATTACACAATCATTACCTTGCCGATTTTTTCAAGAAAAAAAAATTGTGCATTTTCGAATATGACCCCTGCCGCTCATCACTACTCCTAAAGTCAAGTATATTGCAGCCTTCTTATTGGCCCACAAGCTAGAAGCAGGAAGGGATCATGTGTACTGATTTTAAAAAAAAATCGGAAAAAAATCGAATATTCGAAATTACGAATATATATAACTATATTCAAAATATTCACAAATTTTCGAAGTACCTATATTCGCGATAAAAACCGGTACTTAAGGACACATGACGTACCGGTACGTCATGAATGGTTCCGATCACCGCCGCTCGGCGGGCGGTGATCGGAACCCGGTGCCTACTCAAATCATTGAGCAGGCACCTGGGGCAAATGCGCCGGGGGGTCCTGTGACCCCCCCATGTCAGCGATCGCAGAAAACCGCAGGTCAATTCAGACCTGCGGTTTTCTGCGTTTCCGGGTTATTCGGGTCTCTGAAGATCTGATAACCCGGAACAGGATGGTGATGGTGGTGTGATTTCACTCCACCAATCACCATCCAGCGATCCTGAGTGGTGATGGTGACATCACCACTCAGGATCGCTTTCTGATTGGTCAGTGGGCGGTCCGGCGGCAGATTCAAAAGAGGCAGGCGCTCCTCTCCTCCTCCTTTTGTGTTCCGGAGCCGGAGGAGAGAGGAGCTGCCCGCACGTGTGTCTGCCGTCGCTGCACCGCTGCCTGCACCCGATCTGTGCCCCCAGGACCCGATCTCTGCCACCAGCACCCCCCCATCAGGTACATAGGGACAGCTAGGGAAAGTTTGGGTTAGGCAGGGAAAAAAAGGGAAAGTTAGTTTTTTTTACTTTTCATTGCATCACCCTAGTTAGGGTGTCTGGGGTCCACAGCACAGCTGTGTGACCCTAGACCCCCCAGGGGTGCTGCCATTTGCCCCCCCCTTCCCCCACTTTTTTGGGGTGCAGGATTTTTTATTTTTTTTGTGTACACTGACTGTGGCCGGCACTCTTAGCGTCCGGCCACTGTTAGCGCATCGCACACCCCACCGCTGATCAACTTCGGACGGTTGATCAGCAGTTTTGAATATTTTTTTTTCACATTTTTTTGGCCTTTTTTTGTCATATTTTTTTTTTTCTTAGTTTTAGGGCGAGTTCGTGAACACCCGTGCCCCCACACACACGCACACAAAATAAAGAGTTACACACACGCACATACACACGCAGACACACACTCCCCTATGGCCCGCCGGACGTTCTCGGCCGAGGAGGCATACGCCCAGCTTGCCTCCGACTCCGAGAGTCCCAGTGAGGATGAGGATGACCCCACATTCCTGTTGTCATCCGCATCCTCCTCATCATCTAGCGATGATGATGAGCCCCCAAGGCGGCGGAGACGCCGCCAGGCGGAGCAAGGGGACCGCCATGTTAGGGACCCTGTGGCCCAGCCTAGTACGAGCAGCTCTGGGGCTCGTACTGGTTTCCCGGCCCACCAGTTAAATCCACCGGAGCACCCTGCCGGTGAATTTGTCTGGTGTAGCCCAGAGCGATACGAGCCCGTGATTCCTGATTTTGTAGGCCAATCAGGAATCCAGATTTCCACAGTGGGCTACACTGAATATGACTTTTTTCGTCATTTTTTCAGTGACCCACTGGTAAATCTGATGGTGGAGCAGACGAATCTGTACGCCCAACAGTTCGTCGCTCAACACCCGGGCTCCTTTTTGGCCAGGCCCGGTGGCTGGACGCCGGTCAGTGCAGCCGAAATGAGGACATTTTGGGGCCTCGTGCTGCATATGGGCCTGGTCAAGAAACCCAGTGTCAGGCTGTACTGGAGTGGGGACGTCCTATACCAGACCCCACTTTACAGTACGGCCATGACACGCTCCCGGTTTGAGGCCATCCGGAAATGTCTGCATTATTCCGATAATGCAGCATGTCCCCCCCGAGGTGATCCTGCCCATGACCGTCTGTACAAGATACGGCCGGTCATCGATCACTTTGCGGCCAAATTCATGGAGGCCTATGTACCTGGAAGAGAGATCGCGGTTGATGAGTCTCTCATTGCGTTCAAGGGGAGACTCATTTTCCGCCAGTATGTGCCCTCCAAGCGGGCGAGGTATGGCGTGAAGCTATACAAAATTTGTGAGAGTACCTCAGGGTACACTTACAAATTTCGTATATACGAGGGGCGAGATTCCCGGATTCAACCCCCAGAATGTCCCCCCACTCTGGGTGTTACCGGGAAACTTGTGTGGGACCTTATGTTCCCACTGCTGGATAAGGGTTACCACCTTTACGTGGATAACTTTTATACCTCGGGAACTGTAGGCGCCCGGATCGTCCCTGGCCAACACTTTCCAGGTGTGGTCCCCCATACTGGAAAGAAGGGACGAACCCAAAAAAGGTGCAGAGTGTGTCACAGGAGGGGGATACGGAAGGACACCACAACTCAATGTGACACGTGCCCTGATCATCCGGGCCTCTGCATTATTGGTTGCTTCAGGGAGTATCACACTTCCATGGAGTACTAAATTTATATCCCAATTTAGGACTGACATCGGATAAAAAAAAAACTGGTTCTCAGACTTGAGACACCCAAAAAAACTAAAATAATGTATTAAAAGTATACATATTAGGTATTCCCGTGTCGGTAATAATCTCCTCTATAAAAAAAAACCATGACCTAACCCCCCAGATTAACACGGTCAAGGAAAAAAAAAAAAAAGGTGCAAAAAAAGGTTTTTTTTTGTCACCTTACATAACAAAAAGTTTAATAGCAAGCGATAAAAAAGTCATATAGCCCCCAAAATAGTGCCAATAAAACCGTCCGCTCGTCCCGCAAAAAATGAGCCCCCACATAAGATAATCGGATAAGAAAAAAAATATAAAAAATGACACTTAGACTTTAGAGATACAAAATTATTTTTTTTGTATCAAAAAGGATAATATAGTCTAAAACCCAAATAAATGTAAAAAAAGTAGACTTATTAGGTATTGCCGCGTCCGTAAGAATCTCCTCTATAAAAATACACCATGATCCAACCCCCCCCCAGATTAACACGGTCCAAAAAAAAAAAAAAAGTCCAAAAAAATATTTTTTTTGTCACCAAACATAACAAAAAATGTAATAGCAAGCTATCAAAAAGTCATATAGCCCCCAAAATAGTGCCAGAAAAACCGTCCGCTCGTCCCGCAAAAAAATGAGCCCCCACATAAGATAATCAGATAAAAAATAAATAAAAAAATGACACCTAGACTTTAGAGATACCCAAAAAATGTTTGGGTATCAAAAAGGATAATATAGTCAAAAACCTAAATAATTAAAAAAAAGTAGACTTATTAGGTATCGCCGCGTCCGTAAGAATCTCCTCTATAAAAATATCCCATGACCTAACCCCCCAGATTAACACGGTTAAAAAAAAAAATGAAAACGGTGCCAAAAACTAAATTTTTGGCACTTTTTTATTTCAATCCGTTTTTTCCAGTAACAAAACAAGGGTTAACAACCAAACAAAAGTTAATATTTATTACCCTGATACTGCAGTTTACAGAAATGCCATATTTGTGGTCGTAAACTGCTGTATCAGTAAAAGGGAGGCCGCAAAAGGAAAGGACCGACATGGTTTCTGGAAGGCCGATTTTGATGGCCTTTTTTATTAACACCATGTCCCTTTTGAAGCCCCCCTGATGCCCCCCTAGAGTAAAAACTCCCTAAAAGTGACCCCATCTAAGAAACTACACCCCTCAAGGTATTCAAAACTGATTATACAAACTTTATTAACCCTTTAGGTGTTCCTCAACAGTTAATGGCATATGGAGATGAAATTTCAGAATCTCAATTTTTGGTAACCTTGCCTCACAAAAATGTAATATAGAGCAACCAAAAATCATATGTACCCTAAAAATAGTCCCCCAAATAATGCCACCTTATCCCATAGTTTCCAAAATGGGGTCACTTTTAGGGAGTTTCTACTCCAGGGGTGCATCAGGGGGGTTGAAACAGGACACGGTGTAAATAAACCGGTCCATAAAAATCAGCCCTCCAAAAACCAAACGGCGCACCTTTCACTCTACGCCCCGCTGTGTGGCCGTACAGTAGTTTATGGCCACATATTGGGTGTTTCTGTAAACGGCAGAGTCAGGGCAATAGAGATACAGTCTTGTTTGGCTGTTAACCCTTGCTTTGTTAGTGGAAAAAATGGGTTAAAATGGAAAATTAGACAAAAAAATCTAATTCTCAAATTTAATCCCCATTTGTCAATAACTCTTGCGCAACACCTAAAGGGTTAACGACGTATGTAAAATCAGTTTTCAATACCTTGAGGGGTGTACTTTCTTAGATGGGGTCACTTTTAGGGAGTTTCTACTCCAGGGGTGCATCAGGGGGGTTGAAACAGGACACGGTGTAAATAAACCGGTCCATAAAAATCAGCCCTCCAAAAACCAAACGGCGCACCTTTCACTCTACGCCCCGCTGTGTGGCCGTACAGTAGTTTACGGCCACATATTGGGTGTTTCTGTAAACGGCAGAGTCAGGGCAATAAAGATACAGTCTTGTTTGGCTGTTAACCCTTGCTTTGTTAGTGGAAAAAATGGGTTAAAGTGGAAAATTAGACAAAAAAATCAAATTCTCAAATTTCATCCCCATTTGTCAATAACTCTTGCGCAACACCTAAAGGGTTAATGACGTATGTAAAATCAGTTTTGAATACCTTGAGGGGTGTACTTTCTTAGATGGGGTCACTTTTAGGGAGTTTCTACTCCAGGGGTGCATCAGGGGGGTTGAAACAGGACACAGTGTAAATAAACCGGTCCATAAAAATCAACCCTCCAAAAACCAAACGGCGCACCTTTCACTCTACGCCCCGCTGTGTGGCTGTACAGTAGTTTACGGCCACATATTGGGTGTTTCTGTAAACGGCAGAGTCAGGGCAATAAAGATACAGTCTTGTTTGGCTGTTAACCCTTGCTTTGTTAGTGGAAAAAATGGGTTAAAATGGAAAATTTGACAAAAAAATGAAATTCTCAAATTTCTTCCCCTTTTGCCAATAACTCTTGTGCAACACCTAAAGGGTTAACGACGTATGTAAAATCAGTTTTGAATACCTTGAGGGGTGTAGTTTCTTAGATGGGGTCATTTTTGGGAGGTTTCTATTATCTAAGCCTCACAATATGACTTCAAACCTGAACTGGTCCATAAAAAGTGGGATTTTGAAGATTTCGGAAAAATTTCAAAATTTGCTTCTAAACTTCTAAGCCTTGTAACATCCCCAAAAAATAAAATATCATTCCCAAAATGCTACAATCATGAAGTAGACATATGGGGAATGTAAAGTCATCACAATTTTGGGGGGTATTACTATGTATTACAGAAGTAGAGAAACTGAAACTTTGAAATTTGCTAATTTTTGCAATTTTGGGGTAAATTAGGTATTATTTTGTGCAAAAAAAATAATTTTTTTGACTTCATTTTACTACTGTCATGAAGTACAATATGTGACGAAAAAACAATCTCAGAATGGCCTGGATAAGTCAAAGCGTTTTAAAGTTATCAGCACTTAAAGTGACAGTGGTCAGATTTGCAAAAAATGGCCTGGTACTTAAGGTGAAATAAGGCTGTGTCCCTATGGGGTTAAGAGCATGGCAACTGTTCTGCAAACAAATGTGGATAGGGAAATGACTTAAAATAACATAAAATACAGAAAAATTAAAAATAACAATCTGGATCTAGGAGTAGGAGGTTGAGGAGGCGGTGGATGGGTGGATGTGGCCGTGTAGGTTGAGTAGGTTGATGTGGCGGTGTAGGTGGAAGCGGCGGTGAAGGAGGAATAGGTAGCCAACACTGATTTGTGTTATTTTTTATTTTTAAATTGGGGTATCCCCCAAAATATTGGGACATATAACAAAATTAAACAAAGAATAAGTGCCTTGAGTACAAGAATGGATGGTTGAGGCTGGTATAAATGTCTATTCTGCACAAGGTACAGTAAGCTTGTCCACATTGGCTGCGGCCTGTGATAATGCTAGCTGCCATGCTAAACACACGTTCACACTATACACTGGCTGCAGGGCAGGTCAGCACCTCCAAGGCTGACAAAGCTTTTCCAGATTTGGGCCATGCTAACCCTGCCTTCTCAGGTGCTGACGGTGCCCCAGCTGCGTTGGAAACCTCTTCCTCCTCCTCTGCCTTCGCCTTGTGCTTTCACTGTGCCCTCGCTGTCAGGTGGGAATGTCATCAGCAGCGTGCGCTTGTAGTCGCGCATCTTCCGATCAGTAACAGATGTTTTCACTAAATTTTGTTCCCTGTCAGCAATGCACAGCAGGGGTTCATTCACGGCAAAAGGGGCTTCATGTCACCCAGCAATAGAACAGAGGATTTTGAGAGATTTAGGCCCCTGTCACCCAGGCACAGCAGGGGTTCATTCACGGAAAAAGGGGGTTCATGTCACCCAGCAATAGAACAGAGGATTTTGAGAGATCCAGGCCCCTGTCACCCAGGCACAGCAGGGGTTTGTATACACCAAAAAACGGTAAAATGTCACCAGACAATTGAAAATAAGATTTTTTTTTTTTCCATTTGGGGCACTAAAATTGGTACTTTTTTAAATTAAAATGGCTCTAAAATAGTCCTTGAAAAAGCTAAAGGGATGTAAAAGGCAGTAAAATAACTTAAAATGAAATAAAATAACTAAAATTTACAAATTAATAACCTGAAACTCAGAGAAGGAGGTGATATGGAGTCTGAGGTTGAGGAGGCGGTGAATGTGGTGTTGTAGGTGGAGGCAGCAATGGAGGAGGGGGAGGTAGCCAACAATTTTTATTTTTTTATTTTTATTGGGGTAGGTAGCCCCCAAAATATTGGGACAAAAAAAATATAAGAAAACAAAGAATCATTGCACTTGACTTGAGTACAAGAATGTATGTTTGATGGTGGTATAAATGTCTATTCTGCACAAGGTACAGACAAGTCTTGTGGGATCCAAGCCTGGTTCATTTTAATGAACGTGAGCTTGTCCACATTGGCTGTGGACAGGCGGCTGCGTCTGTCATGATGCCACCTGCTGTGCTAAATACACGTTCAGAGAGTACACTGGCTGCAGGACAGGCCAGCACCTCCAAGGCATATAGGGCAAGCTCTGGCCATGTTGACAATTTAGAGACCCAGAAGTTGAATGGGGCAGAACCATCAGTCAGTACGTGTAGGATTGTGCACAGGTACTGTTCCACCATGTTGTTCAAATGCTGCATCCTACTAACACGCTCCATATCAGCAGTTGGGGCCGGTTGTTGCGGCGAGGTGACAAAGCTTTTCCACATGTCGGCCATGCTAACCCTGCCTTCTGAGGTGCTGGCGCTGACACAGCTGCATTGGCGACCTCTTCCTCCTCCCCTGCCAGTCGGGAATGCTCTCAGGAGCGCGTCTACCAGCGTCCGCCTGTAGTTGCGCATCTTCCGATCATGCTCCAGGGAGGGAATTAAGGACGGCAGATTGTCTTTGTCACAGGGATCCAGCAGGGTGGCCACCCGGTAGTCAGCACATGTTAAAATGTGGGCAACTCTGCTGTCGTTGCGCAGGCACTGCAGCATTTAGTCACTCGTGTGTGCCAGGCTGCCCAGAGGTAAGGACAAGCTGTCCTCTGTGGGACGCGTATCGTCTGCATCCTCCGTATCCCCCCAGCAACGCATCAGTGATTGGCCCGAACTGCGTTGGAAGCCACCCCGCTGTGAACATGCTTCATCCCCATCCTCCTCCTCCTCATCATACTCCTACTCCTCGTCCTCCAGTAGTGGGCCCTGGCTGGCCAAATTTTTACCTGGCCTCTGCTGTTGCAAAAATCCTCTTTCTGAGCCACTTCTAAAAGACTGGCCTGAAAGTGTTAGAGATGACCCCTCTTCCTGCTCCTCGACCTGGGCCACATCCTCTTCCATCATCGCCCTAAGTGTTTTCTCAAGAAGAAATAAAAGTGGTATTGCTGTAACGCTGATAACGCCTTCATTGCCACTGGCCATGTTGGTGGAGTACTCAAAACAGCGCAACAGGGCACACAGGTCTCTCATGGAGGCCAAGTCATTGGTGTGAAGTAGTACCGCAGTGCGACTCACCCGTACATGCTGCAGCTGAAACTACACTATGACCTGCTGCTGCTCGCACAGTCTCTCCAGCATGTGCAAGGTGGAGTTCCACCTAGTGGGCACGTCGCATATGAGGTGGTGAGCGGGAAGGCCGAAGTTACGCTGTAGTGCAGACAGCCGAGCGGCGGCAGAATGAGAACGCTGGTAGTGCACAGACGGCCCGCACTTTATGCAGCAGTTCTGACATGTCAGGTAGTTGTGAATGAATTTCTGCACCACCAAATTCAGCACATGCGCCAGGCAAGGGATGTGCATCAAACCGTCTAGTCCCAGAGCTACAACGAGATTTCGCCCATTATCGCACAAAACCAGGCCGGGCTTGAGGCCCACTGCAGCAACCACTCGTTGGTCTGTTGTTCTATACCCCACCACAGCTCCTGCACGGTGTTGGGCCTGCCCCCAAACACATCAGTTTCAGAACGGACTGTTAACGTTTACCCCTGGCTGTGCTGAAGTTGGTGGTGAAGGTCTGGCGCTGACCGGATGAGGAGGTGGTAGAAGAGGAGGAGGAAGCAGAGTAGGAAGAGGAGGCAACAGGAGGCAAATAATGATGCCCTACAATCCTTGGCGGCAGAAAGATGTGCGCCAAACAGATCTCTGCCTGCGGCCCAGCTGCCACTACATTTACCCAGTGTGCAGTTAGGTTGATATAGCGTCCCTGGCCGTGCTTACTGGTCCACGTATCTGTGGTTAGGTGGACCTTACCACAGATGGCGTTGCGCAGTGCAC
The DNA here is from genome assembly GCF_014858855.1 of Bufo gargarizans. NCBI lineage: Eukaryota > Metazoa > Chordata > Amphibia > Anura > Bufonidae > Bufo > Bufo gargarizans. The sequence goes on along the minus strand of NC_058083.1, from coordinate 375,194,178 downwards.
ACTTGATTTTATCCGATACTTGGTTGTGCAGGGAGAGCACGGCTCTCCTAGAGAAGTAGTGGCGGCTGGGAACGACGTACTGTGGGACAGCAAGCGACATGAGCTGTCCGTCTCCACCAGCCTGAATGACAGCATTTCAAAGGTCAGCAGTTTAGAAATGCTGGCATTCAGGGCCTGGGATCGAGGGTGGCTAGGTGGGAATTTACGCTTTCTCTCAAAGGTTTGTGAGATGGAGAGCTGAGCGCTTCCATGTGACATGGTGGAGATGCTTGGTGACGGAGGTGGTGTTTTTGGTGGGACATCCTCTGTTTGCTGGGTGGCAGGTGTCAATGTTCCTCCAGAGGCGGAGGAAGAGGTCGAGGCAGCAGCAGAAAAGGGAGCAGGAGGGGCTGCTTTCTTGGTTTTGAAGGATCTTACTCCACTGCAGCCTGTGTCTTGCATGTAGATGCCTGGTCATGCAGGTTGTGCTAAGGTTCAGAACGTTAATGCCTCGCTTCAGGCTCTGATGGCACAGCGTGCAAACTACTCAGGTCTTGTCATCAGCACATTGTGTGAAGAAGTGCCACGCCAGGGAACTCCTGTTGACGGTGGCCAGTAGCAGGCGAACTGTTTTGGCGATGGCTGCTCTGCTTTTGCACCCTGCTCCTGCTTTTGCTACACTGTTGGCTCGGTCTCACCACTGCCTCTTCCTCCGAACTCTGAAAGTCAGTGGCACGACCTTCATTCCATGTGGGGTCTAGGACCTCATCGTCCCCTGCATCAACTTGGCACCTGTGTTTCGTCATCATCAGAGACGTGCTGAGGTGGTATTCCCATGTCCTCATCAGGAAACATAAGTGGTAGCTGTGGCAGAATGTGTAGCTGTGGCAGAATGGCCACGTCCTCTCCCTGCACCAGAGGCTCCACCAACACCACCACCACGACCATGACCGCGTCCCTTATTCGATTTTTGCCTCATAGTTAGCGTTTACAAAGCAAAGTAAAAAGTGGTTAAGTCTGTTAAAAATAATTAACCGCCAATAAAAAACCTGATTTCACAAAAAAAATAATTCTTTTTTACTCTATATGACAGCGGTATTTGAGGCCTAAATGTGACACTCACTTATGCACGTCTTATCCCAGATGTGCAGCATATTAGAGGGTATTTTCACCCCAGTAACCAAAAAGCCAGTATTTCTGGCCTAAATGTGACAGTCACTTATGCTTGTCTAATCCCAGATGTGCAGTATATTAAAGGGTTTTTTCATCCCAGTAACCAAAAAGCTATATTTCTGTCCTAAATGTGACAATCACTTATGCACGTGTAATCCCAGATGTGCACTATATTTAACAGATGTATATTTTTTAACCCCAGTAAGCAAAAAGCTGTATTTCTGGACTGCAGACATGCAGATAGCCTGTGCTGAAGCACTATCGTTGCATAAAATGGCTGCCGATCATGTATTGATATTGACTAACTGAAGAGAAAAAAGTTTGTTTTCAGCAGTAGTTGGCTCAGGGCGGGTTAAAAAAAAATTGTGCACTGCACCCACAAAACACATTTGCTGTAGATCGCTGAGTACAAAAAACAGTTCTTGATAAGATTTCTCCCTGATCTCTCCCTCACAGCAGCTGCAGCCTCTCCCTACACTAATACGAGCAGAGTGACGTGGGGCGCTATGTGACTCCAGCTTAAATAGAGGCTGGGTCACATGCTGCAGTTGGCCAATCTCAGCCATGCCAATAGTAGGCATGGCTGTGATGGCCTTTTGGGTCAAGTAGTATGAAGCTTGTAGATTGGCTGCCGTGTAGCCTTTCAAAAACTCCAAGAAAGCGCCGAACATCGAACCCGAACTTTTAAGTAAATGTTCGGGTTCGGGTCCGGATGCCTAAAAAGCTAAAGTTCGGGTTTGCTCAACTATAATCATGTGTACTGATTTAAAAAAATCTAGAATATTCAAAATTACGAATATATATCACTATATTCTAAATAGTCACAAATTTTCTAAGTACCTATATTTGCGATAAAAATTCACAATTCAAATATTTGTGATCAACAATAATTACTTCTGTGGAAAAAAGGTCATTTTGTTTGTGCGTGTCCTTTTGTTAAACCTCAAATCGGTAATGAAAAACTACGGAGGTATTCACATAACGAGAAAAATAAAACTTCCCTGACTCTTGATAGTATGAATGGGGAGTCTGAGCAAGCAATTATGCATTCTCCCTGCAATACCTGTTTCCTCCTGTCTGCCATGGTGGCGCTAGATTTATGAAATTTTGATTTGAGGTATTTGTTGACAGTGGTGCAGGGGTAAACCTTATTGATTTTCAGTTCCTCCAAAGTCTTGGTTTTAAAACTAGCACATTAGATAAAGAGATGCCAGTTTTTGCTATTAATTCCTCCCCTCTCTCGCAAAAGAGTCTTACTCATATTGTTCATGACATTCAGTTAAGGGTGGGTGATTCACATGTTGAGTCAATTTCTTGTTTAGTTATGAAGGGCTTGCCTGCTACGTTGATTCTAGGTTTACCGTGGTTAATAAAGGATAACACTACTATTGACTGGAAAACAAGACAAATCAGTAGCTGGAGTGAATTTTGTATGGACAACTGCCTTTGTGCTTCTATCTCAGTGGTGTTAATTACAGCTGTACCTCAGTTTCTCTCTGATTTTGCGGACATATTCTTGGAGGGTGGAGCTCAGGAGTTGTCCCCCCCATCGAGAATATGATTGTCCAGTCAATCTTATCCCTGGAGCTAAACTGCCAAAATCTTGGCTATACAACCTTTCCCAACCCGAAAGAGAAGCTATGCGGAAGTATATTGCAGAGAGTGTGGCAAAGGGACATATTAGGCCATTTAAGTCCCCTGTGGCCGCCAGCTTCTTTTTCATAAAAAAGAAAAATGGATCACTTAAACCGTGTTTAGATTTCTGGGAATTGAATCTCATTATTCCTTTGATTTCTGATCTATTTGATCAAATTGTCAGAGGCAAGGTGTTCTCCAAGTTGGATTTAAGAGGAGCTTATAATCTATTCAGAATTAAGGAAGGGGATGAGTGGAAAACGGCCTTCAATACACCTGAAGGTCATTTAGAGAATCTTGTCATGCTCTTTGGTTTATCTAATTTCACCAGCGGTCTTTCAGCGATTTATTAATGATATTTTCCATCATTTAGTGGGAAGGTTCATTGTTATTTACCTTGATGACATACTAATTTACTCACCCGATGGAGACCCATCAGTATCACGTGAGACAGGTGTTGTCGATCCTTCGGGAGAATAAATTGTATGCAAAATTGGAAAAATGTGTATTTGCTGTCCAGGAGCTACTGTTTTTGGATACCTGCTTTCTGACTCTGGTTTTCGTATGGACGCCAAAAAGGTCCGGGTGGTACTGGAATGGGACTGGCCTGAGAAGCAGAAAGATCTGATGCGGTTTTTGGGTTTTACCAATTACTACATAAAATTATTCTTGATTTATTCCACCATTGTAAAACCTTTGACAGATAAGACAAAAAAAGGCCACTCTGGTCGGATGAGGCATTACAGGCCTTTTCTGCTATTAAGAATTGCTTTGCGTCTGCTCCCATTCTGATGCAACCTGATGTGTCTCAACCATTCATCGCGGAAGTTGATGCATCAGAAGCGGGGGTCAGAGCAGTACTGTTGCAGGGTCCATCCCCTAGCAGTACTGTCGCAGGGTCCATCCCCTAGCAAATGGCATCCGTGTGTTTTTTGTTTTTTTTCTCCAAGAAACTCTCGGCCACTGAAAGAAATTATGATGTAGGAGATAGAGAATTACTGGCCATTAAATGGGCCTTTGAGGAATGGCATCATTGGTTGGAAGGGGCTACTCATCCTATTACGGTATATACTGACCACAAGAATTTGGCTTACCTGCAGTCTGCTAAGCGCTTGAATCCTAGACAGGCTAGATGGTCACTGCTTTTTACTAGGTTCAATTTTGTGGTCACCTTTCACCCTGGGGTTAAAAACTTCAAGGCAGATGCATTGTCACGTAGTTTTCCTGGGGGGGAGTGAATCGGAGGATCCCGCTCTGATTTTGATTGATGGGTGGTGGTTTCCACTCTGTACCCTGAGTTGGAGATGGAGGTGTTGGGGGCCCAGGAGGAGGCTCCTGATTCTTTTCCTTCAGACAAGTTGTTTGTTCCTGCTGAACTGCGATACAAGGTGTTCAAAGAACATCATGATATGGTCCCTGCAGGACATCCTGGAAGCAAATCCACCATAGATCTTATTTCTCTGAGCTTCTGGTGGCCAGGGTTGCGCAATGGTGTGGAGGGTTATGTGGCAGCTTGTGAGACCTGTGCACGTGCAAAGGTGGCTCACACTCGGCCTTTAGGATCCCTTCTTCCTTTGTCCATCCCGTCTCATCCTTGGACGCATTTGTCCATGGACTTTATTACTGAATAACCGAGTTCCTCTTGGAAAACTGTGATTTTGGTGGTAGTGGACCGCTTCAGTAAGATGGCCCACTTCGTGCTGCCCCATAGAAATGAATGGGTCTGCAATTCCGTTCCGCGAAATGCGGAATGAAATTGCGGACGTGTGAATGGACCTTTTACCTAGCTTTCCCAATACCAAAACTTTCGCTTAGGTTTTTATCGATAACATTGTGAAACTACATAGCATTCCCTCTGATGTGGTGTCTGATAGGGGAACACAATTTGTATCCAGGTTTTGGAGGGCGTTCTGCTCTCTTCTGGGAATTCAACTGCCTTTCTCTTCGGCATTTCATCCCCAGTCAATTGGTCAGACAGAGCACACTAACAAAAACCTGGAGACCTATTTGAGGTGTTTTGTTGCTGAGAACCAGGATGACAGGTCCTCGTTCTTGTCTCTAGCCGAATTTGTCCTGAATAACTGTAGACAGGAGTCCGCTGATAATCACAATTTTTTGGCGCATATGGTTTATCTATCTGGCAGAAGATCCAAGTTAATTTGGAAAAGATTGGTGAAAGATATAAACAGTTGGCTGACAGGAGACGTATGACTGGTCCAGACATGTGTGTTCGTGATTCAGTGTGGTTGTCCACTAAAAACATTAAGCTGAAGGTACCATCTTGGAAATTGGATCCAAGATTTATTGGCCCTTACAAAATCTCTGCTATTGTCAACCCGGTGGCGTTTTGTCTGGATCTTCCGCAGACCTGGATGATCCATAATGTATTTCAATGGTCTTTATTGAAGAAATATGTGGAACCTGTGGAACCATCTCCCCCTGTCCTGGTGGATGGCAATTTGGAGTTTGAAATCTCTAGGATTCTCGACTCACGTGTTCTTCAGGGGTTCCCTTCAGTACCTGGTGCACTGGAAGAAATACGTTCACAAGGAAAGAATGGGGGTTCAGGTTACTGATGTTAGTGCTAGCCGCCTGGTGAGAGCCTTTCACAGGGCACAACCGGATAAAGTTGGTCCGGGTGTCTGGAGGTCACCCGTAGAAGGAGGGTACTGTCACGCCTTGCCCTGTGAATGTGGGTAGGTCTGTCAAACTGGCTGCACATGTCTGACTTCTCTGTTTGTTTTGGTTAGGGTTTGAGCTGGATCCACCTTCCCTCAGGTGTACTGGGTTTGATTGTTAGTGAGGCTATTTATCCCTCCTTCCCCTAGTGGCCTGTGTGGGTTATAGTTCTTTCCTGTGAGCTCTGATGTGTGGTTTGTCGTCTGCTACAGCTCTGCTTAAGATAAGTCCTCTCCGTTATTTCCCATTGTCTTTTATCTAGGCCTCTAGGGAGATGCTTGCTTCCTCTGGGTTTGAAGAAGCAGGTTGCTTATTCCCTTTTCCCTACAGCTTAGGGTTTGCCCAGGGTGTATAGGTTTAGGCACGAGGGCTTGTGCATATCTACTATTAGGGTATGCACATGGGCACAGCAGTATAGGTAGATAGGTAGATTTTGGGCCTACCTATCGTGACATAGTACCATCCCAGGTGATGCTCTGCTAGGCCTCTACTGCAACTGTCTTCAGTTCCTGCTTGTGCTTAGTGCATTTTCCCTTAAGTTTTGTCTTGAGCAAGTGAAATGCATGCTCAATCGGATTCAGGTCAGGTGATTGACTTGGCCATTGCATAACATTCCACTTCTTTCCCTTAAAAAGCTCATTGGTTGCTTTTGCAATATGCTTTGGGTCATTGTCAATCTGCACTGTGAAGCGCCATGCAATGAGTTCTGAAGCATTTGGCTGAATATGAGCAGATGATATTGCCCAAAACACTTCAGAATTCATTCTGCTGCTTTTGTCAGCAGTCACGTCATTAATAAATACAAGAGAACCAGTTCCATTGGCAACGATACATGACTATGCCATGACACTACCACCACCATGCTTCACTGATGAGGTGGTATGCTTAGGATCATGAGCAGTTCCTTTCCTTCTCCATACTCTTCTCTTCCCATCATTCTGGACAAGTTGATCTTGGTCTCATCTGTCCATAGGATATTCCTCCAGAACTGTGAAGGCTTTTTTAGATGTCATTTGGCAAACTTTTATCTGTCCTTCCTGTTTTTGAGGCTCACCAATGGTTTACATGTTGTGGTGAGCCCTCTGTATTCACTCTGGTGAAGTCTTCTCTTGATTGTTGACTTTGACACACATACATCTACCTCCTGGAGAGTGTTCTTGATCTGGCCAACTGTTGTGAAGAGTGTTTCTTCACCAGGGAAAGAATTCTTCGGTCATCGGTGGGTGATGGCCGTTGCTACCTCCTCTTCCTCATTTGATGCCAAGAATAGCTGTGCATCGGTAAGGTCTGGGAATTGATGGGAAAATAATTCCTCTGACTCGAGTGGAGGGGCTATGGTGGTGGTGTCTTTGGGGGTGCACACCGCAGATAATGAGAAGGTTGCTGATACAGACAATGAGGAGGGTGCAGAAGCGAAAGGCTGAGTGAGCCACTCAACCAACTCTGGTGCATCCTTTAATGTAATCGCATGCACCTTCTCCAACTTCCCACTTAGACTCCGGCGTGGTGCACCTGCCTAACACCTACCACCCCTGCGGAATGGCCTGACTCTTCCTCTGCCTGTCATTTTCAAAATGAACCTGTGCTAAAATCCCTAGAGAAGAGCAGTATTTGTAGAAGCAGGTATATTGCAGACCTCAATCAGTATTTTGTGGAAGCAGGTATATCAAACTTCTTAATCAGTGTTTTGTGGAAGCAGGTATATAGAACCCCTTAATCAGTATTTTGTGGAAGCAGGCATATAGAACCCCTTAATCAATATTTTTTTAGAAGCAGGTATATTGTACCCCTCAATCAGTATTTTTTGGAAACAGGTAAATGGAACACCTGAATGAATATTTGCTGAAAGCAGGTATATCACACTTCTCAATCAGTATTTCGTGTAAGCCGGTGTATCGCAGGCCTCAATCAATATTTGGTGGAAGCAGGTATATTGCACCTCTCAATCAGTATTTTGTGGAAGCAGGCATATAGAACCACTGAATCAATATTTGGTGGAAGCAGGTATATTGCACCCCTCAATCAGTATTTTGTGGAAGTCGGTGTATCACAGGCCTCAATCAATATTTGATGGAAGTAGGTATATCGCACCCCTCAATCAGTTTTTTTTTGGGGGGGGGGGCAACAGGCATATCACACTCGTTGCAAATAGTTGTTCCAATAACGCTTGTCCCTCTATATACCTGCAGTATCTCAGCAGAACTGCACACAACTGCTGGACAATACCAATGCACTATAATATACTTTCTATGTTAGAAAGTATATTAAAGTATATCCTACTCCTCAGTATATCACACCTATCAATAGCACACCTATACTAGTCCTTAAAAGTACTTTTGTGGCCCTATTAGCTAGCGTTTGGTGTCCCTAACAGTCTGTTCCTGCTCCACAAAGCAACCTCTCCTTACACTGGCAAAACACAGAATGTAAAATGGCTGCCAAATCGGTTCTGTGATAGGGTGGGTGGGGGTGTACATGTGCTGAAATGTCTCAATTGTCTGTCCTGTCCCACCTGATAGATGTGTCATGGGTCAACGTTCGGCGCAATGCAAAAAGAATATGGCACCGATGTACATAGCCATATGTTCGCATGTTCCTCGAATCGCAAAACGTCCTCTGGGAGAACCTCAATGCCATCTCTACTCCAGAGTATTTGTACAAGATAACACTATAATGCCTTTCTTAGAAGATTCCATTCGTTCCTGCCTTTGTTGTAAATCTTAATGTAACAGTCACCAAATATAGGTCTTGCTTAAGATGTTCCCATAGTTTCTGCATTACCCAGAGTATTTCAACCACAGTATCTCAACAGATATCCCTCAGATGACCTTTCTTACCCATCCCACACTAACCTCTCTTCCGCATTGGGACATCAATTGTGATTAATAGGCTAAGGAGCAGCTGTAGCTGCTTCCAAGGATTTTCTTCCATTGAACAAGTCACTTTATTGGAGCTGAAGAATAAGTGTACATGTGGTACTAGGATTTTAAAACAGTGATTTTGTAGGGCAAAATGCCCAGTCACATCTAGCTATCCCAGCTATTAATGTGAATCAAGCTTTTTGACAGTAATTTTAAAGGATTTTTTGACTTAGGGAGCCCATTGGTTAGTAACAGCTCAGCTTTTTTGCAGTTGACACTGTGAAGGTGTAACAGCTTAAATTACATGCCTGTATTATGTGTCTGTGTGAATGTTATATGTTTACCACCAAAATGGCATAAGATTCTTTGAGAGAAGTTTTCTCTGATCATGTTTCTGGTAATGGATATTTACTTACATGGTGCCATGTTTAAGACAGATGAGTAAATATATGGTTCAGGGAGCAGTGACTGGGATACAGCCTCAGGCCACTTAACCTCATGCACTCAGGCTTCTTCCTGCACTCCATAAACATACTGATATGTTACCTGATTTCCTATAAAAGTTGCAGTTTTTGCGGTCCACAAATTGCGGATCCACAAAACACGGATACTGGATGTGTGCATTCTGCATTTTGTGAAACGGAATGGCTGGCCCCTAATAGTACAGTCGGTGCCCTGTAACATACTTTTTTTTTCTCTATCCCCATGCCTTGAGGGAAAAAAAATGATTGTTTGGCAGAAGTGTCTTCCTGTTCCATTTATTGTACAATATGAACCTAGGAGGGACAGGAAGCCTTTCCTATCATCCCTTACTTTATAGTGTAATTAGTTCATCTGGAACAGACCCACATGAGCATATCTGATTTGTTACAAAAGCTAAAATAAATTTGTCTAGGAAAAAACTTGTTACATGAGTGAATTTTTGTGTGTTTTATTTAATGCACATTTTATGCCCAGCCTCCTGGGGACATTCTTTTTTGACTATAGTAAATAGAAACTCTCATTAGTAATAGCTAAAATTGGCTACGTATGCATAATGTAACAATATAATTTTCATGCAGGCTGTTGGCAAGATATCAAAACCATATAGTCTATGTTCTGTAGAGGAAGCAAAATTGTATTTTACAATGTCAAAATTTGGCTATACCATTAAAATAACAGTGAGAGTATGTCTGTCTAATTAATCAGTCTTTACCCTGAGGGATAGCAATGCATGTGGGGGGCAAAGGAAATTAACTAGCTCATACCTTGTGAAATGAATTCAGCACCTCTGGGATATTTGGAGTAATATATTAGTTATGTATCATATTCTAGAATGAGGATTTTTTGAAGTATGACTGTAGCCTATTATCTATTGTAAACCAATAACATCAATGTAATTTCTGTGATACACGTGATTTCAAGAGGATAATAACTGCCCTGTCTCTTAGTATGATTGTTGGGACAAGTTTTATGTCTGGTGGGATGCAAATTATTATTTTCCCATACATACTATACTCAGGCTGCCCAAAAATATAACGCCAGAAGTACAGCTGGTAATATGATACTGTAAAATGCAGTGCAGTATGTTATAGAGCTGGAGAAGCTGAACAAGTTGATATACAGTTTTGTGGGAAAAGATTCAAAAAAGTTTTAAGTTATTAATTTAAAGGGGTTGTGCATATGAGCACTGCCTTCTCTTCAAACAGCTGATCAGTTGGGGCACTGGGATTCAGACCCCCGCCGATCTGATATTGATGACCTATCTTGATTAAAAAGCGGATAACCCCTTTAAAGCTCTGTTTTTTTTTAATGCATTGAAGTCATGTGAGTGGTGTCACTCAGTGGTTGACAGCTAACTCTTCATGACTAAGTATACAGGGAAGGCTGTCAATTAGTGAACAGGGCCACCCATATGACTACTAAGCATAAAAAGCAAAGTTTATATTAATAAATCAATCTTTTGACACAAATATATCTATAAATCTGGACAGTTCCTCCTGCTCTATAACATACTGCCTTGATAATACACTGCATTTTCATGTTGACAGGCACCATTTAAAACTTTAATCTCGTTTTGTTATGAAGGATAGTCTTTCTGATTATAATTAGAGATCAGCAAATTGATTCTAAATCAATCAACTTTGTTATGAATTTACCAAAAAGTCTACTTCCAGAAGAAGCTGAAGTTTGGGTGATTTGATTTGGCTGAATTGTGCAAAACAGTGCCTGCTATTTTACATATCAAATTAAAGGGAACCTGTCATGTGGAAATTTGATTATAATCTAACTAATTATATACAATCATTAACTACTAAAAAGTACCTTAGATGTATTCACTTACTGGTGTGACAGATGGTTACCTCATAATATACAGACAAAGATGCCGCATGCTGCATGCTAATGAGCTGATTTGAGTCCAGCGTGATGTCATTGAGTCCAGCGTATATTTAATTCGGGGATCTAGCCACTCCCCTGCCCACCTGCTGCTGATTCATATGGAAAAAAACTGTCATTCAGCAGCAGGTGGGCGGGAAGAGTCAGGAGCTCATGAATATTCAGGACTCATGATTATGAGCTGGAGCTTTCCAATACAAGATGTTGGCAGATTGACTGGGTCAATTAAAGAAAGTGACCCAGCATTTTGCTAAGAGAATCAGTCACTTATTTCTGTTGCCCTTAAGCCTCATGCACACGACCGTTGTGTGCATCCGTGGCCGTTGTGCCGTTTTCCGTTTTTTTTCACGGACCCATTGACTTTCAATGGGTCCGTGGAAAAATCGGAAAATGCACCGTTTGGCAGCCGCATCCGTGAGCCGTGTTTCCTGGCCGTGAAAAAAATATGACCTGTCCTATTTTTTTCACGGCCAACGGTTCACGGGCCCATTCAAGTCAATGGGTCCGTGAAAGAACACGGATGCACACAAGATTGGCATCCGTGTCCGTGATCCGTGGCCGTAGGTTTTAGTTTCATACAGACGGATCCGAAGATCCGTCTGCATAAAAGCTTTTTCAGAGCTGAGTTTTCACTTCGTGAAAACTCAGATCCGACAGTATATTCTAACACAGAAGCGTTCCCATGGTGATGGGACGCTTCTAGTTAGAATACACTACAAACTGTGTACAAGACTGCCCCCTGCTGCCTGGCAGCACCCGATCTCTTACAGGGGGATATGATAGTGCGGCACCTGAAGGGGTTAATTGTACTATCATATCCCCCTGTAAGAGATCAGGGCTGCCAGGCAGCAGGGGGCAGACCCCCCCCCTCCCCAGTTTGAATATCATTGTGCGGCCCCCCCCTCCCCTGTTGTTAACTCGTTGGTGGCCAGTGTGCGCACCCCCCTCCCTCCCTCCCTCTATTGTTTTAATACATTGGGGCCAGTGTGCGCGCGCCCCCCCAACCCCCCCCTCCCTCCCTCTATTGTTTTAATACATTGGGGCCAGTGTGCGCACCCCCCCAACCCCCCCCCCCCCTCCCTCCCTCTATTGTAATAATAGCATTGGGGCCAGTGTGCGCACACCCCCCCCCCCCCCGATCATCGGTGGCAGCGGAGTAGAAGATTTTCATACTTACCTGGCTGCTGGCTGCTGCGATGTCTGCGTCCGGCCGGGACGGGAGCTCCTCCTACTGGTAAGTGACAGCAATGCGCCGCACAGACCTGTCACTTACCAACAGGAGGAGCTCCCGGCCGGACACAGAGATCGCAGCAGCCAGCAGCCAGGTAAGTATGAATCTTCTACTCCGCTGCCACCGATGATCGGGGGGGGGGGGGGCACACTGGCCCCAATGCTATTATTACAATAGAGGGAGGGAGGGGGGGGGTTGGGGGGGCGCGCACACTGGCCCCAATGCTATTATTACAATAGAGGGAGGGAGGGAGGGGGGTGCGCACACTGGCCACCAACGAGTTAACAACAGGGGAGGGGGGGCCCACTGGCCACCAATGAGTTAAAAACAGGGGGGGGGGGTCTGCCCCCTGCTGCCTGGCAGCACCTGCCAGGCAGCAGGGGACAGTCATGTACACAGTTTTTTTGTATATTCTAACCTGAAGCGTCTCCATCACCATGGGAACGCCTCTGTGTTAGAATATACTGTCGGAAATGAGTTTCACGATGTAGCTCATGTCCGACAGTATATTCTAACATAGAGGCGTTCCCATGGTGATGGGGACGCTACAAGTTAAAATATACCATCGGATTGGAGAAAAATCCAATCCGATGGTATAACAGAACTCCAGACTTTACATTGAAAGTCAATGGGGACGGATCCGTTTGAAATGGCACCATATTGTGTCAACATCAAACGGATCCGTCCCCATTGACTTGCATTGTAATTCAGGACGGATCCGTTTGGCTCCGCACGGCCAGGCGGACACCAAAATGACTTTTTTTTCATGTCCGTGGATCCTCCAAAAATCAAGGAAGACCCACGGACGGAAAAACGGTCACGGATCACGGACCAACGGAACCCCGTTTTGCGGACCGTGAAAAAAAACGTCCGTGTGCATGAGGCCTTAGTTAGGACACCATAAAACTGGTGACAGGTTCCCTTTAAGTACATTATGACAGAAACAGGGCAGGGAAGATGAAGACCGGATCACATAACACTGGATGGGGGCGCTTGCAGTCAGCTCTACAGCCAATTAGGAGGGACAATATTTTCTATTAGGCACTATGTAAGACCCTAAACAGAGAAGCCATTTTGAACTCAGTCACTGATGTGATAGAGTGAGAGGATGCATCTGTCATAGACATAGCAGACGTAAGACAGCAAATGTAGGGTCTAACAGGGACAGTGTTCAAGGGGTTGTCCGGGTTAATAGCTGAACTCAGACATATCCTCATTTTCACCCAGGCAGTCACCTTGACTTGAGTATAGGAGCAGTTCATGCCCCGATGCGCTCCTTTGCCCTACGCTAAAGTGCGCAGGGCAAAGGCCTTTTTAGGAGTTCGGGTGACGTACCAGGGCTCTCCATGGGGCTGCCAGAAAAGCCCAGTGAGGTCATCGGCACTGATGGGCAGGCTTTAGCACTGCCCTAGCCCGTTAAACGGCCTAGGAGACCTCAGAGTGCCATACACTAATTTGCAGACCAATTGGAGTACTTTTGATTCTGCTAAAATTTACCTGTACCCAAGTCAAATTTTCCAATCAAATTTATTTATTTTTTTAAAGAAATTCATTCATCTCGAATTATAATGACAAGAAATTCCAAGGTGACTTACGGGGTCATTTATGATCCAGAAATACACCTATATTTGACTAATTGGCTAATTTTGCTGCAATATGCGACTTTTCTCCGCTCCTGCCAGGTCTAACAAAGTGGATGTAGCATGGGCAGGGAAGGGAACGGGCCAGCAGGCCCGTCTCATTCATCATTTTCTATGCATGTTTTAGGCATAGAAAATGGTTAAAATATAAGACAGCAAGAAAGCTGGTTACATTTAGACTGCTGCTGGATGCGCCAAAGTTATGTAGAGGCCAACGACTCTTAATTACTTAGGCATATCCACCTCCAGATATAGGGGTTATTGAGACTGTCGTCTAAAAAGTGGGTCTTAATAAATTACCCCCTTAGTGTCCATACTACTTGTGTTCTTCCTCTCAGTTAACTGTGGCAGGCTTTGTCAGTTGGTCAGGTGTATTGTGTGCAGACAATGAATAAAAAAAGTAATACATTTGTAATTAATTTTTTTAGCTTCCACTGATTCTTGGTTTGAGCTGCAAATTATGAATCAAAGATCAGAGATGAGCGAATCGAATCCCACAAAACTCACCTCCTCCATTTGCTTGCGATGGGCCGCCAGCCTCCATCTTGCTTGAAGATATCGGCTGAAATTCTGTGCAGCGTGAGATGACATCATCACGCTGGCCGGCGTGATGACTTCATACATCACCAAGCCAGCCGGCGTGATGACGTAATCTCGCGCCGCATGGGATTTCTGCCGAGATCTTCAAGCAAGATGGCGGCGACTGGCCCATCGAGAGCAAATAGAGGCGGTGAGTTTTATTTATTTATTTTTGTATCCCTAATTTTACACTCAGATGCCGCGATCATGTATGAACGCAGCATCTGAGGGGTACAATGACGGGGGAGGCGCTATCGCAGCCCCCTGTCATTGCACCTGCTGCTTACAAAAAAATGTGCTTTGTGGCAAAGTAATTCATTACAAAGCAAAATTTGGCGAAGCAGCCGAATCAAATTTTCAATAAATTTGCTCATCTCTAATTAAGATACATTGGGCAAAATGATTTGTCAGATTTCAGATTTGCTTTTATGAGCTGAAAGTAAAAATAGGCAATTTAACTTTCTCATGGTACTCTATGACATGAAACATTTGCAAAACAAGCATAATGATTCACTCATCCCCACACACAAGAGATTCTTCCCTTTATAATAAACACATTTATTAATATATGTGCCTAAAGGAAGGCAGGTGTGACCTTGTCTTTCCAGAACCTGATTTTTATCTATAGCATGAAATACAATAATTGTGTCATGTCTTATGTGTTTGGTTTGTTTTACTTATGTACATGTATCTTGTTTGCAGCTTTTTCTTGCAGAATATTGGCTGTAGTCTTCCCTAGCTATATACGCCAGACTGTGGCTTGGAGGAGCTCTTGAACAGTTGGTGTGCCCTTAGGAATGCATTGTAGTCATTTATCAAGCTGAGCCCTGTGTTTCTGAGGTTTATTCCTGAAGTTGTATGTTTCTAAAGAGCTCTGTACTCTAGAGTTCAGAAACTCAGTGGGGGAGATTTATCAAAACTTAAGGGCTCATGCAATCCGTGCTGTGGATGCAGACCTATTGACTTGAATGGGTCTGTGATCCACAAGATACAGCTAAATATAGGACATGTCTTATCTTTTGCAGTGCGGAGGCACTGACCCGAAAGCCCATTGAAGCACTTCATAGTGTTTCTGTGGGCTTCCAACCCGTGCCTCCTCTCTTGTCCAATCTTTGGGTGCATCTTGCGGATTGTAGACCCGTTCAAGTCAATGGAGTCCACATGGCCCGTGCCCGTATATTGCGGACCTACCATTTGCAATCCGGAATAAGAGCCAGAGCCCCTATGTTCATTGGATTGAGCCCTAAGGTGAAGTTCAAATCACTGTTTAACTTTCCGTTCTTCAGATCTGTCAGAAGAACAGAAATAAAAAAAGAAAAGAAAATAGACCAGTTATTCTGAGCATCAGTTATGCCCAGTTAAGCGAGCTCCACATATATCATGATATATGATATGTATATATGCACACAGCACTTGAGTGCACACTGTACACTGATGGTGCTGGACAGAAAACCTTGCATGTATTTTTCTATCTGGCACTAGTTGGCATATGGCATCACAACTAATGTATATGCACGATCTCATAGAAAACTATGGGATCAGTTCTGGCTCAATTCCCCTCAAGAGCTTTCCGTTTCAGGTCGGAGGGGAACTGAGCGGAATAGCTGGACAAATGTGTAGGGGGCCTTACCATCAGTTTGAACGAAAAAAATAACTCATCTGTGTGTTGTTGATTTTTGAGAATCAGTTATGATCAGTTTCAATCCATTTGTGTCACTTCTGTCAGAGATCAGTTATTTTTGACAGGAGAAAAAGGACTGCATGCAAGATTTTTTCTCTTTTCAAAACTAACTGCTCTTTGACGGAAGTGACACAAACTGATGCAAATTGATCATTATGGATGCTCAAAAAATGGTTCAGGTTTTTGTTTCTGTTCTTTTGACAGATCAAAAGAACAGAAAGCTAAATGGTGATGTGAACTCTGCCTTAGTTACCCATAGCAACCAATTAGATAATTCCACCTTTTATTTTTCAACACTCTTTTGGAAAATGAAAGGTGGAATATGGTCAGTTGCTCTGGGAAACAAAGCCACTTTTACTTTATATTAGTCTTGAAAAATTACCCTTGGTGTCCCTAAGGTCCTTTCAAGAGCCCATATCTGAAGAATCTAGTAAATCTAGGGTATCAGGTACAAACTTCCCCCCTGTTCCTAAGGGGTCATGCACAATAATGTGTGCAGCCAGTGCACCTAATGTGGCTAGCAAACAGCAGGTCCGCATTATATGGGCACATGCCATGTGAGCAACGTATCACAAGGGAGGCATGGAGTGCAAGGCCACGGAAGCACTACGGAGTGCTTCTGTGGCATTTCGGTCAGGGCTTTTTGAAGAACAGATGGATTGTGGACCCATTCAAGTTGAATGAGCCTAGAACCGTCAGTGCAGGCCACATGGATGGTATCCGTGCATTCGGTACCGAATGCAGCACTTAAATTGGGGTGGTACCGGCCCTTCTTGTTCCAGTCTAAGGCCCCTTAGTGACTACCATAAAAAGGTGTATTTTTGTTCTCTAGGGGGTTAAATATAGTAATATTAGTTTAATTTATAAAGAGGTATAATTTTCTATAGGAATGTACATGTGCAATTTACAAAATCATAATTTGGGCTTTGTTACTGCATTCTCTGAATGTACATGTCTATAGCTTGAATTAATGGTATTCGTTGGAAATGAGCAAATGGATTGAAAAGGAATCAGATTGGTCGCAAATTTCACGAAAATTATTCTGCAGAATGAATACAAAGTTTTGGCAATGTGCCCTTTTATGTTAAAAATTCAGTACACTAGCGAAAGAAACAGGAAGATGAAGACAGATGATCAAATGGCTCCTGGTGGGACCCAGGCTGCTGGGTTTTCCCACAATGCGTTGCAGCCTAATAGCCAATCAGGAGGGAGGATATTGGCTGGTCTATTAAACTCTGTACTAGCTATGATGCTGTCACAAACTCACCTGTCCGGGCTCCAGAGGCATGATATCTGGTTTTGGCGCGGCCACCCCTTAGTAGTATAGGGATTGTTGACCAGTTGCGGTCTTGCTACCTAGGTCTTGTACTGCAAGTAGGTAGGGAAAGCCGGCTGGGTTCTAGGTCAGGGCTCATTGTCCATGTCTATCCCTACATACAGGGTTGTTGCAGAAGAGGACATCTCTAACCCCCACTCAAGCCACAAGTAGGGTGATGGGGGAGAGAGAAAAGGGGCGCACAATAGGGTAGTATGTTCGGACAAGTTAAGATATTGAGAAAGGAGATAGTCTTAACTTATTGTGTTGTGCCAATAATAGGCACAACTCTGATGAAGATGTATATATAAAATATAATCCGATTCCACAGGACTGCAGCCGCAGAAAAGGTCTCTCCTTGAAAGGGTGTCCAATCCTCCAGAGAGTGCTTGTCACAAAGAAAATACTGCAGTGGCGCAAATTCACTGATGGAGGCGGTCGTAGAACTTCAAGTTGGATATTTATTTTATTCAAAGGAAGCACAGGTACATCAAAACAAAGCATTTCAGGTCCTGATGAAGGGGAACTGTTTGTCCCCGAAATGCATTGTTTTTATGTACATACGCTTCCTTTGAATAAAAGAAATATCCAACTTTAAGTTCTACGACCATCTCCATCAGTGAATTTGCGCCACTGCAGTATTTTCTTTGTAGCCCTACATACAGGCGTTACATTATCACTGGCCGAAAAAGATTGGTACCTGAACTACTATGGAAGCCATGGCAACCTTAACCTCACAAATAGAGGGCATTGCTCAGTTGGTGCAGGATTTAGCAGAGAGGGTCCAGTAGCAGGAATCCACCAGACCAGTCCTCTTGTATCGGAAACCCAGTCACCAATGGAGCCTGAGATTAAGCTTCCTGGCGGCGTCTCTGCTGACTGTAAGGGTTTTGCTGCTTTTAGGGAGAGTTGCAAACGCTATTTTCACTTGAGACCTCATTCCTCGGGTACCGAGGCACAGCGAGTTGGCATTATCATGTCGCTGTTGCAAGTTGACCCGTATGAGTGGGCATTCTCTTTACCACCTAATTTCCAGTTGTATTCCATTTTTTTTATTTTCGATCTCGCTCTTTTATATGATGAGCCCGACAGAGCCACTTATGCAGAGAGTCAGCTTCTCCCTCTGTATAAAGGCAGGCAACTTGTAGATGATTTTCTGTAGGTGGTGTACTACTTCAGGTTGGAATGATCCATAATGCAGCAGGAAATTGCATTTTTGAAACCTGAGATTTGTAAATTAACTGTTAAACAAACTCAGGCTGGGAATGTTGCAATGCCACTGCCACAGAGCCCCCTAGAAATGGAAGATGGGTTAATGCAGGTTCTGGTATACTTAGAGTTGTGGATAGAAGACATGTCCCACAGTCTGTGGCTCTCCATAATTAATTTGCAGCACTTTCAAAGCGCAAGATCAACATGGAGGATGGCTCAGGAACAGTGGGTGAGGAACAATCATCTCCTATGCCTAAAGTATGCAAGACTGCAGCCAAAGACAAAAAAGAGAACGTGAGGACTGATGGTAAGCAGCTGTTCCATCATAAGAGGTGTAATGTTTGAGGAAAATGGTTTTGTGCTACCGCTAGCAGGGACAGACCACGTATCCTTAATATTGTTAGGCAAGTAAAGAAGGAAAGGGAGGTGGATGTTATTGTCCATGTTGGGAAAAAATGATCTGGCTTGCAATGAGGTTTCAAAGGTGAAGGAAGCTTTTCACACACTAGGTAATGATAAACGGGAGGTTGCATTGACTGTTTTATTCTCTGCAGTTTTGCCTGTGCATAACCTTCAGCATGACAGGAAGATGCACATTAAGGAATTCAATGTATGGCTTGGTGAATGGTGTCTGAACCAAGGGTTTGGCTTTGTGTCTCATGTTAGCTCTCGTTAATATGGAAAAGAACTGTACAAGAAAGATGGTTTGCACCTTTCTCTCAAGGGAACAAATGTCCTCAGTGAACAGTTCAAAGTATTTGCTACGGAGCACTTAAACTTGGAACGGGCGCCAAAAGAGTGATAATCCAACAGTCTGACTGCCCCCTGGAACAATGAAAGAAGATGCCAGTTGCACATAGGTTGAGAAATGACAAGCTCGGAGTCTTGTCTACAAATGCTCGCAGTTTAGTGAATAAGATCAATCAATTTGAGTCTATATTGGCATCTGAGAATATAGATTTAGTGGCTGTTACTGAAACATGGTTCAATGGGAGTAATGACTGGGATATAACAATACCAGGGTTCTTTCTATATAAGAAAGACAGAGAAGGCAAGAAAGAGGGAGGGGTGGCCCCGCATGTGAAAGATAGCATAAAATCAAATTTAATATAAGTTAGCAAGACCAATTTAGAGTCAGTTTGGGTTATGTTGCCACTTGATAATCATAAGGTAACTTGTGTAGGTGTGATATATAGACCACCTAGCCAAGTCAAAGAATTAGATGATCTACTAGTTGAGGAAATTGCTAAAATGACATTGAAAGGGTAAGCTATCATTATGGGAGACTTTAATCTTCCTGATGTAAACTGGAAAACCAAAATAGCTAGTTCTGCCGGGAGTACAGATATTCTAAATTCCCTACTGGGATTATCTCTACAGCAAGTAGTGAAGGAGCCAACCCAGAAGGAGGCCATTTTAGATTTAGTATTCACAAATGGGAATTTGGTATCTGATATTACTGTAGGGGAAAGCTTGTAGTGATCACCAGTAGGTGTGGTTTACTATAAGTACAGTGACGGAGTCACACCACACCACACAAAAACAAAAGTTTTATATTTTAGAAAGACTGGCTTTTCTAAAATTAGATTAGTGGTATACATGTCCCTATCATATTGGAACAGTTTCCATGGAGTCCAGGAAAAATTGGACCACTTAAAAGTGGCACTATTGAAGGCAACAGAAAATTGCATTATGCTTGTCAGTAAAAGCAAAAAAAGGAAGAGGCCACTGTGGTACTCAGCAGAAGTGGCCAAAATCATTAAAACAAAAAGATAGCATTTAGTAATTGTAAAAATAAATAAATAATAGGATGACAGGCACAATTATAAGATTAGGCAGAAGAGAAATTGGCTCAGTCAGTTAAAAAAAAAAAGGCAATAAGACAGTATTTAGATACATAAAAGAAAAAAGGAAACTAAAATAAGGAATTACCAAATGAAAAACAAAAGAAATAAGGTATATGGAAGAAGATAAATAACTGACTGCCTCAATTAATACTTCTGTTCAGTTTTTACAAAGGAAAATGAATGAAAAGAACCTCAGTTAGGAAGGAAGACTAATGAATTTTTTGATGCATGTGTCTTTACAGAAGAAGAGGTTCTAAGTCAGCTGTCTAAAATTAATACAAATAAGTCACAGGGGCCTGATGGGACAAACCCAAAGCTATTAAAAGAGCTTAGCGGTGAACTAGCAAAACCATTAACAGATTTATTTAACCACTGGTAACAGAAGTCGTCCCAAAAGATTGGAAATTAGAAAATGTTGTGCCCATTCACAAGAAAGGTAGTAGGGAGAAATCGGGCAACTATAGGCTAGTAAGCCTGACATCAATAGTGGTGAAATTAATGGAAACCATACTTAAGGAGAGGATTGTGGAACATCTAAAATCCCATGGATTGAAAGATGATAAACAGCATGGGTTTACTTCAGGGAGATTATGTGAAACTAATCTTATAGATTTTAAATTGGGTGACAAAAATAATAGATGGCGGAGGTGCAGTAGACATCGCTTATCTAGACTTTAGTAAGGCTTTTGATTCTGTCACACATAGAAGGCTTATCAATAAATTGCAGTCTTTGTGAATGGACTCCCATATTGTTGAATGGATTAGGCAGTCGCTGAGGGACAGACAACAGAGGGTTGTAGTCAATGGAGTATATTCAGACCATGGTCTTGTCACCAGTGGGGTACCTCAAGGATCTGTTCTGGGACCCATATTTCTTAATATCTTTGTCAGCGAAATTGCAGAAGGCCTCGATGGTAAGGTGTGTCTTTTTGCAATGACACAAAGATGTATAACAGGGTTGATGTTCCTGGAGGGATACACCAAATGGAAAAGGATTTAGGAAAACTAGAGGAATAGTAAAAAATCTGGCAACAAAAATGTCATGTTGATAAGTACAAGATAATGCACCTGGGGCATAAAAATCCAAGACCAGAATATAAAATCGGTGATACAATCCTAACCTCAGTATCTGAGGAAAGGGATTTAGAAGTCATTATTTCAGAAGACTTAAAGGTAGGCAGACAATGTCATAGAGCAGAAGGGAATGCAAGCAGAATGCTTGGGTGTATAGGGGGAGGCATTAACAATAGAAAGAGGGAGGTGCTCATTCCGCTCTACAGAGCACTAGTGAGACCTCATTTGGAGTATTATGCGCAGTACCGGAGACCATATCTTGAAAAGGATATTGATACTTTGGAGAGAGTTCAGAGAAGAGCTACCAAACTAGTACATGGATTGCAGGATAAAATTACCAGGAAAGATAAAAGGACCTTAACATGTATAGCTTGGAAGAAAGACGATATGATAGAAACTTTTAAATACATAAAGGGAATCAACAAGGTAAAAGATTCACCCGTGTACTTACATCTAAAAGAAACAGGTCACACCTTTGAAGACAGTCAAGTACGTGTTTTGGATAAGGAGGCCGATTGGTACAAACGAGGTGTGAAGGAGGCCATCTACGTAAAAATGGAGAAGCCAAGCTTAAATCGAGGCGGGGGATAGACATCTATTGTCTGCCAAATACAATGCTGTCTTGACACCTTTTTCTGGGAAGTCTTTATCACCTACTGACTCCCATTAGGATAATGGAATCAACACCTTTGACCCCATGCTGGGTATAATGACCTCTGAACGCATGCTGGGTATAATTACCAGATGTTGATTCAGTTACATATTTATTCCCAGAGAATTCTTGTACAGTCACTCAGAATTGAGAAAGCTTGTTGGAAGAACGAGTGAAACTTTTTCAAGAAATCTACAGTATGTCCAGTTGCCTTGATTTATTCTTTACAGATATAGTAACATAGTATATAAGGCTGAAAAAAGACATCTATTCATCCAGTTCAGCTTCTTATCCTGCAAGTTGATCCAGAGGAAGGCAAAAAAAAACATCCTTGAGGTAGAAGCCTCCATGTGTGGTCTGACTAGTGGTTTGTAAAGTGGCAGGACTATATTCTTATCACGGGCATCTATTCCCCTTTTGAAGCAATTCATTATCTTATTGGCCTTGGCATCAAAGTGCTGTCTCTGTCCTTTTTTCATTTCCTTCTGTCTCTCAGTCTTCTGTGGTTAAGGCACCGGTGGAATCTAAGGAGCCTAGGCAAGTGGCTATGACTCCCCAGCAAAGGAAAGAACATTGTTTGAGGAATGGCCTTTGCTTCTACTGCAGCAGTATGGCACATCCACTGCAATCCTGTCCTACTAGGCTGAAGGGTGAGTGATGATAGGGGAGACACACAGGTATTTTCCGATAAAACTGACATAGTTCTGTTGCCTGTTACTCTGTGCTCCCTAGGGAGATCAGTTTCTTGTGGATTTGGGGCTACAGCAAATTGTATTCATTTTGTCTGCCTTGAATCTCGTGGTATGCAGACTACCTGAACCCATTCGTGTCTGGCATGTATACTACTCCTCTAGCTAGAGGGTTTATTGAGTATAAAACCTTTGATTTGGTAAGGAAAATGGGTCTATTCATACTGAGAAATGTTCATGAAAAATTTGCAGATGTCATTTTGGGATTACCCTGGTTGAGAGTACATAGTCCAGTCTTTAATTGGAGTTCTGGGGATTTAACTAAATGGGGTCCCCAGTGCTCTAATCATTGTCTCTCTAGCCAACTCTCTGGTTTGGAATTGAAGCAGGGACCACTACCTGAAGTCACCAAGGACTTTCAGGATGTCTTTTTCAAAAATGCATTAGATGTTGTGCTCCCTCATCACGACTACGATTGTGTCATTGAACTTGTTCCTGGTTTAAAACTTCCCAATGGCCGAATGTAAAAATTTTCTGGGCCTGAAAGACAGGCTATGAAGGATTATATCCATGATGGCCTAAAAAAAGGCATATTCAACTGACTGTATCTTCTATAGGTGCTGGTTTCTTTTTTTGTGAATAAAAAATATGATAGATTGCACCCCTGTATTGATTACAAGGAACTAAATATCAAAGTTTAAAACCAGTACCCCCTTCCTCTCATTCCTTATCTGCTTAATCAAATTGTTTGGGCCCAGTGGTTTATTAAAATTGCCCTCAGATGAGCCTACAATTTGATCAGAATACGGGATGGGGATGAATGTAAGACAAAGTTAAATACAGAGGGCATTTTGAATATCTGGTGACGCCCTTTGGGTCCCAGCTGTGTTCTAAAACCTTGTTAATGATATTTTACGAATACCTGGGTCTATCTCTTGTTGTGTATCTGGCCAATTTATTTTTTATTTTTTCCCCAGATTGTTATACATGTGAGGAAAGTCCTCCAAAAATTGAGGGATCATAATTTATTTGTTAAATTGAGTAAATGTGAGTTCTGAGTCAGAGAAGTCTCCTTCCTGGGTTATATCCTGTCACCCCAACATTTCTGTACGTATCCTGATAAAGTGCAAGTCGTAGTTGATTGGGCAGGCCTACGTCTCTCAAGAGCCTTCAACTATTCCTCATGTTTGCAAATAATTAGAGAAAAAGGGGTGGATTTTCTCCATTGGTCACCTGAGGTTCTGAAAGAAAGTTTAATTCAGGCATCTGTACTCATTCAGCTGAATGTTATCAAACCTTCGATTGTTGAGAGGTGGATGCTTTTGAGGTAAGAGTCGGAGCTGTATTATATCAGGGGTTGTCTTCCCTAACTAACAGAATATTTACCTCCGCCCAGAACAATTATAATCTTGGCAATTGGGAACTGATGGCCATCGAGTGGAGCTTTGAGGCATGGCAACACTTCTTTGAGGGTGCTCAGCACCTAAATTATGATGCTTATGGATCACAAGAACTTTATTTATCTGGATATTGCTAACTGCCTGAATCCCAGGCAAGCACAATGGGCTTTTTTTCTTTGCACAGTTTATCTTTATTGTTACTTTTCATCTCGGGTCCAGTAATATAAAGACAGATGCCTTATTATGTAGATTTGGGACTTATGATTCCATTGATACTGAACCTGGTACATCCCACCCCCTCAGCCTGCCGTTAGGCCTGATCTTGAAATAAGATTTAAGAAATAACCATCCCTCTGACAAATTGTTTGTTCTTCCAAATATTTGCCTTAAGGTTTTGGAGGAATATAATTGATCTGTACTGGCAGGCCAATTGGTTATTGCTGGGACTAGAAATCTGGTCTCCAGAGCCTACTGGTGGCCTACTTTGTTTTGGAAAAGGTTTTGAGATGCTTTGTTTCTGACTGTCAGAACGAACGAGTGGAAGAGGTTTTTGCCCCTAGCAGAGTTTGTTATTAACAACCATGTCAGCTCTGCTAGTTGCATCTCATTTTATTATTTTAATTATGGCTTTAGTCCACTTTTTTCTTCAGTCTTTGGGTTTCTAGGCAAGAGCCTAGAAAAAGCTCGAAGCATCGAATTTAAACAAGCTAATGAAAAGTGTTCTTTGGGCCCCAACTTCGTGTTGCGAGAACTCGTCTTGCTTTTTACAAAAAATTGTGTCTCAAAGTGCCATTTGGTAAACTTGCTGCTAAGTTTATTGGACCATATAAAATCATGTCTGCTATAAAACTTGTATCTTTACACCTTCAATTACAATCCTCATTCAAGATACAGGACGTTTTTCATAAATCATTGCTTAAGAAGTACATTCCTCCTGTGATTTCTAGACGAGGTTGAGTATGAGATGGGAAAAAAATATTGACTCTAGGAGATTTCAGGGCTCTCTGCAGTACCTACTTTATTGCTTCATTGGAAGGAATATGGGGCTGAGGACAGAACATGTGTGCAGGCTTGAGATGGTCATCTCACATTTCCTTCAAAGACTGTTCACCAGGTTGAGAGTCTGGTGGCATATTTTAAGAGGAGCAGTAATGTCACAAACTCACCTGTCCGGGCTCCAGGGGTGCGATCTCTGGCTTCAGCCCGGCCCTGCCGGGAGAGATGTGACACAGCATCCTTAGAAACAAGCTGCAATGCTCTGTTTCTCCCCACAGAGGGTGTGTGCTGGAGGAGATTAGCAGTGCGCTGATTGCTCAGCTGCTCTGTTGCTATGTGCTAGTGTTTCAGACTAATGGAATACCAATTAATGACGTATGAGGTTTTGAAAAAGCACTAGCCTATGTGCGCTACCAAGGTCTCGGCCACCAAATATTCTGGTGAGTTTTCCTATAGTGTGCAAACACAACCATCGCTGATTGATTGGAGAGTGGTTGTAACCATGGAAACGAGCAGCGTATAATGTGATGGAAAAATGAATCTAACAAGTAAAGGAAGCAATATAGATAAATAAAAACTTAATAAGTGCCTTGTATTATATTACTCTACATAATAAATGCTATTTGCTGAAGTGACAAAACTCCTTTAAGTCTATAAATGGGATTCTTTCTAGGAAAAGTAGTAGTAATTATGTCTGTGGTAAACTGGGAGATAAATGGTTGACTGATGAGAGTTATTGTGAATAATGAGAGTTGGTATAGAATATTTGCGGCTTCTTCTCGATTCATCTTCAGTAACAGCCATAGAGTAACCCTATTTCAGGCCTTTCATAGAACTTATTATTCTGCGAATCGTCTGAAATTGAGAGATACTTTACCTAAATGTAGTTAGATGCACACAGATTGGATACACTCAATCTGGCGTTGTCCTAAACTTGTTAGATTCTGTTCTTGAATATTTCAGAAGAATAATATCTTTCTTCCATTGAATGCAAATGTCAGTCTATTTGGGGACTTATTGGGAATGGCTTTTTCTCTCTTTTTTGTTTTATTTGGCTTTTTTTCCTTTCTTTCACTGGTGTTAGCCTCTGGTGGCCACGGGTTGTGTGGGGGAGGACGGTGGGCCTTATAGACAATTAATGAGCATATTTTTATAATGAACTGTCTATTCTTAATTATTTTCTTCTTTTACTATAATGTTGGTAATAGAGAAATATAGATTTTATTAAAAAAACACAAATAGCAGACACGTATGAGGAGGTTATAGATCCCCTTAAACACTTTGTTGGGACATATTTTGCACAATATTATATATTATATATGTAGTATATGCAACATGTATATAATAAACTGCATTGTAAATTTGAAAAAAAATTTAAGTACTCATTTTTTTTTTTTTTCCCACGTCTCCACAACAGCACTACCTGTGTGGTACCCTGCCTCCTCTTGGACAGGAAAACAGGGTATAAAAGCCCCCTCCCCTTTACCTTCACCAGTTGTTTTCCTGTCCCTCAGAAGGCAGGGTGTGGATCAGCGTGGACTGCGCTGGTCCTTTGGTAAGTTTCCCTGGTGTTCCAGAGGGCCACTGCAGCGGGGGGTGGGGGATCGCGGAGCATATGGTGCTGCCCCTGCTTCCCCTTTGGCATAATTCCAGAGTGTGCTGGTTGCCCCAGGCTAAATTACTCCTGCGCTCCTAGGTTCAGTAGACATTGGTGCGGTGGTTAGGGGGCGTTCCCAGGGCCAAGGAGCGCTCCTGGTTCTAGTTCCAGTTGCAGCATGATGTGAGATCATTGGAACTCTACGCTCACATCACCCAACATGTGATTGTCATTGCGCTGTTCCAGGAAGCTTTTCAAAAGGCAGGGAGAACGCGGGTTTGCCGCACTCTGCAATACTCAGCTACTGGACTGCCTTCCTCTTCAGGATCTCCAGCATGTCCCTGCAGGGGGATAATGACCCTACTCGTAAATCCACTGACACCCCTAGGCCCTCTAGCCCGATAAGCCTCCTCCCAGAGGACATTTATATACCATGATGTCTGTTTAACCCTGCTTCTCTGCACAGGATGCAGGGGTCTTGGGTCTATTTTCCTTGGTGAAGTCTCTCAGTTTAGTTTAGTTTTTTGGGGGGGCTAACTTGAAGCTCCTCCTCCATTGTTTTTTCAGGGTAGGGAGGGCTTGAAGTCTTCTGGAAAGTAGTCACAGAAAAAAATATGCCAAATATGTAAAAAGGCCCTATCTACTACATCCAAGAAGTCATTATGTCCTAAGTGCATAAATAAAGTGGTTTTCGAGGAGTCACCATCTATTGTGTATAGTTTAAAATCCTTAATTGAAGAAGAAGTAGGGGCAGCCATTAATGCAAAGCTGGCGGCCATCTCTCCTAAGCCTTCCACATCCAGAGTGATTTCTTCTGTAATTTAAGATTAGTTATCGAAGTTTGATGAGGGTGAGGTCTCTTCGGACACGGATTCTAGTGTCTCTGTAAATACCTCAGGGCGTCCATTATGCTCCATTGAGGAAACTGAAGCTTTACTGAAGACTAATAGAGCTACAATAAATTTAGAGGAATTCAGAGAACCACTATCCGTTCAGGATCAGATGTTTCTAGGTCTTGCGTATAGGAAGAAAAGAGTCTGTCTTTCCATTACATTCCAATATATATATTTTTTTATTCAGAATGAATGGAAGGATCTGGAAATAAAGGCAGGCTTCATGTAGGATGTTTAAGAGAAAATATCCTTTTTCTGAAGAAAATTCTAGTTCCTTGGATAAAGTCCCTAGATTTGATGCACTCGTGGCAAGGATTTACAAAAAATCTTCTTTGCCTTTTGAGGATCTGGGTCTTCTTAAAGATCCCATGGACAGAAAATGTGAGTCCCCTATTCAAAAGTTGTGGGAATCCCTTATGGCTATGCTGCGTCCTGGCATCTCTGCCACTTATATGGCAAAGACCCTGTCATTGTGGCTGACTCAGCTAGAGGAGCATAGTTGGAGAGGCACTCCTAGAGAGAGTATTCTTGCTTCTATCCCGGTACTAAAGAAGGCGTCAAATTTCATAGCTGATGCCTCGGCGGATGTTGAAGTTATTTGCAAAGGCAGCAGCTTTATCAAACGCCTCATGAAGAGCTGTGTGGCTAAGATCTTGGTCAGGGGACTCAGCTTCCAAAAATAGTTTTTGTTCCATCCGGTGTGAAGGTGATAGTTTATTTGGAACAGCCTTGGATGATTCCTACGGAATCTAAAATCTTCCATCTGAGGGGTAATTTTGCTACCAGAGATGTCCTAGGTTTGATCAGAAAAAGAAGGTTCTACCTGGCAATCTGCAAAGGGGAAAAATAAATTCCTTTTTTCAGACAAGTCCTCATGCCCTTCCACCCAATAACACTAGAAGTCCAGTCGGGGTAAGGTTGAAACATTATGTTCAGGCCTGGGAAAGTATTCACTCCTCGCCGTGGGTACTGTCCATAATAAATTCAGGATACCCGCTGGAACTAGCAAGCATTCCCCCTGACAGATACCAGAAAAAGGTAAAATTAAAAGAAGAAAAACAGGAAGTGATGGAATTGCAAATCTCGCTTCTCCTACAAAAAGAAGCAATAGTTCAGGTTCCCCCAGATGAATGCGGAAGAGTATTTTATTCATCAATCTTTCGCGTCAGGAAACCAAATGGTTAATTCTGTGCAATTATAAATATGAGGAATTTAAGCAAATATGTAACATACAAGAAATTAGAGATGGAGATGATGAGATCCACAATCAACCTTCTGTCAAGAGACCGTCATGGTAACAATAGACCTTACTAATGCCTACTGCCATATTCCGATTCATACAGATAAAAAAAAAATATTTGAGGATGGCAGTTTGGTTTCCAGGGAAAAAAAATCTACCATTTCCAGTTCCAGGTTCTCCCGTTTGGTCTGTGTTCCGCTCCAAAAATATTTACAAAATTCATGGCGGTGGTATCGGGGTTTGTTCATCTATCAAAAGTTCCTATGATTCCATATCTGGATGACCTCCTGATTGCGGCTCCAACGAGCCGAGAATAGTAATACAGACCTTGTAAAATCTAGGTTGGATTATAAACGATCAGAAGTCGAATCTCCTTGCAGATCATCAGATAATTTTTATAGGAGTTCTTCTGGATTCTCAACTGATGTCCTCCTTCCTTCCGTTATACAAACAGGACAAGCTAATCCTGAGAATATAAAGTTTCTGTCAAAGGCACAAGGCCTCCATCAGAGAAAACATGGCAGTCCTGGGTCTCATGAGATCCACTATAACATCTGTGAAATGAGCTCAGACCCACTGAAGAATTGTACAATACTTTGTATTACAATACTGGGACAGGAAGCAGACCTCTTTGAACAGAAGATTGAACATCCCTTCCACAGTAAAGGGTTCTTTGGCATGGTTGCTCAAAAGGAAAAATCTTTCCCAGGGAGTAGAGTGGTGCCAATCGGAACAGCTGGTAATATCTATGGACACAAGCAGACAGGGCTGGGGTGCTCATCTGAACAGCTCAGTAAGTCAGGGAGTATGGCAGAAGAATCTTCCAACATGCTGGAGCTATGCGCAGTATGGCAGGCCCTGAGGGTTTTTGCCCCTTCAATATATCAAAATCATGTGAAGATCCTTTCAGACAATTCCACTACTGTGACATATATAAACAAACTAGGAAGGACAAGAAGTCGTTTTCTCTATGCAGCTGTTCACATAAAAGGGGAAGAAAATCAGCAGATTACCTGAGCAGAGAAAGGCTAAAGTAGGGAGAATGTGTCAGAGTGCTTGACAAAATCTGTGTGAAATGGGGTGTTCCAATAGTCGACTTATTTGCCTCAAAGAAAATCAGAAAAGTGAAAAACTTGTTCTCCCTCTCATTCTGGGACCATCCTCTTCAGGTGGATGCGCTAGCATGCCATTGGCCGCAGGGTGTCCTTTACGCCTTCCCGCCATTTTCTCTAATACCCAGGGTTTTGACAAAAACAGTGGAAACGCTCCAGATCATCCTGATTGCAACCTTCTGGCCCAGAAGAGCCTGGTTTCCCATTCTCATGAATCTTGCATGGCAGAACTACTGGACTCTTCCTCTCCTTCCAGATCTGCTGTCCCAGGGCCCGATACTTCATCCAAGCATTCCCAAACTTTGTCTGATGGCTTGGATGTTGAACGGTCCATCCTAAAGGTGAAGGGTCTTTCTGACAGTGTAATAAATACCCTAATGCAGTGTAGAAAACCTATAATATCTAAGATACACCTGAGATACTGGAAGGCATTTCTTCTATTTGTTAAAGCATCTTAGGACCCATTCATGCCACCAGAGGTCAGTTTGATTTTGGACTTCCTCCAGTCTGGTCTGGATAAACGTCTAAGGGCTGTTTCACACGAGCGGATGCCGTGCGTGACATCCGCTTTGTGAATGACAGCCAAGACCTGATGCAGACAGCAGAAGCACAGAGCAGTAACATGATTGATAATGCTCCGTGCCTCTCTGTGATCTCTTTACTACGAAATCACAGTGACAACTTTATCTCATTGTGATTTTGTAGTAAAGAGATCACAGAGAGGCACGGAGTATTATCAGTCATGTTAATGCTCCGTGCTTCTGCTGTCCGCATCAGGTCTTGGCGCTCTTTCACGCAGCGGATGTCACGCATGGCATCCGCTCATGTGAAACAGCCCTAAGAGTGAATCCACTGAAAGTTCAAGTAGCAGCTTTAAGTGCCTTCATGGATATAAAACTAGCAGACATGGGCTTGCGATTTTTTAAAGGAACAAGTAGACTACTTCCTACCTTGGGATCTAAATCTAGTTCTTTTTATCCTCATGAATTCCGCCTTGGAACCTCATCAAGATATACCTTTTTTAACACAATTGCAACAGCCAGAAGAGTGGGGGAGATTCAAGCTTTTTCAATTTTACCTCCCTACCTTACAATTTTGGAAGATAGGATTATTTTAAATCACTCTCGTGAATTTCTTCCTAAAGTTGTATCTAGATTTAATTGCCAACAAGAAATGTTGCTTCCTTTCTTTTGTCCCCAGGCTGTCGCAGAAAAAGAAAGGATGTTGAGGAACTTGTACGTAAGAAGATGTGCTACTTTATTAATCAGAAAACAAAAAGGGAAGGGGGACTAACCTATATTAAAATTCTAGGACGCCATCCATTCAGTATAGGGTCGATGAAAAAGACCTATAAACCGCAATTGCGGTAGACACAGCTGTGGATGGGGTCACTAGAAATGCCGCAGGCTAGTGCTGTACTGCTGGTTGAAGCATAGGGCCATGGGGCCGTGCTAAATCAATACCACAGAAGTTAGGCACTATGGCGCGGTCAAGGTGCTCTGAACCACTCCCAGCTGGTAGATCCCTGGACTAAAATTATTCATAGACTAATCCAGTGATAAACATCTGCCTGCAGAAGCCGATCTCAATTGAAACCATCCGTTCATATGAAACGGGTGTCTGAGAATCGGCCCTGCAAACACGAATCAATGGATCTAAGCTAAAGCTGGGTGGAACAGAAAAAAACTGAATTGCCGTTGCTCATCTACCTGCAGAGGGCTGAGAGCCGCAGACCTCAACTGCAGTGTGAGCGCAATGCAGATACATATGAACATTATTTCATCCCCACATGATGAGCCCCACATGAGCTTTGAATATTTCTCCTGATAACCACAGATACACGCTCCTGACGAGCCTTATGGCGAAACGCGTCGAGTGTGGTGTGGGGATGAAATAATGCCCTATGCTTCAACCAGCAGTACAGCACTAGCCTGCGGCATTTTTAGTGACCCCATCCACAGCTGTGTCTACCGCAATTGCAGTTTATAGGTCTTTTTCATCGACCCTATACTGAATGGATGGCGTCCTAGAATTTTAATATAGGTTAGTCCCCCTTCCCTTTTTGTTTTCTGATTAATAAAGTAACAGTTTTAACAGAAATATAGCGTTCCAAACGACAGTGATTTAATTTTGATAGGTGGACCGTATACCTTATACCAGTTATACCAGTGTAAGAAGATGTGCCCTTCAACAGAGAGTTCTATCTATGGATTAGATACAACTAAGACCTTCAGAAAGACAAATCAATTATTGTCAGCCAGCAAAGCATAACGTGTTGGATTGAGTATTGTATTGTTTTATGCTATAATGAGAAGAACATTGCTCCCCTTTAGGACTTAAAGCCCATTCTACCCAGGCCTTAGCTACCTCATGTAGAAAGAAGTTTGGCCGGCACACGCTGGGTTGCACGCCGCACGGGATAGGATAATTACCACGTGTAATAGAAAGAAATCCCAGCAGACGTGTCTTCAATGCTTGTGAAATTTATTTTGCAAGTAGCAATATGTCCATAAATAGGACGCGTTTCGGCTCAATAGCCTTTCTCAACAGAGAACATGAGCTCATGTGGGGCCCCTAACTTGGGGGTATGTTAGGTAAAGCATACCCCAAAGTTAGGGAATTCCAGAATCCGCCCCTTATCTGTAATAAAAAAAAAACAAGCTATAGAGATAAGCTTGTACGAGCGGATATTGGGAGCACCCGTGGTACTCTCAAACAGGGGGTACTGGCCACACAACGGAAGGGCACCTTTCCGTGTCTCCATTGTTTCCAATGCTCTAATGTCATCAAAGGCCCCAATGTTTACCACCCACATACTGGACGGACATACGCAGTTAATGGCTTTTTCACATGCGAATCAGCCAATGTCATATATCTAATAAAATGTCCTTGTGGGTTGTTATACATTGGGGAAACTATGCAGAGTGTGAAAGATCGCATTGGAAAACACAAATCCACTATCAGGACAAAAAATTTACTTTTACCAGTTCCCTCCCATTTTGATAAATTTAATCACACAATTGCCCAATTAAAGTTCCAGGTCATAGAACAGATTTCTAGACCTAGACGAGGTGGCGATATCAAAAAACTACTTTTGCGCCGAGAGGCCTACTGGATTCACACCCTTGATACCCTTCATCCAAGAGGTCTAAACGGCGACTATGAAATTACGCATATTTGATCTTTACTAATGCTATTTTCTATTCACCTTTCATTTTATGGTTGTAATTTCTTGCATTATATTTTTTCTAGACATCGACCATATAAATGAAGGAGTCCCTCAACTGTATTGGTATGTAATTACAATATCTAATAACATTACTACTGACATGTATTCTGATACCTGTTGCGCTTTTTTTGATTTTTTAATTGATTGCCTTGATTATGTTATCACGTGACTATGTATGTACCGCCCCTATTTTGGGCGTTTTCACTACTGGGAGGTTCTCATCATTGATATGTGTATATATATGAGCTGTTGACCATGTATATTTATCTGTTGAGAAAGGCTATTGAGCCGAAACGCGTCCTATTTATGGACATATTGCTACTTGCAAAATAAATTTCACAAGCATTGAAGACATGTCTGCTGGGATTTCTTTCTATTAGCTACCTCATGGGCAGAGGGTGCCTCTGCATTTTAGAAAACATTTGCAGCCACCTAGTCGAACCCTTCTACTTTTTGTAGACATTATAAGCTAGACGTGCTATCCAACAAAGACTTGACCTTTTGTCCATTTTGTCTGCCGTATTTCCCCCTGAGTCTCTTTATTATTCCTCCAGGTAGTGTCATTATGGAGGGGTGGGAAAAAGATGAACATTTCTAATCTGGTTTACAATGTTATATTGATTAACTTTATTAAACTGTGCATCTAGTGTTGAGTCCTTGGCTATTAACTGGTGAAGGTAAAGGGGAAGGGGGTTTTATACGCTGCTCTCTGTTGTTTTCCTATGCCTGAGGAGGTGGGGTACCCTCCAGGTAGTTCCGTTGTGGATTATCCAATTACTGGTAAGGGTAATTTTCATCTTTTCTGTGCATGAGCCTCCCTTTTCTCCCCAAAAACCTGTTACAAAGCTTCTATCGTCCATTAAACGCATTAAATAAAAAATGGCAAGGAAAAGTTAACTACCATATTTTTTGCTTTATAAGACGTACCCAATGATAATACGCACCCCAGGTTTAAGAGAAGGAAAATAAGAAAAAAATATTTTTCATCAGACCTCATATCAGATCCTTAGATCAGACCCCCAATAAATATCAGGACATCAGATCCCCATAAATATCAGGACATCAGATAAGACCCCCGTAAATATCAGGACATCAGATCAGGCCCACATATCATGAAATCACATCTGACCCCCTTATCAGGACATCACATCAGCCCTTCATGCCACAACCCCATCAGACCTTATATTAGCCTATAGTAAGATCACCATCACACCTCTGATTTGCCCACATAGTGAGACCCCCATCAGACCTTATATCAGCCTATAGTGAGACCCCCATTAGACCTCAGATTAGCGCACATAGTGAGACCCCCATCAGACCTCAGATCAGCCCACATAGTGAGACCCCCATCAGACCTCAGATCAGCCCACATAGTGAGACCCCCATCAGACCTTATATCAGCCCATAGTGAGACACCCATCAGACCTTATATCAGCCCATAGTGAGACCCCCATCAGACCTCAGATCAGATAAAAATAAAAAACATCTTATCTGTCCTGCGCCATGGCTCTTCTCCACCTCCGGCAGAAGTCGAGCTCCCGTCTTCTCAGCTGGCGCTGCTCTGTCATCTGACTGCGTGCAGCGTCAGGTCATAGTGTGCGCACTACGTCCTGATGGTGTACGCGGTCAGGACAGTGCAGCGCCTGCCGGGAAGACATCGCTTCACTCCCTTCTCCCGGTGCCTAAAGCATACTAGTGAGTGCTTCCATAATGTAAGTGCTCACTATATTCGCTTCATAAGATGCATGGCCATTTCCCCCCCACTTTTTAGGGGGGGGGGTGCGTCTTATAAAGCAAAAAATACAGTAATTATTTCCCAATCTGTGGGTCAATACGCAAAAGATCCCAGTACCTAAATAGTGTGTAATACCTCTTTCCACTGTGTGTTATAACCTGTGATGAATCATACTACATCTTGTTCCTTCTTCTTATCTATTTTGCATAGGAGATAAGACCTATTGGACCTCTGAGCCCTTTGGTAACCAGCCTCAATGCTACGTTGACCATATCCCCTTTGCTAGAATCCTATATGTAGATCATTTTCCTGATGTTCAAATTGTTGTTTGGTGGAAAAAATTCCCTTTATCCTAAAAAATTATTCAGTAGGTGTACTCCTAATGATATTGCCTGGGTGTGACGAGTCCGCATACAATAAGGTATTAACTGAGTTCTCTTCCTGCACAGATTTGTAGATATCCAACTGTCCTCATCCACATGGAAACACACATCAAGAAAATGCATATTTTGTCGACCTGTCATGCTCTTACTGGGAGCAGGCAGATATGCGGGCGGGTGCCTGTCTCCCCATGGTCCAGGCCAGGTTTTGCATGGAAGGGTTAAAACCCGACCAGCAACAAGGGTGTGCGCGCAATGTGGAGCTTCTGTGTTCTCTGGCTGTGAGAGTGAGAAGTGGAGGTGAGCTCGGCTGTGTGATGAGGCCTATAAAGGAGTGTGCAGGAACCCGCAGCTGAAGCCAGGAGGGATCCGTGTCCCGTGGCTAGAAGCCGGACCCATGGACTTACTTCACCAAGGAGAAAAAGGTGACATTACTCCTGGCTTTAAATTGACTTTGCTTTATGTGACAGAAAAAGGCCTCAAGTAGCCTGCAGCAGGGATATTCTGTGTTTGAACTATTATTTTGCTGTTGTGTGTGACCACCCTCCCTATGAACTGCACCGTCTTTCACTTGTATGCACCGTGTGAATAAACAAAGCATTGTGTTTTACACCAAGACCGGTCTGTGTTGCCTCTATACTGCACTCGCTACCACTGCCTACCAGAGCGTATCCCCACTATACATATATATATGTACAGTATGTTCAGCAATCACCCGCATTTTTTTTTCTTCACTTTATTAGTCCCACTCTGGGACTTCAACATTACAGGGTCTGATCCCTGTTTCAATGCAGCACGATACATCTGTATTGTGCTGTATTGAACGGTTAGTGTCTTACACTGTAAGACGCTAACAGTTGCCTAGGAGACCCAGCCTGGGGGCTGGGCCTCTTAGGCCTCCGTACATGCTTCGCTTAGGGCTGCCATGGCAACCATCGAGTCCCCGCCAAAGCAGAGCGGGGACCGATGGATGAGGTGAGGGAGCACAAACCTCCCATATGCCGTGGTCAGAGCTGACCGCGGCATATGAGGGGCTAATCCACCGGCACCGGCGTTAGCAGGGATCCTGCTGTCAGTAACCACCGGATCTCTGCCGCTTTTTTAACCAAATAGTTTTTTGGACTTGTTGATGTTTGTCTATATATTCCATGAATTGGAAAGTATGGGGGGGGGGGGGGGGCGCCCCATGTAGCTACGTGTCCTTATGACACCGGCGCTACATCTTAGAACTCTACCAGTTCAGATATGTGCTCCACGTTGGAACGCATACACATCCCCTCCCGGCATCAGTGGTGGGGGCGGTCTCATGCGCTCCATGCTGCGGTGCGTGATGCCGGGCACTTTGCGTTCCATGGCGATGGAAGTCGTTACCAGCTTACTTCAAGCGCTGACTTTGTGCGGCGCATGGAGTTGGATTTCATGCGGCTCACAGAGACTGGAAGTTGCCACAAGTTGATTTACTTCTAGCAACTGGAAGCCATGCACGCGGGAACTCCCAAGACGAATCACCATAAATATGTGAGTGTTTTTATGTACTGTATTGTTATCTGCTCCTGAGGAATGGGTCACCTATACTTGAACCCTGAAACTCGTTGAGCCTGTATCACCAATAAAGAGATTGAACTGATGCTCTGGTTTACCCGCTGGCATGGAGGTCACTGTTAAAGGGGCTGGATGCTGTCGAGGTCACTATTAAAGCTTCTCCGGGCTGCTCTGGAGGTCACTGATAAGGGGGCGGGCACTATAGAGGTCTCTAATAAGGGGACAGGGAACTGTGGAGGTCACAGTTAAGGGGACGGTCCACTATGGAGGTCAGTGTTAAGGGGCGGGGTGCTGTTAAGGGAGATAATGTCGATATAATTTAATGACATACACAAACATTAAATTAAATAGATGAAGCTGGGTCCTTCTGCTAGTCTTCTATATAAGACATGAGGGGGGTGAAGGGACCTTGGGCTCAGAGAGCACAAGAAGTTATTGTTAGGATTTACACTTTCTGCTCATCATAACTCAAATCACTGAGCCGGCAGCTCATCTGTCCAGGCTCACTTATCGCC
Source organism: Bufo gargarizans (assembly GCF_014858855.1). Taxonomy (NCBI): domain Eukaryota; kingdom Metazoa; phylum Chordata; class Amphibia; order Anura; family Bufonidae; genus Bufo; species Bufo gargarizans. The sequence goes on along the minus strand of NC_058083.1, from coordinate 375,156,916 downwards.
CTGCACCATAACTAACAGACCTTCATGACACTGACAGAAGAAGAATCATGCAGTCCAGGGTCAGGAAAGTGTGCTAGTTTAACCTATATAATATTAAGTTATGTCTGGTTACCACGGTAGGGATATGTCTGCCATTTCTTGACAGCGATTTATCTTGCGAGCAGCAATCCTTGCACTGCCACCAGCATCACACGCTGGGGATGAACTCTGCTGGAGGTTACTCCATGACACTGGAGCTCCAGATCTGAAATATCTGCTGGCACTGCTGTTATTAGCAGTAGTGGTGATACCTTCAGACCACCTTCTGCACTATCGATGGAGTGTTTGATGCGGGCCTGCTCTCCTGCTGTGGGGAGAACAGATGGTCATCAGATATGATTTTGCTCATGTCTTCACAACTGTTCATTTAAAGGGAACCTGTCACCAGGATTTGATGTATAGAGCTGAGGACATGGGTTGCTAGATGGCCGCTAGCACATCTGCAATACCCAGTCCCCATAGCTCTGTGTGCTTTTATTGTGTAAGAAAACCGATTTAAAACATATGCAAATTACCCTGAGATGAGTCCTGTATGTGAGATGAGTCAGGGACAGGACTCATCTCAGGTTAATTTGCATATGTATCAAATAGTTTTTTTGACACAATAAAAGCACACAGAGCTATGGGGACTGGGTATTGCGGATGTGCTAGTGGCGATCTAGCAACCTATGTCCTCAGCTCTATACACAAAATCCCGGTGACAGGTTCCCTTTAAAACTATGTTAAATGTGAATTTACATGTAATTTACCATGTTCACCAGCAGGTGGCAGCAATGGATTGGTAAGGAACTAGTTACAGTTTAGTGTATCTAGGCTAGAATGGTTTATTCCAGCTTAGCTCCCCCTCTGTGGAGGAGTCCCCCTGTATAGGGAAGAAAGCCAGGATCTTGTTTCGACTGAGACATTGATCAAATACCCAGATTGAGCCCTGCAGCCTCAGCTGGATGACAAGAAAGCAGGCATCCTCCAGAGTTCCAGGATGAAAGCATTCCCTGAGAGCCTATCTGTGAGTCAAGTCCAGAGACCTAGGAGAAGCCATTCCTCCTCAGCTAGTCTGTCCCCACAAAGCAGAAGATATAGAGAAGCACAGAAGATAAATTCCTGCCACAGTTACAGAGCTACTAAGCAGACGTCTTATCCTGAAAGCTCCAGATTTATAGTGCAGAAGATTTATTCCTGCCAACCATTGCTAAAACCAAAGACCAAAGCTGTATTCTGCTTGGATGAAAGTTATCTTCAGTAAAGAAAAGTTTGAACTTCACCTACAGGTCTGGACATCATTTCTGCTGCAAAAATTGTCTATTACTCCTACTATCACTACACTCAAATTTATTGCAAGAGAGCCAGGAGTCCAGCCGTACCCAGCTATAGAGACATTATAGGCTATTACACCACTCTGGCATTCCTAATCTGGGACGTGCGTTATAACACCTTGGAAGGGCCCTGTGATAGTACCCTGCGCTGCAATTGGCATTACGAACAAACTATAGACTATCATCTACACCTGACTCAATCATTGCACAATTTGGCGTCAGCATATACCCGTATTCTGCTTTATTGCAAGTTGCACACAACTAAGCCCGCCCTGCTCTCCACACTTTACAATCTAGAGCAGAATTAGTACTTAACTTGCAGGCAACTCCCTGGCTCTGCTCCTGCTGTCTCTGCCTTGTGATGTCATGCGCAGTGTGCAGAATGCCTTCTGGTGCTACCCTATTCTTTAAAGTGATCACCGCTGGAAATAGCTTCTCCTGTGGTGCTTCCCTGTCTTTCCACATCTGAAACTGTGTCCTTAGGTATATAAAGTCCTGCTGCTGTCTTACCTGCCTCTCAGGTGGCCCTACTGGTTTTAGGATCTCTAGCAAGAGGTTGTGGGGCACAGAAATGTAGTGACGGCGCTTGCTTGCGCAGAGAAGAGGACAGAAAGATCCCTTACTGATTAGCTCAGGGGCTCACCGAGGGATTCACCGGCTCCCCGGTGGGCAATCCGAGCCTGCTTGCAGATATCACTAGTAAAATTTTTCCCCTTAAAGACACACAGAAGCATAAAATATTACATTACCATCTAAAATATTGTTTTCACTCCAAATAAAATAATTTTGTAATAAATGAAAAATAAAAAGCACACATTTATTAAATTCTTTACACTATAATATATTTTCTAGCTTTGATTAATAAATGCAGCAATTTTGTCTGTCAAATCCTTATAGAGTGAAAAAAACAACTACTACGGTAATATACAGAACAAGAAAATTTGACATTGCTGGATCTGCTAAACATCACTTTTGTCACCCAACAATGCTTTGGGAATGAAATTATTAAACTTTCTCATGCCATTTTGTGATAAATTAGAAGTGAATGCCTTAATACATTGTTTATGATGATTACAATATCATGTGCTAGAATAATGATTTACAGTCATTTTCAGATTCAACTGGTCTAAGTGCCTGCTTCTTGGAAATATCCTTTTTTCAATGTTGGTTAAGAGCATAAGAATTTCTCAGAGGATGAGGTCCTCTAATTTTTCACTTGCAGAGGTCATGCTATATATTTTTTTCCAGAAGAATAAACATACTCCTCTTAGCATTTTAGGGAGTATTTTTAGCCAAAGATGAGTGCAAAAGTTTCAGTAATTCAAATAAATAATATGTAGGCAGACATAATGCTAAGAAGATGTTATTTATGCAAGAAAACCATTACTGGTCTACTCTGTAACTGTGTTCCATGCATAAGTTGTAAATTTAGACAATTAGTAGACTAGTAGAGATTCAGTCTTCTGTTAGATAAATTAAAAATCCTCTATGTTGTGCCTTTTCATAGGTATATAACATTTATATCAAAATATCCTAATAATAGTGGATTTGATATATAATAGGATATGTTGTGTTATATTCACCATTGTGCACCATTGACAGGCCCGATAAATATATTTAGTTATTCCTATGCAGTCATAGGTATATTAAAGTGTATTCCAATCACATAAGAGTACCCCCTGTCCGCATTTTAAACCATGTAAAAAAAAGTTATAATCATCTGTCAATCACCTTCCCTTATGCCCAGGGAGCGTTTTTTCCACATTTCTTTTCCACATTTTTACTCCTACCTTTGTGCCCAGCCGTTCCCCAACTGTCGCTTCCTAGCGCCGCCCAGCTCATTATTATTCACTGCGCTGGGCGGCTTTTACAGTCCCTGGTGCAGGCACAGCAGGAGACGCTGGCATTGAACTCACTTGTACCTTCTGCACGTGCGCCGGATAACTTGCCCGGCACCCTCACTCTCGTCCCTTATTCAATGCCAGCGTCTCCTGCTGCGCCTGTGCCGGCTCGGCAGAATCGGGGACTGTAAAAGCCACCCAGCGCAGTGAATAATAATGAGCTGGGGGGGGGGGGGGGCACTAGGAAGCTACAGTTGGGGCGCGGCTGGGCACAAAGGTAGGAGTAAAAACGCCCCTTGGGCATAAAGAAATGTGAAAAAACGCCCCTTGGGCATAAAGGAAGGTGATTGACAGATGATTATAAAGTTGTTTTTACATGGTTTAAAATGCGGACAGGGGGTACTCTTATGTGATTGGAATACACTTTAATAGACCTATGACTGCATAGGAATAACTAAATATATTTATCGGGCCTGTCAGTGTCCCGTTAAGGTAGGCCGAAAGAGGTTAATGGAAAGGACACAGTTCATGTAGTTTTTTTTTCTCTGTAGATGTACCAGTCTGAGAAGAGTCATTCTTGTCTCCTTGTGGATATATGACTGAGATAAGGATATTTTCTAGATATATCTGGTGCTAATTACCACTATGGTTTAATGCAGGGATGGCCAACCTTACAGACGCAAAGAGCCAGAAAAAAAACAACATATCACCGCCAGGAAGCACAAGCTATACATTTACACAAATATGCGTGCACACGACAGTATTACTGCAATTGACTTTTCAAACATTTAAAAGTGTATTTAAACCACCTTTCCTACCTGTAATGTAGACAGCTTTAGTGAGACTTCTGGCAATCTTTTGTTTTTCACAATGTGTTTCAAATCTAACTTGTATTCAGTCTGCCTCATGCACAGATGACCGCCCCATGCACAGATGACAGCACAGGGGGCTTATTTTGTGGGTCTAATGAGAATTTGGGGGGCTAATCTGAGCTGCCCCCCTCATAATACTTTAAAAAAAAATTGTACCCCCTCACAGTAGTATTGCCCTTGTGCCCCCTTAATAGTTGTAATGCCCATTGGGCTAGTAATGCCCTCTGTGCCCCCTCCATAGTAGAAATCCCCATTGTGCCCCCTTCACAGTAATAATTCCCATTGTGCCCCCTTCACAGTAATAATTCCCACTGTGCCCCTTTCACAGTAATAATGCCCACTGTGCCCCTTCACAGTAATAATGCCCTCTGTGCCCCCTTCATTGTAGCAATGTCCTCTGGCTCTGTTCCCCCTCCATAGTAGAAATGCCAATTGTGCCCCCTTTACATTAGTAATGCCCTCTGTGCCCAGTCCATAGTAATAAAGTCCTCTGTTCCCCCTCCATAGTAATACAGTCCTCTGTGCCTCCTCCATAGTAATAAAGCCCTCCTGTTCCCTACAGAAATTGTGTTTTGTGGGTGCAGGGCACATTTTTTTTTATCCTGCCCTGAGCCCAGTGACCGAAAAAAAATAACTTTTAGAAGTCAGTTAGGTGGGCGGCGGTGATGGCCATTTTATGCAAGCTCAGTGCACTAGCACTGCATCTGAGCTTTTGCGACATTGAAAATCAATTTTTTGGGGGAAATTTACAACATCTGGTACATTTGCAGGCTTAGTCAGTGTGCAATTTAAGCTAGAAATACAGCCATCATTTTCTGGGTTTTTAAAAACACAACTTTTTTCCCAAAAACCACTATTTTTCTGATCTGCAAGTGTTAAATTCAAGTTTAATATATACGGCTTACATATTCTGTTACCAGAAAAACACTTTTTTGGCAATATACAACATCTGGATTAGTCAGTGTGCAATTTATGTTTGTTTTAAAATAGTTTTTATTGTTTTCCAACAAGAAATACGTACGTAACAGAGAGGTCAGCATTGTTATAACCTTTTGGTGGTATACACATAGCCTGCTCACACATTATAAACATATGATTGTAATGGCAAATGATTACCATATTCAGTCTCATCTAGATGATAATTTCAAATACAACTCATCTGCTTATCTCAATACACAGACACATGAGTATCCATTAGAGATCTAGTCGGATTACCTCTAAACACAACAATGTATAAAGGAACAAAGACGGGGGGGGGGGGGGTGGAGTAAAAGCAAAAGAGGGAAAGAAGAGAAGTGGGGAGGTGGGGGGTAGAGATTAGCATTACAAAACACAGAATTCCATCGAGGCAGGCGCAGAGTGTAATGTCTTGTACGGACTCCAACTAGGAGCGACCATAAAAAAGTGCTCACAACTAAAGAAAATCCATTCAAAGGGAATCAATTCAAAGGGAGGGGTCTCACTTTCGCAGATAGCTCCACCTACTGTAAGGACTCATGTCCCGGAAAAATTTCTAAACGTTTTCCAGGGATTCCAAACCTGTTCAAACTGCATAGGGGTGCGAGCATCCCAATGTGCAATTTGTTTGAGGCGATAAAGTTGATCACATTTGAGGATCCAATTTTGAATAGTTGGCGGGTTTGGTTGTTTCCATGTTATTGCCAGCATAAGTCTAGCTGCCGCTAGTATGTGTTACATAGCGAACATATTTGGGGTACCTGAATTCCTCTAAGACTCCTAAAAGGCAAATATTCAGGGAAATAGATAATTTCAAGTTACAAATGTCAGATATATGTTTACAAATCTCATGCCAGTTATAAGTTATCTTGGTACATTTCCACCAGATATGTGTGTGCGTACCTATTTCTAGGTTGCATCTCCAGCACATAGGACTGCACTCAGGAAACATGCGATGAAGTCTTTGAGGTGTATAATACCATCTTGTTAAAACTTTATAGCTGTTCTCTTGCAGTTTGACGCACCTGGACACCTTAAGAAACGCTCTGAGTGCATGTTTTACTTCTAAAGGGGATAATTGAATATTCAGTTCTGCCTCCCATTGCTGAATAAATATAGGAGTCTCTGAACCTTGGTTGGAGAGTAGGGTGTCATACAGTTGGGAAAGTTTACCTTTTGGTTCCTTCATTTGTAAAGCTAATTTTTCAAATGTGGTGTAGGCCATCTCCCTTGGGAAGATTGTTAAGTGTTTTTTTAATCTGTTGAAGTAAATAGGCCAAATGGAAAGTGGAAAGGTTAGACAACGACGGATGAGAGCGCAAGTCTTCATATGTAGGAACATCCTCCTCTTTACATAAGCTTAAAATAGGTGTTGTAATAGATTTTGTCCTAACCGGAAGAGTGTCTAGAAACTGTATAGGCGCCTGAAATAATATATCTCTCACTTGTATTAATGCAGGATAGTTTGGGACTAATGAGGTAAGCCATTTAGATTCTGACCATACCCTAATCGTATATAAGGTTATAGAGCTGACTGTCTTCAATACCTTCCTAGCCACAGAACTATCCATAAACAACAGAGAGCGCAAAGGGACGTTAGCCATATTGGCTTTAATCGAAAGATCTAAGCGGTTTGTATACTTTCTCAGCCATTCCAAACAGCGCATGCATAACACTGCTCTGTGGTAAAGGAATACATCAGGTACTCCCATGCCCCCTTTAGCTGTCCGTTGCTTGACTTGTTTAAAAGGAATCCTAGCTTTTTTCCCACTCCATAAAAATTTCATAATGATGCATTGGATTTTCTTAAAGAAGGCTCTGGGAATTGGAATAGGCAACGCCTGAATATAGTATAAAACCGTTGGCATAAGAATGGTTTTAATCAAAGTTCTACGGCCAAGCCATGACACAAATGGAATATCCCAGGAACTTATAAGATCCTCTATACGTTTCGAAAGATTATGGAAGTTCTCGTGAAATAACCTGGAGAAATTAGGAGTCAACTTAATTCCTAGAAAAGTGATATGGTCAGATGTCCAATGGAAGGCTGTATCGCTTTTTGAACTGGTCACAGTTGTCATTGGTAAAGAAACGTTTAAAATCATAGACTTAGATAAGTCAGTGTGCAATTTAAGCTAGAAATACAGCCATCATTTTCTTGATTTTTAAAAACACATTTTCTTGCATGATTCCACTATTTTTCTGGCCTAGCAGCATCAGCACATGTGAAATTCCAGGGTTATATACTGCTGTCAAATTCAGTTATTAAACAAACACCCTTTTGGGAAAAAAATAATTTAGTTGGCAGCCTTTGCTGCAAATGTCATTGTGAGATACTACCTTTACATACTGTCTTTCTATTCAGTTATTTGACATAAAGCCATTTTGGCACAATTCTTTGATACCGTCCTAGTGTGGATCAGAGTGTGTGAGATACACCCTTTAAATACAGGGGTTCTATTCAGGTATTTGAAGTACAACCATTTTGGGCCAACAAATTTAATTGCGGCCTAGTGTGGATCAGGGCATGTGAGATACACCCTGTATATACAGGGGTTATATTCAGATATTTTAAAAATACCACTGTTTGGTGCACAAATCTTTAATAGAGGCCTAGTGTGGGTCAGGCCGTGTGAGATACCTCCTGTATATACAGGGCTTATATTCTTTTATTAATAAAACACCCTTTTTGTGGCAAAATGCACAATATTTCAGACCTTGCAGCTTTTTTTTTTTTTTTAACAATTTTTATTGTTTTTACTAGACGATCACAAATATCCATGAGAAAAAAGTCATAGAATCAGGCTTGAACATACAGGTTACAGACATATGTGTCCAGGCGAGATTGAACCCATATCAACCCCACAAAGGGGATATAGGTTATTTATAAAAATACAATTAATAACGTAACTGTAACAACCAAAAATAGACATGAGGTGGTGCTAATTAGTTATCAGTAAAATTAAATTACAAAGCAGTCGACTTGTCACTATATCGCAGGCTTAGGCATTGAGCGAAGGGAGGTGAGCTATGAGAATTTCCCGTAATCTCTCCAGGGTGACCATATTTGTAGAAAGATGTGTCTTGTTCTCAATTCCCAGTGGGACATTTCCTCTAGTCTGTATATCTGATCTACTTTGTTAATCCACTGTTGAATCTTTGGAGTTTCTGATGAGAGCCAAAGGGATGGGAGAATGGTTCTGGCAGCTGCTAGGAGCAGAGAGAAGAGGGAGGATTTATATTTGTTGCTACCCTCTAAGCCCAGAGTAAGTAATATCAATTCCGGGGTACATGGGAAGGATGTTTTACATATCTGATTACTGGTCTTAACTATCTCTGACCACCAGGGACCTATTAGTTTGCAGGACCACCAAACGTGAAAAAAGGTGCCCTTCTCCTCCCGGCATCTCCAACATGTATCCGAAGAGTTAGGGTTATACAGGCTTATTTTGTCTGGTGTCTTATACCAGCGTAACAGTACCTTATAACTATTTTCCTGCATGCGGATACATCTGGAGATCTTATGGGGGGTAATTAGTATTTTTGCAATTTCTGAAGTTGTCAATGATTGCCTCAAATCTCTCTCCCATAGGCCAATAGCCACAGGTTTGGTACTGGAGAGGAGGGACTTTAGCGATTTATAAATTGTCGATATTACTTTGGGGGGAGGGTGCGAGCAGGCTATCAACTTCTCAAACCAGTCTACATCTGAGGGGCAAGGGGAATTCCTTGAGAGGCCAAGGGTTTCCCTTTTAATAAAGTGCATCAGCATAAAGTTCTGAGCAGATAAGCCCAATTTTTTGTAAAGTTCTGAGTCAGAGGGAATACACCCCTCGGAATCCAGAATGTCTGAGATTGGGAGCTTAGACGATTTCAGAGTAATGGGACAGCTATCCCTAATTTCCCTAGGAGCTAGATCTAGAATATCTTTTAGTAGTAAAAGGGGAGGTGGCACTGTCAAAGCTCGACCATTAGTCAAGAACCACCCCCAAACCCTCAGAGTGTTGCGGATCATGGGGTTAGCTATAGAGCTGAGAGGCGGGGGTGGCCTATTGGCCAGTAGTAGGGCCCGGGCCGGAGTGGGCAAGAATGAGTTTTCCAGGGTAATCCATACTTTATGGGGTGTGTCTCTTATCCAGTCCACTGCTCTGGAAAGATGAATGGCCTTCATATACATTTCGGGGTCAGGTAGACCTATACCACCTTGTGTTCTGGGCTTAGTGAGCGTGTGAAAAGAAATATGCGAACCTTTTCCTTGCCAAATAAATTTACGGATTACCCTGTTTAGGGAGGTAAAGAATGTCTTATGGATCTCAATGGGTAATACCTGCATCAGGTAAGTCAACCTCGGGATGACCAGGGACATGAGCATGTTTTTCCGCCCAAACCACGATAAATATGGGAGGTTCGTTGAGTCCAGCTGAGTAGTTATGGATTGTAGCAGCGGTTTGTAATTAAGATTGAATAGCTCTGGTAGGGAGGGAGTGAGCCTCACTCCAAGGTAAGTTAATTGTTGGGAGCGCCAGTTGAAAGGGGATTTTTCTGAAGAGAAGAGAGAGCGAGGGGAGAGAGGCCAACATGCAGAACTTGAGACTTGGAGGGGTTAATTTTAAAATTGGACAGGGAGCCAAAGCGGGTTAATAATGATAAAATGGTGTTTATGGAATTACATGGGTTGGTCGTGAGGATGAGCAAGTCATCCGCAAAGGCAGCCAGTTTAATTTCTGAGTCTTTAACAAGGAGACCCCTCATGTCCCCCTCCTCCCTAAGGGCCTGCAATAGGGTTTCCATAATTATTACAAATAAGAGGGGGGAGAGGGGACATCCCTGCCTCGTACCATTTCTGATACTGAAGGGAGAAGATAAAGTTCCATTGACAGACACGGATGCCGAGGAGCAGGAGTGCATGGAGAACACTGCGTTAATGTAGGGCTCAGGGAACCCGAATTTAGCCATGGTTTACCTCATGTAGGTCCAGTCCACTCTATCAAATGCCTTCTTGGCATCCGTGCCCATCAGAACTAGGGGGATGGAGTTATGGGAAGCATAAAATAAGGCATCCAATACTTTTGTGGTGTTATCACGTCCTTTGATGAATCCCACTTGATCAGGGTTAATTAAGGAGGGTAAGAATGTCTGTATTCTGGAGGCTAGCATTTTGGCAATTAATTTGAGATCTACGTTAAGCAGGGAGACCGGGCGGTAGTTAGGGCATGCTGAGGGATCTTTCCCTTCTTTGGGGATTACCGTGATAGTGGCTCTTGTCATATCAGCTGAGAGAGGTTGATTGAGCATGGACAGATTACATAGAGGGAGCAGAAAGGGGAGAAGGGAATTCTTAAGAGCTGAATAATAGGTTATGAGGAGGCCATCTGGACCCGGACATTTACCTTTGGGGGTGGAGTTAATAGCTCTCGTCAGCTCTTGAATAGTAAATGATTTTGTCAAAGATTCACGTTGAGTTGGCGTAAGTTTCGGGAGGCAGAGGGAGTCAAGGAATTTATTAATGTTGACCTCTCTTCCCAAAGAAGGCTCAGGGAGATCAGAGGGAGGCAGAATATATAGCTCGGCATAGAAGATTTTGAATTGCTCAGCAATCTCTTCTGCTTTGAAAACAAACTTTCCACACGGATCTTTAATAGACTGAACATATCTGGAATTCCTTCTCTGTTTAATTCTCTGCATCATAAACTTGGATGCCTTGTTTCCGTGAGCATAGAATTTTTGTTGCGCAGACAGAAAATATTTAGCTGAACGCTCATTCAGGAGATTTTTTAGCTCATTTCTGAGAGAAGTGAGCTCATCTAACTTCTGAGCAAGAAGAGATTGCTTGTGAGCTTTTTCAAGTATGTGGATCTTCGCTAATAAGGATGAGTATTTTTTTTCTGATTCCCTTTTCAGGAAGGAGCAGAGTCCGATCAGCCTGCCTCTGATATAGGCCTTATGGGCATCCCACAATGCGTGGGGGGAAACGTCTGGGGTGTTATTATTTAAAAAATATTCATCCAAGTAAGAGGTGATTTGGGATACATATTGTGGGTTTCCCAGTAGGGACTCATTGAACCTCCAATTAGCAGTTCTTTTCTTCTCATCAGGAGGGTGAATGTCACAAAATATCGGAGGATGGTCTGAGAGGGTGATATCTCCAATTCTGGCTAAAGAGCAGTACTGCAGATGTTCCTTTGAGATAAAGATATAGTCTATCCTACTATAAGAGTTGTTTGGTGCTGAGTAAAAAGAGTAATCAATTGAGTTAGGGTTAATACAACACCAGATGTCTAATACCCCTAGGTGATAGGGAGTGGAGTGAACTGCTTTAAGAGCGCTAGAGGAGATAGAAGATTTCTTCTTAGAGGTATCCACGAGAGGATTAAGAGGCAGATTAAAGTCCCCTGCTAATATTAGTATGCCTTCTCTATGGGTCTCTACAAGTTTAAAAAGGGAAGATAACCAGAGAATTTGGTTCGAGTTTGGTGCATACAAGTTTACAAAAGTGTAAAGTGATTTTCCTATAAGTCCTTTAAGGATTAGGAATCTACCCTCTGGATCCTGAGTATGGGCCTTGTATTGGAAGGCCAAGCCCTTGCTAAATCCAATACTTACTCCTTTCGAAGCAGCGCCCCCAGCTCCACAATGATACCAGTCAGGGAATTTGGAAAAGGAAAGATTAGGGAAGTTGCCCCGTTCAAAGTGGGTTTCCTGTAAGAAAACAATGGAGCATTTCTCTTTGCGTAGTTGGGAGAAAATTTGGCTTCTCTTGGGAGGGGATCTCATCCCTTTAACATTATATGAGACAATTCTGAGAGTGGTCATGTTGAGTTGCAGTAAGAGGGGGAAAGGGGGATAAGGAACAGTCTCACCTTACAGGTATACATAGCTGGTAGGATTGGAGGGGGGACGCTGCTTCGGAGTACAGGAGTTTCCTAACAATTTTCCTGGATTATAGTATAACTGCCCACTACTGGACCATTCATGTCTAGGAACTAGAACGTAATTAAAACAAACATTATAACCCGACAGTAAAAGTATCACTTTTAGGGAAGACATCCCTATGAGTAAGAGTAAGTATGAATAAGGTTTGAGTATAGAAAGAGTGAAAAGAAAAATTAAAGTGGAGAAGGAGAAGAGGGGGGAGGTGTCACACAGTGACATGTTGTATCGCCCATAGTGAAGGGTGGGATCCATGATAGGGTACAATAGGAGGCATCAGCGAGAGGTGAGGCAAAAAGAGGGGTTGTGGCAGAGGGAAAAGAAAACAGATATTTGTAGTAAATATTAGGAAGAGCAGAGGAGACAAAGTCCATGTGGTAAGTTTCACGTTATTCTGGGTCTTATTGGTCTCCCAGGGCTAGTCTTCTTGGGGTCGACTTAGAAGTTCCTCTTCTGCCCCTTTGTGGTTTAGGGGTCCGCTGTTGTTTTTCCCAAAGTTTCAGAGGAGGAAGGGCTGGTAAGTCCGTCAGGTCTTGGACAAGGTCCCAGTTTTGTATGTCCAGGGGTTTAATTCCCAGGAGGGCATATGCCTGATTGAGATCCTGGAATGAAGAGATATTGATCCTGCGGCCCTCAAATGCGTACGAGAGTATAAAAGGGAAAGACCACCTATATGGAGTATTTCTTGATCTGAGCAAATCTGTAAGCGGTTTTAGGGAGCATCTCTTCTTTAGCGTAGACTGTGCCAAATCTTGAAATATCAGGCTGTCATGACCATCCCATGCGACTGATCTTGCCTCTCTTGCTTTGTTAATAATTGGTTCCTTAACTTGAAAATGGAGGAACTTACATATGATGTCCCTAGGAGGTGCCGTGGGTGCAGGTTTGGGCTTTAAGGCTCTGTGGGCTCTCTCCAGAAGCACTTCATGCGCCGAATCAGGACCCAGGAGGGAGAGGCAGATCTGTACTATGGTGTTAGGAATATCCCCAGGGGCGACAGTTTCTGGTACACCTCTGAAACGCAGATTGTTCCGCCTCCCCCGATTCTCCTGGTCCTCCACAGCTTCATACAAAGAGTTGATATTTGCTTGAATCTTGAGGAGGGAATTCTGCACATCGCTCTGGTGCTGGACGATCACAGTCTGTGACTCCTCTAGCGAGTCAACACGGCGGCCTATGTGTCGGACATCTTGCTTTATAACCAGGAGGTCAGAGCTCAGGGGTTCCAGCACTGCTGACAGTCAGGAGGTGAGGGCGTCCCTGAGGTACGCTCGGGAACTAGGTAGAGAGTCCAAGTCTTCTTCACCTTTATGTGAAGCGGAGGAGTGTTCCGACTGTTTATGAGCAGCGGCGTGCGGTGAAGTCGGCGCCATCTTAGTTTCTCTAGCAGCGTATGTAGCGGCTGCTTTCTTGATGAATTTGTCCATCTCTCCTTCACTGGGATCGTTTTTATGCTGGCTGGAGGAGTCGGCAGTTTTAAAGCCTCCTATTTTGACCATCATGGATCTGACAAGCTGTTAGTCTGTAGGGCGATATAGTAGACGGAGCTACTGCTGCATGAGACCGGACGGCTCACGTTTATATGGGTCACGCAAAGTATTTAAAATTAAATTAAAATGTGTTCACACTGCAAAAAATTACAAAAACATAATGTATTGGCCAAAACTAAAATAGCTGAGCATAATTGGTTCAAGAAAGATTGGTTGTCCCAGATAAATATTAACTGAAATAGTTTCCCCTCAGGACCACCTCAATTATACTCCGAAACGGGTTTGGTCAACTTAAAAAATCGGTTTTCAGTGCCTTTTGAGGAAAAAGCTACAAGAACACTACTGGTAGTGAATATTTTCGACAACTAATCGATTCGATTATAGGAATTAATTACCTAAAAATTGCCAAGGTGAGCCAGCTGTAAGGAAGTGAGATTCGGAGGTATTCACGAGATACAACAAGGAAGTGAGACTTGGAGACAATCTCACGATAAACACATCACGGAACTTTGGGAAACGAGCGTGACATACGCTAGTACCATGTGGCAGATTGAACGCCTTTAACAATGGGCTGAGATCCAAGGCTGAAAAAATCATGAGTACCTCAATAAGTATTGATATTGAACTTTCGCTTCATAACACAAGTTCACCTAAACACTCAACTCGAACATAGAGTAAGACATAAGTGTTGGCTCAAAATAAGTGGACATATTGAACTTTCTTTCCATCCAAGTTCTTATTGAACCGTCGCTTTATTAGGTTCTTACAGCGGATATACTCAACCGTTTGGCAACTATTCAGCTTTTGTATCTGGTCATTTAAAGGGAAACCGCAATTCCCTTATGTCCTACCAGCAGCACAGATGGGGTTAACTGCCCCCTGTGGACTGGTAGGACCGGCAGAATTTTTAATGAGCCCAATAATAAAGTTCCCACTCCCTCAAAAGGAGGGAACTACCCCCCAGCCACCGTGTTTTTTTCTGTCCTTTGGACAGGTGGACTGGCGTGTAGCTCCCCCCTGCTTCTTCTTTTTTAGTTGGGGGGAGCATAGATTTTGGGAATAGATCATTCCCCTTGTATTTACTTATCTTAGGGCTTTGCGATTGCCCTTTTTTCTTCTGACCCCTCCTCCGCTCTCTAGCAGGCTCCCTTTTGCTAACCTGTTTTTATCCTTGCCCGTTCAGGGGATCGCTGGCGATCCGGTCCCCTAGTCGCTCTTGTTGCGGGCGCCGACTGAGGGATTCCGGCGGCACCGCGTCCACGGCGCTCGACGTTGTCTCCCCTGGATGACGTCACCAGCTACGTCACTTCTGTGTGCTCCTCCTCGCCAGCAGCTATGCGCTGCCGGCACTCACTCCTAGCAGGGGAGGGGGGGAGGATTGAATGACCTTTAGCACATATATTTTCTGTTAGACAGGGATATTACTAAATCCCCTGTTTTCAATGGGGAATGACATCCCCAGGGAAAAAAAAAGGGGGGGAAAGAAAATAGGAGGGAAAGTGGGCGGCTGCATCAAAGGTGATTTGTTTGCCTGCAATAGTTATGCCCTAGGACGGACCCTTATGCCTCCTTATAAGCCCTCAGTTACCTTTGCTCAGTCTCTGGTTGTGCAGCTATTTAAGCAAGCCTCCAGAGCCCTATTGCGCTGAGAGAGAATTTTCTCCATCTCTCCTTGTGATACTGAGATCTCGGAACTTCGTTCCTGTTTGGTGGGCTTATTCTTAAGGTGGTGTTTTGTCTTCTTATTGCTGAATACGTTTTTAATCCTCCTCTTTCTTTTCGCAGTCATGTCTTCTCCGCGAGACTCTGACCAGCGGAAATCCACCGCCAAACGCAAGCACTTGGCCTGTTTCGACTGTTATACCCCCCTAGATGACAACTGCCCGTATTCGAGATGTGACAGCTGCCGTTCCCGTACCACTGCTGAACCCACTATGCAGGAAATGTATCAGTGGGCTAGGTGATATGTGGATGACTCAATTAAGGGGGTAGTCAAGCTGTTGAATGAGAGGTTGCCGGGACCCTCTCAAACTCCTATGGAGGTCACCGCACCAAGCGAGAGAACCGCTGTCCTTTCTGTGGGCTCATCATCCTCTGACGAGGAGGAATTAACCTCATGTTTTTTTCCCTCCAGAAAAAAACTCTAAAGCTTTGGAAGTCCATCAGGTCGGGGGACCAGGATGTTGACTATGGGGAGTCCTCCAATCCCGCCGGTCGGGAACAGCGTGTCTTTAAGGCGGATGAGACTCTCCGTTCAGTCATGCGTACTGAATGGAAAAAAACTGGAGAAAGGACCAGTCCTGACTCGCAGATTCAAGATGATGTTCCCAATGGCGAAACCCTTGATGGAATCGTGGGGTTCCATTCCCAGGGTTGACATGGCCATAGCCAAGTTGTCTAGACGCACTCTGATGCCTGCAGATGATGGGTGAGTGCACACTAAGAAGAGGCTATTCAGCCACTGCAGCTTCAGCATCTGCTGCCATAGCAGCATCCAAAGTGTCGTCCTTCTTGAGGAATAAGCTAAATCAGATCCAGACCGACGTGGATCAGAGTGTATCCTGTGATGACATCCTGGCTGCCTTTAAAACTGTGAATCTGGCTATGGACTTTTAATGCGATACTACGCAAGTACAGCTAAAGCTCGCGGCCAAGACCATCGGCTTAGTCGATGCAGTTCGTAGACCCTTATGGCTGAAACCATGTAAGGCATATAATGCCTTTAAATATAATTTGCATGGGCTTCTGTTTGAGCCAGATCGGCTTTTCGGGTCCGAGCTAGACAAAATCATTGACGGCCTCTCCGACAAAAAGGGCAAGAGTCTTCCTCAACAGCCCTTTTGAGGACGCTCCAGTCAGCATCGGGGCGGGGGCAGACAGGGCCAGCAGGCTACTTCCCGTAGAAACTGGGGGGGGGGCAGAAAAGATCTTTGAGACGCCCCTGCAGACCCACTTAGCCTCCTTGGCCAATACCTCCTGACTGTGGGCCTCCCAGAGGCTCTTGGTTTCCCCCTGCTGTCCCTGCCATTACGCCTCTGGCTTTCCCCGTACCCTCTCTCCAGATCCCCGTGGCATGGAGGGGCGTCTTTCCCATTTCAAGGAGGTTTGGACCCAGGAGATTGCAGATCCCTGGGTTCTAAGTATCGTTTCCTCTGGGTACCTTATAGATCTCGTCTCTCTCCCCCAAGAAAGATTTGTTATCAATCGAGGCTTTCAGCCTGCCAAACAGAGGATTTTAGAATCCTACATCCAGGACTATATTTCAAAGGGGGCTCTGGAGGAAGTTACGGCAGGGGAGCAGGGCCTAGGGATCTATTCTCCAGTGTTTCTGGTTCCCAAGAAAACAGGCGATCTCCGGATGATAATCGATTTGAGATACCTCAATCAATTCATAAGAAGGCCAAGGTTTCGTATGGAAATCATAAGGTCAGTCAGCCACATTCTCATACTGGGAGATGTGATGGCCACTCTGGATCTCAGGGATGCTTATCTCCATATTCCGATCCATCCCGTTTCTCGGAAATACCTCAAGATCGCAGTCAAGATTTCCGGTGTTCTCTGGAATTTTCAGTTTGCCGCCCTTCCCTTTGGAATCTCATCCGCCCCCCCTAATCTTCACCAAGGTGGTGGTAGCAGTGGTGGCAGCACTGAGACTTCAAGGACTGACCATTGTCCCTTACCTGGACGACTGGCTCCTTTTGGCGGCCACCGTACCAGTTCTGACCCACCATCTTCATCTGGCAATCTCCTTTCTGACCCGCCTAGGGTGGATCATCAACTGGCAGAAATCGAACGTGAGCCCTTCGACTTAAATACAATACCTAGGTTTCATAATCGACTCTGTGGAGATGTCTCTTCAGTTGACACCAGAGAGGAAGTCCCAAGTACAATACCTAGCAAGGTTCTTATCGGTACCACAACGAGTATCCATTCGGACTCTCATGAAGATGCTGGGGCTCATGTCAGTGGCTGCAGACGCAGTCCCTTGGGCATTATGGCACCTCTGCCCTCTTCAAACAGAAGTTTTGAACAGGTGGGACGGCAGCCCTACGGGGCTAGATTCCCTATACTCTCTATCCTCCCAAACTCGGGATTCCCTGAGATGGTGGTTCCATCTCACTGCAGGGAAGTCTATGACCCAACCATCTTGGCTCATATTGACTACAGATGGGTCCCTACTAGGCTGGGGCGCTCATCTAGACGGTTCCACAGTTCGGGGAACTTGGTCACCCATGGAGCAGCGTCTCTCCTCCAATCTCCACGAGATGCGAGCTATCCGGCTAGCCCTCCTTCACTTCGCCCCTCAGATCCGGGGCAAAGCTGTGAAAGTACAGTCAGACAATATGACTGCAGTTCTTTTCATAAACAAACAGGGGGGGTACGAGATCCCTACCCCTTCTTTAAGAGATCGGGGTAATTCTACGGTGGGCAGAGTTGAACCTATCCCATCTATCTGTCACCCACATTTGAGGGTCCCTCAACATGACTGCAGATCGTCTAAGTCGCGGATTACCGACCATGGAGTGGTCTCTGCATCCGGAAATATTCAAGCAGATAGTCCTCAGATGGGGATTACCGGAAGTGGATCTCATGGCAACCAGGTTTAACGCCAAGGTACAGAGGTTCTGCTCTCTATACAGGGAGGACAACCCCCTGGTGATAGATGCTCTGTCGATACCGTGGAGGTTCGGGCTGGCTTACATCTTCCCTCCCTTTTCCATGATACCAAGGGTATTGATGAAGATCCGTCAGGATCAGGCCTCGGTAATAGCCATCATTCCGTTCTGGCCCAAGAGATCCTGGTTTACCAAGCTCATTCAGATGAGTCGGGGACAATACTGGAGACTCCCCCCAGAGCAGACCCTGGTGTCGTGGGACACACATCTCTGCCAGATCTGCACAGATTCAACCTGACAGCCTGGAGGATGATCAGTCCCTTCCAAGAGTAGAAGGGCTCTCTGAGGTGGTCCTGAGAACGTTATCACTTTCAAGAGCAGAGTCCACTAAGAAGGCCTACTCCAGAGTAATGAGAATCTTCACCTCTTGGTGTGATTTCAACCAGGTGGTGTCTGCAGATCCGCCCCTTTCTGCCATACTACAGTTCCTTCAGGATGGACTAGACAAGGGCCTTGCTCCGGCCACTTTGAAGGTTCAGGTTTTTGCCATCTCGGCCTGTCTAAACAAGCCATATTCTCGGGATCCGCTCATCAAACGCTTCCTTAAAGGAGCCGATAGATTGAAGCCTACAATACTGAGACCCATTCCTCAGTGGGACCTTTCAGTAGTGCTCAATGGGTTAGTATCGCCTCCCTTTGAGCCATTAGAGGAGGTCGGTTTCAAGTTTGTCACCTTAAATACTGTCTTTTTGCTAGCTGTGACCTCAGCTAAGAGGGTTTCGGAGTTAGAAGCCTTCTCGGCTCTGCATCCATATATCACCTTTTTGCAGGACAAAGTCCTCTTAAGATTCCTACCTTACTTCAGACCTAAGGTTTTATTCTTTCAGAATAGTTAACCAGGTAATTTCTTTACTGGTTTAATTTTCTTCCGCCTCCTCCGATGTTCCTGTCAGACATCCTCTGTACATATGGAGATGCCTCCAGACCTATGTGGATAGGTCCAAGGAGTTCAGGATTGATGAGAATCTCTTCATCCTGTTGCCGGTAAATCTAAAGGCCGCAAAGCATCTAAAGTTTCCATTAGTTGCTGGATCAGAGAAGCCATTAAAGAGTCCTTTCTGTCTCAATCTCTGGACCCTCCAGAGTTTGTTAGGGCTGTTTCAACCTCTGTGGCGGAAATAAATCATCTTCCCTTAGATTTAATTTGTAAATCGGCTTCCTGAAGCTCTTAATCGACCTTTATCTCACACTACAGTTGGTGCTAAGTTTGCAGAGTTTTCGGCCTTTGGGCAGACTATTCTTAATTCTGCCAGGCAGGAAGGCCCTCCCTAGGGGTTTTTTCTTGTTATCTCCCTGTCTGTGCTGCTGGTAGGACGTAAGGGAATCGTTAATTTCTAACGATAATTTGTTTTCCTTTAGTCCTAACAGCAGCACACAAATTTCCCACCCTAAGTACGTATGCTTGCTGAAAACACAGTGGCTGGGGGGTAGTTCCCTCCTTTTGAGGGAGTGGGAACTTTATTATTGGTTCTTGGGCTCATTACAAATTCTGCCGATCCTACCAGTCCACAGGGGGCAGTTAACCCCATCTTTACTGCTGTTGGGACTAAGGGAAAACAAATTATCGTTAGAAATTAACGATTGTCATACACAGTTTATGTTCGATTAATTGTTCTATCGATCCCATTTTTGGATATAGGATTATGCGTACGTTTTGGATATCAACCAATGTTTTCTCATATTGAATTTCATTGATTTGGGAAACTGTTTCTGTTAAAATTTATCTGGGACAACCAATCTTTCTCGAACCAATTATCCTCAGCTATTTTAGTATTGGCCAATACTCATATTATGTTTTTGTCATTTTTAGCCGTGTGAATACATTTTAATTTAATTTTAAATACTTTGCATGACCCATATAATCGTGAGTGCCGATCTATCATAACACTTTCTATTTGGTAAACGGGGGCTTACAATTGATCGTGCACCCTGCCAGAATTCCCTGCACTGAGTAGAGCCACCCATATTTGAACTGATTTGGCTACAAATCTTTAATTGAGGCCTAGTCTGGTTCAGGCAGTGTGAGATACACCCTTTAAATGCAGGGGTTTGATTCAGGTATTTGAAATACAGCCATTTTGGGCAAACAAATTTAATTGAGGCCTAGTCTGGTTCAGGCCGTGTGAGATACACCCTTTACATACTGTCGTTCTATTCTACTATTAATTAAACACCCATTTAGGGCAAGATCTTAAATTCGAGAGATATAAGGAGAGTGTCAAATAAGGGACGTGGCCCGGGTCGTAGTGCTGCTGGTGGAGCTCCTGTTGCAGGGAGAGGACGTGGTCGATCTGTGCCACCTACAAGCCCAAGTGAAAAGCAATTAACAGGTGCGAGTGGCGACAGAACCTGCAACAGTATTTGGTCGGGCATAATGCGGCTCTACGAATGGTGAGGCCTGAACAAGTACAGGCAATAGTAGATTGGGTTGCTGACAGTGAATCCAGTTACTTCACATTGTCTCCCACCCAGTCTCCTGCTGAAAGACCACAGTTGGCACCTGAAGCCGATGCCCATCAGTCTTTCACCTCACCCCCTTGCAAATTAGCCAAGCAGTCGGAGCCCCAAGTCATGCAGCAGTCTCTTCTGCTTTTTGATTACTCTGTTAGCAGGGTTTCCCAGGGCCATCCACCTAGCCCTGCCCTAGAAGTGGAAGAGATTGACTGCACCGATGCCCAACTACTTATTTTTCAAGATGAGTACATGGGAGGACCATCGCAGCACAGGTGCCAACTGCTTTTGAAAGTGTGCAGACCGACAAGGAAAGCAGGGGTGAAAACTGGGTGGAAGATGATGTGGAGGACGATGAGGTCCTCGACCCCACATGGAATAAAGGTCATGCGAGTGACCTATGTAGTTCGGAGGAAGAGGCGATGGTCGCACAGAGCCACCAGCACAGCAGAAGAGGGAGCAGGGTGCAAAAGCGGAGTTGCTCTATACAGTACGCCTGCTACTGCCCATCGCAGCAAGGGACCGAGCACACCAAAGCCAGCTCCAAGGAGTTCCCTGTCGTGGCGGTTCTTCAGACAATGTGCTGAGGACAAGACACGAGTGGTTTGCACGCTGTGCAATCAGAGCCTAAAGCGAGGCATAAACGTTCTCAACCTGAGCACAACCTGCATGACCAGGCATTTACGTGAAAAGCACGAGCTGCAGTGGAGTAGACACCTCAAAAACCAAGAAATGTCTCTGGCTCCTCCTGCTTCCTCTTCTGCTGCAGTCTCAGCCTCTTCATCCACCTCTGGAATGACAGTGCCACCTGCCACCCCACAAACATAGGATCTGCCAGCAACACCACCACCTGGGTCACCAAGTCTCCACAATGTCCAACGGAAGCGTTCAGCTCTCCATCTCCAAAAACTGGAGAGGAAGTACCCCCCTACCCATTTTTTTTTTCCAATGGCATTTGTCACCGTGTGTACCAGAGGGAACGCAGCAAAACAGCAAACAAATGCTGCAGTACCCAAATACATTATATAGAAAGTATATTGGCATATAACACCCCACTTCAATCAGTTGTTTTGGGGGGCAACTGGTATATCACACCAGTTATAATTATTTTTTCCAATACCGTTTGTCACTGTGTGTAGCAGAGGGAATGCAGCAAAACAGCAAACAAATGCTGCAGTAACCAAATACACTATAAAGAAGGTATATTGGTATAGAACAACCCGCTTCAATCAGTTGTTTTGGGGGGCAACTGGTATATCACACCAGTTTTAATTATTTTCTGTAATTACATTTGTCACTCTGTGTAGCTGCAGTATCGCCTGCAGAACCGCTCACCACTGCTGCACAATACAAATCCACTATAATATGCTTTCTATGTTAGAAAGTATATTATAAGTGTATTATACCCCTCTGCACTGCACACCTATCAATAGTACACCTATAACAGTCCTTAAAAGGACTTTTGTGGCCCTATTAGCTAGTGATTTGTGTCCCTGCTCCACACAGCAACTTCTCCCTACACCAACAAAAGACTGAATGTAAAATGGCGGCCAGATCAGGTCTATTTATAAGGTAGGGGGTATGTCCATGTGCTGAAACTTTTCAATTGGCTGTCCCGTACCACCTGATGGATGTGTAATGGGTCAAACTTCTTTACAATGCAAAAGAATATGGCGGAAGCGAATATCGCCATATGTTCGCATGTCTGGCGAACAGTGAACGTGCGAAGTTCACCGCGAACCGACCGCTGGGCGAACTGCAAGGCCATCACTAGTGGAGACATAACTTCATAAATGCACACTTCACCTACAAAGCAGAAATACAACACGCAATCACAGAATACTTCAACTTGAATTGTGGCTCAGTATCTAAATACACCACACTCTGGAATGCCCACAAGGCTTTTATAAGGGGAATATTCATTAAAATGGGAGCCCAAATAAAAAAGGAGAGAGAGAGAAATACTTAATGGAAACATACAATAAACTCCAACATTTTAAAGCATTAAATAAAAAGTCTCCTTCCCTTAACTTACAAGACCAGATCCGCTGCCTCAGAATACAATTAAACGACTGCCTACTATATACATATTAAAAACCACTGAGATCATTTATTGCTCTGGGAGTAGTATTGAGCATTTAAAGTGGCAAACTATTGGCGAGACAATTAAATCATCGCACTCAAAAGTCTAGAATTCACTACTTGCTCCCTGCCCAAGGTTCCCATAAGTTATAGGACACTAAAGACATAGTCAATCGCTTTCGGGAATACTATTTGTTCCTCTATAATCTAGAGGCAAATGGGACTACCCCCTCCAACAAATGCATCAGTCTGGCACCGTTTGTCCTCCGCTCCGCTCAGCAGGAGGACACCCGAACGCTGCAAGCAGCGTTCAGGTGTCCGCCTGGCCAGGCAGAGGCAAACAGATCCGTCCAGACTTACAATGTAAGTCAATGGGGACGGATCCGTTTGAAGTTGACACAATAATGCTCAATTTCAAACGGATCCGTCCCCCATTGACTTTCAATGTAAAGTCTGGACCGATCCGTGTCAGCAACTTTCACACTTAGAATTTTTTCTAAACTATAATGCAGACAGGATCCGTTCTGAACGGATTGCATCGTCTGCATTATAGGAGCGGATCCGTCTGTGCAGACACCAGACGGATCCGCTCTGAATGCAAGTGTGAAAGTAGCCTTACATGTACTTTAAAACATACGGAAATATCTTAGCTCCCCATATACACGGGCTGTTCTCGAAAGCCATCTCGACAGGAGCATTTGATAAAGAAATGTTAACAGCCACTATAGTGACACTTCCCAAACCAGGAAAGGATCGATCCAGTGTCTCCACAAAATCTCCATCCAATATTCCTCCTTAATGCAGACATTAAACTGTTTTCAATGCACTTTATTCTATGCACTTGACACTTTTGTAGATTGATTTGGAATGGTGAATTCGGATATAGATTTGCGGATATACGACACATGTGAGAAATGAAATATATGATTGATTAATATGGCTACATATTTGATATATGTACAGACATATATAACTCATTTTCACATGAAGAATTGTAAATACATCTCACATATCATGCATGTGTAGAAATGATCTCTATGTGGACGTATATCCGTGAATTCCATATGATGTTAACTTCATGCACTTAACACTTTTTAGATAAATTTATAATGATGAATTTGGACATGGATTGGTGGATATATAAGATATACAATATATGTATGGGATGTGGTGTACGATTTACCTGAGTAACTGCATATTTGACGAATATCTATGCAAGTATATGGTTTACCTATATGACTACATAGTTGGGAGCCATCTATGCATCTCTATTCTATCTCCATATAATGAGTAGTAAATGCGTCTCAGCTATCATACATGCGTCAAAATGACCTCTATGTGGTCATACAGTGGTGAATCCTACACCATATCCCATTATATGAAACGAATATTGGAATAAAATATGGCATTGGCAAATTGCAGATATAGCAGTATAACGTCTAAAACTAAAAACGCATTGAAATCAGATGTAAATACTGTGAATGTGACACAGATAGAATATTGATATGACATAATAATATGCGAGCATATATAGTAAAATTGAAGCGATTTGAATTCTCTGACGCCCAAATATCCAGTGATAATATGTGTTATTTCCTATGCCATGCCGACCCCATTAGTAATAGTATTATCGTATTACCGAGGTCCAGCTTAAAAAGCAATCATAAATATACCTTAAGTAGAAGAAATCTCCATCCTCATATAATTCTAGACAAATAGAATGGGAATTCCTGAGCGCATCGCAGGTCACGGATAGGAGGACTTTCGCCGTCCCGTCAGGCGTGATCCTTGTGATGTCAGACGCCTTCTGCCTTCACTTGGACCGCGCAGACGGAAGGGCGGAAGTTCCTTGAACATCCGTGTCTGACGATCTTGCGATGCGCCGCTAAGGAAATCAATCACAGCAGATACACAGTAGCAACACATGATTTCAGTCTAGTTAGCCATTGGCCACCACCCAAATAAAAAGACCTCCATAGCCATTTAGAAAGTAAATCCTCCTGATGAAGCATTAGCGAAACGTGCGTTGAGGATCACGCCAGTCAGAGACAGCCCACACCTAAATCACTGGATATCGGGTAAGAGAGGAATTTAGATCGGTTTGATGCTAATACAATAGCCTTTATGTTATATGCTGTGATATATATATGGCACAAACCACCGAATATAGACGCCATCTATACCCCTGTCACAGTTTTGCCAGATGCACTTATAGTGAGAGATAACTGTATTTACAGCTAGAGACAGCTTATATAAGTATATGCTGACCTAGATATATTTTATATGCAGAATCTCACACGATAATTGTAGAATATCCAATGATCTGCCATCTGTGACCACAGTGTTTATTGTGGACTGCTCTCTGTAGGTACTCTGCATGGTCTCTACATTTATGTCTTTTTGTCTGTTTTTATGTCAAAATAAAGATTTACTTTATTGGGTATTAAATAGTACCAGTTCTCTTCTGTTGATATATATGTTTTCAAAACTCATAGCATTAAGAATATCCAAAATCCTACCTAGCGTCATACATCCTGATCAAGGTGGATTAATTTAAAATAGACAAGCATCAGATAATACCAGACGCATTCTCAACCTAATAGACCAGGCATGGCCAACCTCCGTCTCTCCAGCTGTTGTAAAACTACAACTCCCACCATGCCCTGCTGTAGGCTGCTATCTGTAGGCAGTCTGGGCATGCGGGGAGCATCAGGTTGGCCATCCCTGTAATAGACCATTTAGAAAAGTTAAAATGTCCATCATTATTGGTGGCCTTGGATGTCGAAAAGGCGTTTGACAGCATTCATAATTGGTCATATGCCTTTTTGGTGCTGGAGAGATTAGGCTTTACTGGATACATTGCAAATGCCATCAAAACATTATATAGTGGCCCACTTTAGCCAGAGTATTGGCGAATGGTATGCTGTCTGATCCCTTTATTATCACCAATAGTATCTGGCAAGGGTATCAATTATCCCCTCTAATATTCGTACTTACTATAGAACCCTTGGCACAAGCGATCAGACAGTACAATGCACAAGATCTCACTTTTTGCAGATTACATCATTTTATCACTCACAAACCCAGAATCCTCCCTACCAAATTCTCTGAGCATACTCCATGAATTTGGTAAGATCTCATACTATAACTTAAGCATAGACAAATCCGAAATACTCCTTCTTAACATTAAACTCCAAACATATATGACCCTTAAACAAAAATACCCACTTGACTGGCAGAAATTGCATATCAAATATCTGAGGGTTCAAGTGACACCTTCATTACAAACACTATTCAAATACAACTACACACCACTGCTCTTATCAGTGGAGCAAAAGAGTTAAAAAGATACTACACGCTAGAATTTTCCTGGATAGGACGTATAGCAGCCTTCAAAATGTGTACCTGTCACGGTAGGTAGGTAAGCAGGGAAATAATCAAACACAGGGAAAACAATCAGAACAATTTACTAGGCCCAAAAGCTAGGGAGAAAAGGGTCACCTCCTAGCGATCCCTAAGGCTTTCCTTATAATGCTGTGCACATGTGCATACCCTTATGGTGGATATGCACATGCCCTCGTGCCTAAGTATATATACCCTGGGAAAACCCTGAGCAGTAGGAAAAAGGGAAGAGGCAACCTGCTTCTTCAAACAGTAAGAAGCAAGCGTCTCCTTAGAGGCCTAGATAAAAGACACCAAGGGAAGAAACATAGGTCTTATCTTGAGCTGAGCTGGAGCAGTCAATCCACAACACATCCAAAGCCCACAGGAATGAACTATAACCCGCACAGGCCACTTGGAGAAGGAGGAATAAATAGCCTCATTAACAATCAACCCAGTACACCTGAAGGAAGGTGGATCCAGCTCAAACTTAAACCAAAACATAGAGAAGAGTCAGACATGTGCAGCTAGGCTGGCAGATCTCTGCACATTGACAGGGCAAGGCGTGACAGTAACCCCCTTCTATGGGTGACCTCCGGCACCCCGGACCAACTTTATCCGGGTGTGCCCTGTGAAAGGCCCTCACCAGGCAGCTAGCACTAACATCAGAAGCCGGAATCCACATTCTTTCCTCTGGACCGTTTCCCTTCCAGTGCACTAGGTACTGGAGACAACCCCGAAGAGTCGAGAATCCTAGAGATCTCAAACTATAAATTGCCATCCACCAGGACAGGGGGAGGTGGAAATGGAGATGGTTCCACAGGTTCCACATATTTCTTCAATAAAGACCTGTGAAACACATTATGGATCTTCCAGGTCTGCAGAAGATCCAGACGAAACGCCACCGGGTTGACAATAGCAGAGATTTTGTAAGAGCTAATAAATCTTGGACCGAATTTCAAAGATGGTACCTTCAGCTTAATGTTTTTAGTTGAGAACCACAGCGAATCACCCACACACAGGACCGGACCAGTCATACGTCTCCTGTCAGCCATCTGTTTATATCTTTCACCCATCTTTTCCAAATTAACTTGGATCTTCCGCCAGATAGATAAAAAGGCGGAAGAGAATTTCTCCTCTTCTGGCATTCCAGAAGATGCAGTCCCAGAAAAAGTAACAAACTGTGAGTGAAAACCATATGCACCAAAAAATGGCGACTTATCAGTAGACTACTGTCTATGGTTATTCAAGGCAAATTCGGCTAGAGACAAGAACGAAGACCAGTCATCCTTGTTCTCTGCAACAAAACACCTCAAATAGGTCTCCAGGGTTTGGATAGTGCACTCTGTCTGACCATTCGACTGGGGATGAAAAGCCGAAGCGAAGGACAGTTCAATTCCCAGACGAGAGCAAACCGCCCTCGAAAATCTAGAAACAAATTGTGTCTCCCACTCAGACACCACATCAGAGGGAATGCCATGCAGTCTTACAATGTTATCAATAAAAACCTGACCGAGAGTTTTGGCATTGGGCATTTGTAACGGTACAAAGTGAGGCATCTTACTGAAGTGGTCCACTACCACCAAAGTCACAGTTTTCCCAGAGGAACTCAGTAAAAAAAAACAAATGTGTCTAAGGATGAGACGGGACGGACAAAGGAACAAGGGATCCTGAAGGCCGAGTGTGAGCCACCTTTGCCCGTGCACAGGTCTCACAAGCTGCCACATAACCCTCCACACCCTTGCACAACCCTGGCCACCAGAATCTCTGGGAAATAGGATTTGCTTCCAGGATGTCCCACAAGGACCGTATCATGATGTTCCCTGAACACCTTCGCAGTTCAGCAGGAACAAACAACTTGCCTGCAGGACAGGAATCAGGAGCCTCCTCCTGGGCCCCCAACACCTCCATCTCCAACTCAGGGTACAGAGTAGTGTTGAGCTTAAATATTCAAATAGCGAATATTAATCACGTATATCGTAACTTCATAAATTTGCGAATATTTCAAATATAGTGCTATATATTCGTTATATTGAATATTTGTCATTTTTTAACATCTAAAAACATGATTCCTCTCTGCTTCATTCTTGTGGGTCAATAAGGCATTGGCCCACAAGCAACTTAAGTAGGAGGGAATCATGTTTTCATATAGAAAATAAAATGACCAATATTCTAAAAAACGAATACATAGCAATGTAGTGAATATATTCGTTATTTTGAATTTTGGCATTATTTTTTTCCTATCTGTACAGTTTTTCACATACTCCTCCCCGACAAGCGTCCCCGTCACCATGGGAACGCCTGTGGGTTAGAAAATACCATCGGATCGGAGTTTTCCCTGAGATTGTGAAAACTCTGATCCGATGGTATATTCTAACCCACAGGAGTTCCTATGGTTACAGTGACGCTTGTCGGGGAGCAGTATGTCAAAGTGGAATAACAGTACACATTGGAAAAAAAAAAGATGAATATTCTAAATAACAAATTTATTCGCTCTATTGCTATAACTTCGTCTTTTAGAATATTGCAAATATTCTAAAAAACAAAGTTATAGCAATATAACGAATATTCGTAAAATACACATATAGTGCTATAGTAATTTTTTTAATA
The DNA here is from genome assembly GCF_014858855.1 of Bufo gargarizans. Classification (NCBI taxonomy): domain Eukaryota; kingdom Metazoa; phylum Chordata; class Amphibia; order Anura; family Bufonidae; genus Bufo; species Bufo gargarizans. The sequence continues at coordinate 375,128,274 of NC_058083.1, read as the reverse complement.
GTGTACATATTTTCCAAAACTGAAGTTCAGAAGAGGCGAATTTTTTTTGACTAAAATAGAAAATATTATAGCACTATATTTGCTAAATTACAGTCTATATGTGTATTTTACGAATATTCGCAATATTGCTCTAACTTCGTCTTTTAGAATATTAATTCTAAAATTTTATCGCAACAACCAACGATTTATACAGGAAAACCATGACAATTAACAAGGTTGCCCAAACTTTCGCATCCCACTGTATATATAGAATCGTAAAATACACATGTTAGCCTAGCCATAGTCATAAAGTTGCAAGAAAAAGTATTTGAACCCTTTGGAATTATATAGATTTCTGCACAAATTGGTCATAAAATGTGATCTGATCTTCATCTAAGTCACAACAATAGACAATCACAGTCTGCTTAAACTTATAACACACACAGAATTAAATGTTTCGCTCCCCCCCCGCTGGCCTCCTCCCTCCATGCTCCCGGCTCCGTCCGATCCTGAGCGCTGACCGCTCCTGCGTGCTGCGACGCTGTGACCACCCCTTTCAGCCTGGCTGCTGGCTGCTGGTTGCCTCCACTTCCTCTCGGCACCTGGTTTCTGCCGCTGGCGTGTTTCCTCTCTGCCCCTGGGTTTGGACTCGCCTGGACTTTTTGTCTCCTTCCTCGGCTGGCTCCTCTCCTCTGCCTTGGTGCGTGGCGTGTGTCCGGATTCGGTCGCTCTGCTCAGCTGTTCACTGGCTTGCTGTTTTGTTTGCTGTCTGCTCCCTCTGCTGGTGATCGGTGGGATTTTCTGTCTGCAGCCTTTTTTCTTGAAGCGGCCACTTGGTCCATCTGGACTACCTGTCATCCAGACCTTTGCCATCCTGAAGATCAGTGAGGACCCCCGCCCCCCTTCTTTGGGCCACGTGAGAAAATAGTTAACTGTGACCTTACTGTTATTTGGCTAAGCTTCCCGGTAGTACAGAGGCGAAATTTGGTTGTCCCCTTCCCTTTGTGGTGCTGGAGAGGGAGGGATAGAGGGGTGAATAGAGGGGAAAGAGAGGAAAGGAAAGGGCTAAAAAGAGAAGTAAAAAGGGAGGAATAAGAGAAGGGGAGAAAGAAGCAAAGGGGATATAAAGAAGAGTATAAACTAAAATAAAAGAAGGTAAAGAAAGAGGGGGAAAGGAGAGACGGGGGAAAAAAAAGGAAAAAGAATGGCCCCAAAACGACGGTCAATTGACTCCTCTGTAACAAAGTTGGGGTCCAAGACTCCAGAGAATAAAATTGATAAGTTCTTGAAGTCGCCCTTTCTAAATGAAAAGAACTCAGCTAAAACAAAACTCTCTGCTAATCTGAAGAAATCTGTTAAAACTCCCCAAACTGATGAACTTTCCGAGGACGGTTCAGCGGAGGTAGATCAGGAAGTAGGGGGGGAAGGTCTCTCTGCACAGATGCGAGCTGAATATGACCCTTCCGTTTTGGACAAAATCATCTGTGCCATGGAGAACAACGGCACTTTAGTGCAAGAGATGTCCACTCAATTAGGGTCTGTGCAGAGCGACATTTCTCTAATAAGTGAGAACCTGGTAAAGATCCGCGATCGAGTCCTTAATGTGGAAAAAACAGTGGACTCTTTGCAAACCGATATTGATATGTTAAAATCTAAAACTCTGCTTCTTGCTTCAGAAAATCAAGCGCTACAAAATAAGTTAGTGGACTTTGAAAATAGGTCAAGGCGAAACAATGTCCGCATAATTGGGTTCCCAGAGGGAGCGGAAGGCCGACATTTAGAGGAACAACTTAAAGATGTGGTCTTGCATAACCTTGGTAGCGACTATTTTTCCTCTACGTTTCAAATAGAAAGAGCCCATCGAATCCCAGGAGGGAAACCTATTCCAGGGAGGCCGCCGCGTGCAATTTTAATGAAATTATCATCCGTCGACAGAGATATGATACTGAGAAGAGCAAGAGAATGTACTCCCATTGAATATCAGGGTACTAAGTTGCTCTTTTTTCCTGACTTTGCTTGGCAGACTCAGGAAAAAAGAAGAAATTTTATAGAGATAAAGAAATGCCTGGCGTCTAAGGAGATTACATATTCCCTACAGTATCCAGCGAAACTAAGAGTGATCCATAACGGGACTTCCCTTTTTTTTGAAACACCACAGCAAGTGTTAGATTGGATGGAGCAAAGGGGTATTTGAAATTGTGCACCACTATGATTGAAGCGATGGAGGGGAGGTGGGGTGGGGGTGGGGGAGAACGGCCTGAGGTTAGAGGTTCGCTGACTAGATCGGGCGGATCAACAGAGAGGGGGGATGGGAGGGAAGGGGGAGAGAGGGAACCCACCTTGCAGGCTTGTTTTTTTTTTTTTTGTGATTTGATGTCTACTAGAATTGTATCCTGGAATGTCAGAGGGAAAAGGGTCAAAAGGCAAGCTATTATGGATGCATTAAAAAGGTATCTCCCAGCAATTATTTGTATAGTAGAAACTCATCTTACTAAGGAAACCGTGTCCCGTCTGACAACGGGATGGTACTCTGAATCTTATCACTCCACCTTTAGTAGTTCCTCGAGGGGCGTCTCAGTTCTGATTCCTAATTCAGTGGATTTTATTCTTATAGAATCTCATATAGGTGACCAGGGTAGATTCATATTTTTGCATGGTAAGCTGCACGGATACAGCTATATCCTCGCTTTTTTTTATATACCCCCGCCTTTCTCAATGTACCCACTGATCCAGTTAATACTTTTCTCCGAAAGGAGACCAGAATGTCGGCTAGTTCTGATGGGGGACTTTAATGCAGTCATGGACCGTAATAAAGACAGATTTACATTAGATGCAGAACGGGGGAGGAATCTTTGTAACTCCCCGTTGCCACAGTTCTGTTTAGAGGTTGGAGTGGTGGATATATGGGAACATCTTGGCGGAGGAAAGAGAGTATACTCCTGTGTTAGCAGGGGCGGTAGAGCAATGTTTAGGATTGATTTAGCATTCACCAATGAGAGCAATTTGAGTAACATCCGGAAGATACGATACGGGGTAAGAACAGTGTCTGACCACTCACCCGTACTAGTTGAGGTTGGCACCGGGGAGAATAAGGACAGAAGAGGGCTAGGATTCAAGTTGAATCCATATTGGCTTGTTATTATGAATAACCTTCAGTCCATTAAACTACTGATATCCTTTTGGGAGGTGAATCTACCCTCTGCTAACATCAATATAGTATGGGATGCTTTGAAAGCATATTTGAGGGGGGTTTTCATAAGTGAGATTGCTGCAGCAAAGAGAACATTTAAGAAAAAAGAGGAGGAACTGGCCAAGACTGCTGCACTTACAACTGAGCAATTTACTAGTCAACCTACTGAGTATAACAGGGAAGAGATGCAGAAGGCTAGCTTTTCTTTGGAGAAGTATGTAATAGAGAAAGCAAATCATAGAGTATTCTTTAAGGGTTTAAAATATTTCTCGGAGTCCGGACGCCCCGGTAAGCTTTTAGCCAGGATAATTACACAACAAGATAAGAAAAATCAATCTACTGTTTCGATTCGCAATACAGAGGGGGAAATTATAACAGATCCAGAAGGAATTAGGAATACCTTTTTACAATACTTCACTCAGATATATAGCTCCTCTTTTGGCTTGTCATCCGATCTGGCGACGCGGTTCTTGGAGAGGATTCCACTCTCTACCTTAAATGAAGCTCAAGTAGAATACTTGGAAGAGGAGTTATCTCTTTCAGAGCTCCAAGAGGCCTTGGGGTCTATCTCAGGTCGCTCGTCGCCAGGGACGGATGGCCTTCCATACGAGGTTTACCGTAAGTATAGTGAGGTGATTCTTCCTCAGTTGTTAGAGGTTTTCACCCAAGCATTACAGGGAGGGGGCTTACCATGCTCTATGATGGAGGCCCTTATTGTCTTAATTCCTAAAAAGGATAAAGACCCGGTAGAAAATAGCTCCTATAGACCAATTTCCTTATTAAACACTGATGTTAAGTTACTATCAAAAGTTTTGGCTAGGAGGCTTTTGCGGGTTATATCTACCATCATCCACCCAGACCAAAATGGCTTTATGCCAAAAAGGGCACCCATCCTAACTTGCATAGGCTATTTAGGAATATTCAGTCCTCAGGGTGCGGCGCCCGCTCCATCCTGTCGTTGGATGCTACCAAAGCCTTCGACAGGGTGGAGTGGACCTTTCTCTGGGAGGTGATGAAAAAATGGGCTTTGGCCCTAGATTTATAGTGATGGTTCAGTTATTATACAACTCTCCAGTTGCCAGGATTAGGATCAACGATACGATGACAGAGAGTTTTATCTTAGGAAGAGGCACCCGCCAAGGTTGTCCTCTTTCCCCCCTTTTATTCAATATCTACATTGAACCGTTAGCAGTTAGTATAAGGCAGGACCCACAGGTGGCTGGTTTTGCCATAATGGGGAAGCAGGATCGTGTATCCCTCTACGCAGATGACATCCTGGTTTTTATCCATCAAACAGAAACCACTCTTCCCCGCATAATGGACCTGGTTGATCTTTTTTCTGCTCCGTCTGGCTTGGAGATCAATTGGGAGAAGACTGTTCTCCTCCCTATAGATGAGGTGCGAGGCGATTGGGATACCCAGTTAACAATCTCTAACTCAATAAAGTACCTGGGGATTTCAGTTTCTGCCAAACCTCAGGAATATCTACAACTCAATTTGATCCCCCTGCTGATAAAGTTGAGGGCTAAAATTAAGATATGGCAAAAAATTCTGCCTGCAAGAGCGGACAGAGTTTCCTTAATAAAAATGGATAACGATCTATTATGGGGGAGGAAGCGTGTGAGATTGAAGGTACTCTATTTCGCCATGCCCTATAATCGGGGAGGTCTTAACCTCCCCTACTTTAGGGGTTATTTTGTGGCTTCCCAACTCAGTTTTTTCAATGACTGGGAAAATAGCCATTTCTGCAGCAAAGTGGTGAAAGACTCAGGTTTTTCTGACTTTTTTACGGTTCTGGAGTTTGATTATTTATTAAACACACAGATTGGGTACACACTTTTCTGCAGAATGGTTACAAAGACCTGGCTGGTTATAAGGAGTTGGTGTGGAGTTAAGGCATCACTTATTTGTACCCCATTGTGGCATAACTCAAAGCTCCTGAACTCAAATGACTTAAGCTGCCGCCAGTATTGGAGGACCAAGAATGTTCAGTACTTACACCAGGTGGTTAGTGGCGGACAAATTTTGCCCCTTGCGGAGTTAAGGCAAAGGGCAAATCTGGATGAGGTGGCTTGGTACGCATATTTTCAATTGAGGTCAGCACTTTTTAGTACTTTGAATAGTCACCTTTTTTTTATAGACACTCCTGAATTTTTACATGATTTAATTTGCAAGAAAGTTGTCACGAGAATTAAAGTATCACACTGTTATAGACACTTAATGAAAAAAATTTTGGGGGATGTTCTTTCTCCAGGACAGAGATCCTGGTCTTCTTTACTTTCAGAGGTGGGCCCTCCAGACTGGGAGAATATAGGGGAAAGTTTAAAACTTGTTTCACATAATTTTAATCATACTGTCGTACAATTTAACATTTTGCACAAAATATACGTGACACCTATATGGTTATATAGGAGAGGACTTAGAGTCACCTCTGACTGCCCACGCTGTGGTGATTCCGAGGCAGATCATCTACATCTGTTTTGGGACTGCCCAATGGTGAGCAGCTATTGGAGATCGGTCCAAACTAACCTAGCTCGTAAACTTAGTATTGTTGTTCCTCTGTCCCCCAGGATATGGGTCCTGGGAAACCTATCACAGGTTAACTGTCAGCCTATTAAACGGCAATTGCTGATCAAGGTGATATTTTTGGCTAGGCTCCTTATTTCTAGACTATGGTTTTGCTCTTCCGCTCCAGATTGTAATAATTGGTTGGGTTTGGTTGAGAAAGTGAAAAGCTACGAGAGGATTTTGTACAAACAAAGAGGATCCTACCAAAAGTGGGGCAACCTCTGGAAAGACTGGGACACGGCTAATTAATCAAAACCTTTGTGGGGTGGGTCTGGGTAAGATCCTATTAGTCCGGGCTTTTCTATATGAATCGTAACTGGTTGAAGAATGTGAAGCTACACTTGAGTATTGGAGTATCTCCAGGAATGCTGGAGGATGGCGGGATCTCCCGACATTAAACAGTGGCAAAATTTTTGATCTATTCATCATGCTGTGTGGTATATGGGTGGGGGTCTGGGACTCGGGACTTCGGGGGGCCCGGGCACCGGGCGCGACCCGAGATGCGGCTGTTCCTGTCAGACATGAGGTTTGACTGCGGGCAGGGATACGACACATGTGTGGTATGGGTGCTACTAGGTGTTCTCTTAATGGGACAGAGCCGGTTTTTGGCTGTGTTCTTGTTTATACCTTCTTCAAATGCCGGTGACTGTCGAGTGATACCCGATATGAGTCCCTCGGCTAAGAGATACAAATGTGAATATATGTGAGGCACGGTTAAGCAGGGCATTAATACCTAATTTTAATCATATGGGGATGAAGCAGTAAAATATGTGAGTGGTTTTTCCACTATTGCGCTAGAAGACTGCTGGACCCCCTTGTTTGCTCTATGAAATGTTTGCGATCAAAGATCGCGTAAGCCCGCTACGTACAGTATGTGAGTATTAGCTGACTGGTCACATGAGTGTTGGTCCTGCCGATTGTGCTCACCCTGGTGGCTGTCTGGGCTGTGGGCCTCTGATCTCTGCCCTTTACTTATAGATAATATTATGCTAAGTGAGATGCTTTGGGTGTCCGCTTTATTAGGCTGTGGATGCCGGGTGATTCCCGCTTTTTCCCCCAGTAAGTGAGATCTCCACTTGATTTTTATTACCTCTACAATCATGGATATTTGTATGAAATTATTGTTAATTATTCCTACAAATTTGAAATTGACGGACTCATGGATTTTATAATATTATAAATGTAATATGGATATGAATTTTTTGTATTATAATTAATAAAATATATAAAAATAAATAAATAATCCAAGGGTTCACATACTTTTTCTACCTGCACTGTGAATGTTTACATGGTGTGTTCAATAAAAGTATGGTAACATTTAATTCTTTGTGTGTTATTAGTTTAAGCAGACTGTGATTGTCTATTGTTGTGACTTAGATGAAGATCAGATCACATTTTATGACCAATTTGTGCAGAAATCCATATCATTCCAAAGGGTTCACATACTTTTTCTTGCAACTGTATATTAGGCAATCCCGTCTCTGCGCTAAGTTTATGTTTATGCAGTATTTTGGCTGCAATTCTATGTTTATCTTGCCATATTTATTTTTTTAGAAGTTGTGAAGCCTTTTGGAAAATGCTCTGAGGTAATATTATTGGTACTGTGTTGAATATGTATAGGACTTTTGATAGGGTAGTGTCATGCCTTGCCCTGTGAATGTGCTGAGATCTGCCAGGGTGGCTGCACATGTCTGTCTCTTCTCATTGTTTTGATTTGGGTTTGAGCTGGTTCCACCTACCTTCAGGTGTACTGGGTTGATTGTTAGAGAGGCTATTTATTCCTCCTTCTCCCAGTGGCCTGTGCGGGTTATAGTTCATTCCTGTGGGCTTTGGATGTGTTGTGGATCGTTTGCTCCAGCTCAGCTCAAGATAAGTCCTCTCTGTTTCTTCCCCTGGTGTCTTTTATCTAGGCCTCTAGGGAGATGCTTGCTTCCTCCTCTTTGAAGAAGCAGGTTGCCTCTTCCCTTTTCCCTACTGCTCAGGGTTTTCCCAGGGTATATAGACTTAGGCATGAGGGCATGTGCTTATCCACCATAAGGGTATGCACATGTGAACAGCAGTATAGGGAAAGCCTTAGGGATTGCTAGGAGGTGACACTTTTCTCGCTAGCTTTTGGGCCTAGTAAATTGTTCTGGTTGTTTTCCCTGTGTTTGGTTATTTCCCTGCTTACCTACCTACTGTGACACTATAACCTGCCATAAAACTGTCATTTCCCTGCTGTTCGCGAAATGGAGGCTATGGATGCTTTGGTTGATCGCATGCAGGGATTATCGCTGGAGGTTGCTGATCTCCGCAGTTCTGTTGCACGGTGTCAGAATGCTCTGGCATCTGGCGCCGGTGGAGGAAATCAAGTCTGCTTAGAGCCTAAAGTCGCTGTCCCTGATAGGTTCTCAGGAGGTGGTGATGACTTTATTCGGTTCAGGGAGTCCTGCAGGTTGTATTTTCGTCTGCAGCCGATGTCATATAGTGATGAGAATCAAAGAGTGGGGATCATTATATCTCTGCTCAAAGGGGACAGGCAGTCCTAGGCTTTTTCTCTGCCGACCGCTTTACCATCCCTCCGGTGGGTGGATTAATTTTTTAGAGCCTTGGGCTTGATTTATGATGACCCAGACCAGGTCTCTATGGCTGAATCTAAGTTGCACAGTTTGTTACAGGGAGAACGTACTGCAGAGTCGTATTGTGCAGAATTTAGAAGATGGGCAACTGACTCAGGGTGGAATGATCCCGCACTCCGGAGTCAGTTTTGTCAGGGGCTATCTGAGAGGTTGAAAAATGCCCTTGCTTTTCATGACTATCCTGATTCATTGGAGACGGCCATGCCTTTGGCAGTGCGGCTTGATAGACTTCTTAGAGAGAGGTATAAGATTCCTCTTGAGTGGAGGGTCCTGTCTGAAAGTTCCACCTATTCCCCGAGAAATATGACATTTGAATCTGGGGCAAGAGAGGAGCCTATGCAGTTTGGCCAGGTTTCCTTTCGCTCAGGTTATAGGAACTTCAGGAAGCTGAATAAGCTATGTTACTACTGTGTTAAAGAAGGTCATTTTGTTTATGCGTGTCCTTTTGTTAAACCTCAAAACGGTAATGAAAAACTACAGAGGTATTCACATAAAGAGAAAGAAAAAAACCTCCCTGACTCTTGGTAGTGTGAATGGGGAGTCTGAGCAAGCTAATATGCATTCTCCCTGCAATACTAGTTTCCTCCTGCCTGCCATGGGGGCTCTAGAATTTTGTATTTTTAAGGATTTGTTGATAGTTGTGCGGTGGTAAACTTTTTGACTAAAATGTTCTCAAAAATGTTGGTTTTAGAACTAGTGCATTAGAAAAGGTAATACCAGTGTTTGCTATTGATTCCTCCCCTCTCTCCCAAAAGAGTCTTACTCATATCGTTAATGACATTCAGTTAAGGGTGGGTGGTTCACATATTGAGTCCATTTCTTGTTTTGTTATGAGGGGCTTGCCTGCTCTGATGGTTCTAGGTTTACCATGGTTGATAAAGCATAACCCTACTATTGACTGGCGAACAAGACAAATCAGTAGCTGGAGTGAATTTTGTATGGACAGCTGTGCTTCTATCTCAGGGGTGTCAACTATGGTCCTACCTCAGTTTCTCTCTGATTTTGCGGACGTATTCTCAGAGGGTGGATTTCAGGAGCTGCCCCCACATCGAGAATATGATTGTCTGGTCAATCTCATTCCTGGAGCTAAACTGTCAAAATCTCGGCTATACAACCGTTCCCAACCCGAAAGAGAGGCTATGCGGAAGTATAGTGCCGAGAGTTTGGCAAACGGACATATTAGGCCATCCATGTCCCCTGTTGCCGCCAGCTTCTTTTTCGTAAAAAAGAAAGACGGATCACTTAGACCGTGTTTGGATTTCCAGGAATTGAATCTTATTACGGTCCGTGATCCGTATCCCCTTCCTTTGATTTCTGATGTATTTGATCAAATTGTCGGAGCCAAGGTGTTCTCCAAGTTGGAATTAAGAGGAGCCTATAATTTGATCAGCATAAAGGAAGATGAGTGGAAAATGGCCTTCAATACACCTGAAGGTCATTTCGAGACTCTTGTCATGCCCTTTGGTTTAACTAATGCGCCAGCGGTCTTTCAGCGATTGTCAGTGATATTTTCCATCATTTAGTGGGAAGCTTTGTTGTTATTATCTTGATGACATACTAATTTACTCACCCGATTTGGAGATCCATCAGGATCACATGAGACAGGTGTTGTCGATCCTTCGGGAGAATAAATTGTATGCAAAATTTGAAAAATTTGTATTTGCTGTCCAGGAGCTACCGTTTTTGGGATACCTTCTTTCTGACTCTGGTTTTTGTATGGACCCTGAAAAGGTCCGGGCGGTACTGGAATGGTACCGGCCTGAGAATCAGAAAGCTCTGATGCGGTTTTGGGGTTTTACCAATTACTACAGAAAATGAATCTTGAATTATTCCACCATTGTAAAACCTTTGACAGATATGACTAAAAAAGGCGCCAACCTCTCTGTCTGGTCAGATGAGCCATTACAAGCCTTTTCTGCTTTTGAGAAATGTTTTGCGTCTGCTCTCATTCTGATGCAACCTGATGTGTCTCAACCGTTCGTCGTGGAGGTTGATGCATCAGAAGTGGGGTTTGGAGCAGTTATGTTGCAGGGTCCATCCCCTAGCAAATGGCATCCATGTGCTTTTTTCTCCAAAAACTCTCCGTCGCTTAAAGAAATTATGATGTAGGTGATAGAGAATTACTGGCCATTAAATTGGGCTTTTTAGAATAGCGTCACTGGTTGGAAGGGCTACTCATCCTATTACAGTATATATTGACCACAAGAATTTGGCTTACCTGCAGTCTACTAAGCACCTGAATCCTAGACAGGCTAGGTGGTCACAGTTTTTTTACTAGTTACAATTTTGTGGTCACCTTTCGCCCTGGGGTTAAAAACATCAAAGCAGATGTGCTGTCACAACGTTTTCCTGGGGGGACTGATTTGGAGGATCCTGCTCCGATATTTGGCTGATGGGGTGTTGGTTTCTGCTCTGTACTAGTGATGAGCGGGAGGTGCCATATTCGATTTCGCAATATTCTATTTATCGCGAATAATATACAATTTAATTATTTGCGTATTGCGATTTTTCTTTTGACAGTATAAGTCAACGTTCCTACAGTTGCAAGAAAAAGTATGTGAACCCTTTGGAATGATATGGATTTCTGCACAAATTGGTCATAAAATGTGATCTGATCTTCATCTAAGTCACAACAATAGACAATCACAGTCTGCTTAAACTAATAACACACAAAGAATTAAATGTTACCATACTTTTATTGAACACACCATGTAAACATTCACAGTGCAGGTGGAAAAAGTATGTGAACCCTTGGATTTAATAACTGGTTGAACCTCCTTTGGCAGCAATAACTTCAACCAAACGTTTCCTGTAGTTGTAGATCAGACATGCACAACGGTCAGGAGTAATTCTTGACCATTCCTCTTTACAGAAACTTTTTCAGTTCAGCAATATTCTTCGGATATCGCTTTCTTGAGGTCATGCAACAGCATCTCAATCGGGTTGAGGTCAGGACTCTGACTGGGCCACTCCAGAAGGTGTATGTTCTTTTGTTTAAGCCATTCTGTTGTCGGTTTACTTCTATGGTTTGGGTCGTTGTCCTGTTGCAACACCCATCTTCTGTTGAGCTTCAGCTGGTGGACATGTGGCCTTAAGTTCTCCTGCAAAATGTCTTGATAAACTTGGGAATTCATTTTTCCTTTGATTATAGCAATATGTCCAGGCCCTGACTCAGCAAAGCAGCCCCGAACCTTGATGCCCTGACCACCATACTTCACAGTTGGGATGAGGTTTTGATGCTGGTGTGCTGTTCCTCTCATTCTCCACACATAGTGTTGTGTGTTTCTTCCAAACAACTCAACTTTGGTTTCATCTGTCCACAGAATATGTTGCCAGTACTGCTGTGGAACATCCAGGTGCTCTTCTGCAAACTGTAAACGTGTAGCAATGTTTTTTTTGGACAGCAGTGGCATCCTCTGTGGTATCCTCCCATGAAATCCATTCTTGTTTAGTGTTTTACGTATTGTAGATTCGCTAACAGGGATTTTTGCATATGCCAGAGACTTTTGTAAGTCTTTAGCTGACACTCTAGTATTCTTTTTCACCTCATTGAGCAGTCTGCACCGTGCTCTTGCAGTCATCTTTACAGGACAGCCACTCCTAGAGAGAGTAGCAGCAGTGCTGAACTTTCTCCATTTATAGACAATTTGTCTTACCATGGACTGATGAACAGCAAGGCTTTTGGACATACTTTTATAACCCTTTCCAGCTTTATGCAAGTCAACAATTCTTAATCGTAGGTCTTCTGAAAGCTCTTTTGTGCGAGGCATCATTCACTTCAGGCAATGCTTCTTGTGAAAGGCAAACCCAGAACTGTGTGTTTTTTTTTATAGGGCAGAGCAGCTGTAACCAACACCTCCAATCTCATCTCATTGATTGGACTCCAGTTGGCTGACACCTCACTCCAATTAGCTCTTGGAGATGTCATTAGTCTAGGGGTTCATATACTTTTTCCACCTGCACTGTGAATGTTTACATGGTGTGTTCAATAAAAACATGGCAACATTTAATTCTGTGTGTGTTATTAGTTTAAGCAGACTGTGATTGTCTATTGTTGTGACTTAGATGAAGATCAGATCACATTTTATGACCAATTTGTGCAGAAATCTATATAATTCCAAAGGGTTCACATACTTTTTCTTGCAACTGTATACAACTACTACTTAGCTATTCAAGTTTCATCACTGCAAAGCTGGTGGAAAGAAGACATGTCTCTCAGTTGGGTACAGACAGAACAGGCACTTACATCTCCAAACTCATTGAAAGGTCTATTAATACTGCAGTGTCCCAATGTATTGTGCGGTATTGTATGATTTTGTATTAATGTATCTGAAAAATCCCTCTTACCAGACAGATCAGGTGTAATGTATACATCCCACCACTAGATGGGGATATAGCTTAGGTCTTATATATATACCTAGGTCAGGCCTAGTGAGGCAGATCAGAGTTGAGATCATAGTTGATTAAAAATGTAGTTCAGATGAGAGCAGATCTGAGGAAGTCAAATCAGATTAGTGGGAGAAAATGTAGAGTGAAGACTCCATGACACAGATTAGTGAGTGGGGCCAACTTCGCTATGAGGTGGTACTAAGATATGAGGCGCAGAAGAGCGGTTTCCTTCTGTTGCCGGATTATAGACTTGCATCCCAGACCAGCAGGAGAAGAGTTTGCCTCCCTGGAATAGAACCAAGCTTCCTAAGGAATTATCGGTGATCAGAGCCATTATTGAGGGCTACAGACATCTTTGCATGGTGGAGGATTTATAGCTTCTGGCAGCCACACCATACTTCTGAGAGACAGTTGAGTTTTCCTGTCCAAATGTTCAGGAAAAAGACAAGAAATTGGACCCAGCACATCAATAGGAACCAGGTACACCTAACCCACTGCTCCAAACTAAAATCTGAAAAGCCTAGAAACAGTGGATTTGCAGAATCAACTCTGTAACATCAAGAGACTGCATTTTTGTACTGCTGCAAACAAAATCATCAACAGTAAAAGTTGTGAGTTGCATCTTACCACTGTCTACCTCCTTATTAATACTAATGGTTGTACGACCATTAACGGTACTGGTGTCACGACAAAAACCGTCAAGGGGCTCAGCCGCAACAAGCACCCTAAGCACCCCTAACATAAAGGGCACCTCAACCACCATCTTGGCTGATGCTTCCTTACACAGAGCGTGCCCCGGAGGATTTCGCACTGTCCACCTCAACACTGTGCTGCCAGCCCAGGAGTGAGTAAACTGATGAACTGTGTGTTATAATTTGGCCCCTCTTCGGTCCACCGTGCACCTCACGTGTTGCCCCTGCGCTACTGGCTGGCTGCAATACCTTACTTAACATACAAATACCAGATCACTTAAAATGCCCCTGCAATGGTCAAATTTTCTCTCATAAACTGGCAACAATTTCCTATTAGAATGACTAGCCAAACTCACAGCTTATCTGATCTAGCGCCTTTGAGAACCTTGGAACACTTTATCCCAAATATAGGACTGAAAGCTTGGGAAGATAAAGGTCTGAATTCAGTTTCTTTACTTTACCAAGGAGAAACACTCAATCCTTTCTCATCGCTTATTCAAACCTATGATATACATAAACACGACCTTTATAAATACCTCCAAATCAGACATTTACTAAATGAGTCCAACCCATTACAAGCTCAAGTGTCCACCAAACTACTTCAACTATGGGGGAACAGTGCATCCCTGATAAAAGGGCTTAGACATGTTTACAATATGCTTGGTGACAAGGATGTACTACACAAAACTACACCTTAATTGTTGTGGGAATTGGACCTCAAATCCACATTTACTATTTCACAATGGGGTGCAACATTTAAATGCATATCTGGTTATTTTAAATGCTCAACACATGAGATCGTACTATCCTCCTGAAAGGTTACATCGTATGTTCCCAGGGGTCTTGGCCGACTGCTGGAGAGGATGCAGCCGTTGCGGTACCCTTTTTCATATTTTATGGAATTGTCTATACATTGTCCCAGTGTGGCGAGATATGTTCTCTCTGGTATCTAAAATCAATGGGACTTGCTGCCCTCCATCACAGTCTTTGGCATTGTTATTCATAGATCTTGACATGGTGCCGCAGGGATGAAGAGTGGCAACTGCCCACTTATGCCTGGCAATCAAATTAGCTAAAGCACAATTATGGAAATGACCAATAATTTCCAGTCTAGTGGAAATAAAAACCCGAATAGACAAGACATGCCGGTATGAACGGATTATGGCACCAAAAATCACCAGATAGACACATTCGAGAAGAACTGGGCATGTTGGATAAAAGAAAACCAAGTCACCTTCATTTGAGCCGCATGTTGGATGGAGACCTGTCCTGTCCAACACGTATATACATATACGTCTTCGTTTTTCCTTTCTTTTTTATTTTTATTTTGTGTTGCCTTTACTTTACGTACTAGGATGTTCGTACCTTATATGCATAATTTGTTTTATACAGTATACTTATTGTATTGAATGTTCTACAATGTTTAAAAAAAGATAAAATGAGTCAAAACATTTTGAAACAATTTGTAACCTCAACTTACATGTATTTCTGTATGGACTTTTTGTATAATTATTTGACTTATATTACTTAAAAAGTAATATGGAAAAAAATAAAAAACGATGCTGAGATCACAAAGCCTCTTTTGCAGTTAGAACCATAGAAACATAGAATGTGTCGGCAGATAAGAACCATTTGGCCCATCTAGTCTGCCCAATATACTGAATACTATGAATAGCCACTGGCCCTATCTTATATGAAGGATGGCCTTATGCCTATCCCATGCATGCTTAAACTCCTTCACTGTATTTGCAGCTACCACTTCTGCAAAAAGGCTATTGCATGCATCCACTACTCTCTCAGTAAAACAATACATCCTGATATTACTTTTAAATCTTTGCCCCTCTAATTTAAAACTACATCCTCTTGTAGCAGTTTTTCTTCTTGTAAATATTCTCTCCTCTTTTACCTTGTTGATTTCCTTTATGTATTTAAAAGTTTCTATCATATCCCCTCTGTCTCGTCTTTCTTTCAAGCTATACATGTTTAGGTCCTTTAATCTTTCCTGGTAAGTTTTATCCTTCAATCCATGTACTAGTTTAGTAGCTCTTCTCTGAACTCTCTCCAAAGTATCAATATCCTTTTGGAGATATGGTCTCCAGTACTGCGCACTATACTCCAAATGAGGTCTCACTGGTGCTCTGTAGAGCGGCATGAGCACCTCCCTCTTTCTACTGGTAATGCCTCTCCCTATACACCCAAGCATTCTGCTAGCATTTCCTGCTGCTCTTTGACATTGTCTGCCTAACTTTAAGTCTTCTAAAATAATGACCCCTTAATCCCTTTCCTCAGATACTGAGGTTAGGACTGTATCACTGATTTTATATTCTGCTCTTGGGTTTTTACGCCCCAGGTGCATTATCTTGTACTTATCATTAAATTTTAGTTGCCAGACTTTTGACCATTCCTCTAGTTTTCCTAAATCCTTTTCCATTTGGTGTATCCCTCCAGGAACATCAACCCTGTTACAAATTTTTGTGTCTTCAGCAAAAAGACACACCTTACCATCGAGGCCTTCTGCAATTTCGCTGATAAAGATATCAAACAATATGGGTCCCAGAACAGATGCATGAGGAACCCCACTGGTAACAAGACCATGGTCTGAATATACTCCATTGACTATAACCATCTGTTGTCTGTCCCTCAGCCACTGCCTAATCCATTCAACAATATGGGAGTCCAAGCCCAAAGACTGCAATTTATTGATAAGCCTTCCATGTGGGACAGTATCAAACGCCTTACTAAAGTCTAGATAAGCGATGTCTACTGCACCTCCACCATCTATTATATTAGTCACCAAATCAAAAAAATGAATGAGATTAGTTTGGCATGATCTCCCTTAAGTAAACTCATGCTGTTTTTCATCTTTCAATCCATGGGATTTTAGATGTTCCACAATCCTCTCCTTAAGTATGGTTTCCACTAATTTCCCCACTATTGATGTCAGGCTTATTGGCCTATAGTTGCCCGATTCCTCCCTACTGCCTTTCTTGTGAATGGGCACAACATTTGCTAATTTCCAATCTTCTGGGACGATTCCTGTTACCAGTGATTGGTTAAATAAATCTGTTAATGGTTTTTCTAGTTCGCCGCTGAGCTCTTTTAATAGCTTTGGGTGTATCCCATCAGGCTCCTGTGACTTATTGGGATATATGCAAATGCCATTATACATTGCAAAATGAGTCTCAGACAAGCTGGCAATAGCCGGTAAATGTCTGGAGATTAAATCGAATACCACTTTTCTCCTTACCGTGTCCGCTAAACCGCGGACATTCCATGCCATAATCCGAGACATTACTCCCATGGGGCAATGCAGTCCCGAACCCCGACCCTCATCATATTCCTTGGTCCAGCAGCAGTGATGTGACCCAACCCTCCAATTTTCACCATTCTGGATACAGGATTTATAGGGAACAGAGGGAAGCATTGTCTTTTAAGTAATACTCTTCACAAGGCTTGGAATAAAATCAAAAGTATTTTGAAGATCACTTACTCCACTCAATATACGCCTTTGTGGCATAACACAAATTTAAAATCATTTTTTATATTTTCTGATTATGAAAATTGGGATTGAAGTGGGATTAATAGACTATCACATATTATAGCAGATGGGAAAATATTATCATTAGATAAATTAACACACAGCACTGAAGCATCTTTCATAAGTTTAGAAATGCACAAATTTATCACGCATTCACCCACACGGCAGATAAGAATGTATTTGATATTAGGGAAACACTTTTGTTGATTATTGTTTCAAATCTTATGGGTCCAGGACTTCTCTTTCACAGGTATACAACAAGATCCGACAAGCTTTAGTCGGGGTCACAGAGTTTAGGAGTAGGTCAAAATGGAACGTTATATAAGAACATTAAATTGGCATCAAGTTCATATAAATATCGACTTATCCAATTTAAAATTGTTCACCGTCTCTACTATTCTTCAGCCCTCCTAGCAAAAATAGGAAAAAAAACTGAGGGTAGATGTTGGAAGTGCGGTAGCGAGGTGGCCGGATTTGCACATTTATTGTGGCACTGTTTGGGGATCCAGGACCTTTGGTGCTGGATCTACATAGAATTGGAAAAGGTCCATAATATCAGAATGGAACCAAACTTAGTTCAAGCAATTCTAGGGGACTTTTCTACTAAGGATCTACCTACTCAAGCCAGAAAGATCTGCTTAAAGTATTTTATGGCAGCAAAAGCACTTATAGCGAAATATTGGGGATCCGAAAAAAACACTACCTTCCCAGAATGGAAGTCCATAATCAACATGGTAAAGATCTATGAGGACATAGCCGGTGAGCAGTGATATGTAGAGATAGGCTGTTGGTTCTTTTGGAATACAGCGGAGGCATCTCTCAAGAGTAGGCCCTTTGTGTCACGAGGGTGTCAAGAGCCACGCCTGACTCCGTTGTACCCGGGGTCAGGAGGTCGCAGCGGTTGGCTGCACGCTCTATGTCAGATAGGGAAGTTTCCTTATTGTAGCTTTCTGGGTTTGCTTTACAAACCCTTTTGGCTCACTCAGGGATCCATAGCTCCTTCTCTCAGCTGTTCCTTGTCCAGCACTCCCAATTCTCCTTATATTCCCCTCTCATACTTCTCTGGTTGCCAGATATAGAGCTTCCTGCCTGGACATCTATTCTGACCCACTGGAGCTGTGTTGCTGCGTTCTCTGAGTGTTGCCTTAGAACGCTACCCTCCGGATCCCTGTTGGACCTTTGTGGACAATTGTTGCCGTCCACCTGGGTGTTTGTGTTTGTCTGTGTTTGTCTGTCCTCTCCCTGGTGTTTCCCTCTTAGTGCAGTGGTGAGGACTAGCGATCCCACCGGCCCGTTCATTATCTAGGGCTCATTTCAGGGAAAGCCAGGGTTTAGGCACGTGATCGCCGCACGGGTGAGGAACCCGTCTAGGGACGTCAGGGCAGGCAGGTGCCAGCTGCAAGGTGAGTTAGGGGTCACCACCTTTCCCTCTCCCTTGGGCAGGGCTTTCCCTGTTTTCCTCCCTGTGCGTGTTGCCGGTCATTACATTATATCTGGCCCTTATTTTTGTGTAGGTAAAAAAAAAAAAAAAGAAATTTTTTTACCTACTTAGAATCCAGTATGGATCCAATTGCTGCTCTGTCCGAACAATTTCATGGCCTCTCCTTGGAGGTGGCAGGATTGAAGGCGTCGGTCCTCCAGCAACAGCAGCAATTACAACAGACCGCAAGCCCAGCGGTTGCTACTGGTAACCAGGTTGTTGCGGAACCCAAGGTCCCTCTCCCTGACAGATTTTCTGGGGGAAGGGACAAGTTTTTGACGTTCCGTGAGGCCTGTAAACTATACTTTAAACTGCGTCCTTACTCCTCTGGTAATGAAGAACAGCGGGTGGGTGTTATTTCCCTGCTGCAGGGGGACCCGCAGTCCTGGGCGTTCTCTTTACCTACTGATTCCCAGGCTCTTCGGTCAGTGGATGAGTTTTTCGGGGCCTTGGGTCTCATATATGACGACCCTGACCGAGTAGCACTGGCTGAATCAAGATTACAGAGACTCCTACAGGGAGAGCGGCCGGTAGAGGAGTATTGCTCTGACTTCCGTAGGTGGGCTACGGATACCCAATGGAACGACCCGGCTCTCAGGAGTCAGTTCTGCTCTGGGTTATCCAAAAGGGTTAAGGATGCGCTTGAATTGTATGAGACCCCCTTTTCCCTTGATGCAGTTATGTCCCTTTCTATCCGTATAGATAGACGCCTTAGGGACAGGTTGAAAAATCCGGAGCCATTGGTAAATCCCTCCCAAGCAGCAGTTAGTCTGTACGGACATAGACGAGCCTATGCAGCTAGGAGGAACTACTCGTCAGGTCCGTCCTCCTGAGGTTCGCCGTAGGCGTGGGGGTTGTTTTTTTTGTGGGGAGAGGGGTCATTTCATTAACATCTGTCCTTCTTTCCTCAGAAACAAAAAAAACGTCGGAAAACTACTAACCCCAGGCTGTGTGGAGGATGTCAGCCGGGGGGTATACGTTTCCTCCATACGTACATTGCAATTTGTGTTGCCAGCGGTTATTGTTTTTGGTGATAAGACAGAGACTGTTTCTTTCTTTCTAGACAGTGGAGCAGGGGTAAATTTGATAGATGCCCATTTTGCCCGCACTATGGGTTTGTCTCTCTGTACGTTACAGAGACCTATTCCCATATTTGCTATAGATTCTGCTCCTCTGTCTCAGAGAAACCTCACCCACATCGTTCATAATTTACACCTTCGGGTAGGGGACCACCATAACGAGATGCTCTCATGTTATGTTCTGGAGGGGCTTCCCACTCCGGTGGTGCTGGGCCTTCCCTGGTTGGTAGCGCACAATCCAGTGGTGGATTGGCAGGCCAGGGAGATATTGGAGTGGAGTAAGCCGTGCAGAGAAAATTGCTTAAATAGCAATTGCTTAGTCGCCTCCATAACTACCCTACCTACATTTGTTTCGGACTTTGAGGACGTTTTTTCTGAAAAGGGTTGTCAGAAGTTACCACCTCATCGTCCTTATGATTGCCCGGTTAACCTTATTCCCGGCGCAAAATTACCCAAGACCAGGTTATATAATCTTTCAGGTCCAGAGAGACAAGCCATGAAGGATTATATCTCCGAGAGTTTGGCTAAGGGACACATCAGACCCTCTTCTTCACCCGTGGCTGCAGGGTTTTTCTTTGTTAAAAAGAAAGATGGGGGCCTGCGTCCTTGCCTAGATTTTCGTGAATTAAATCGGATAACCATCCGAGACCCATACCCTCTTCCTCTCATTCCTGACCTGTTTAACCAGATTGCGGGTGCTAGGTGGTTCTCCAAACTCGATCTTAGGGGGGCCTACAATCTGATTCGTATTAAAGAGGGGGATGAGTGGAAAACAGCTTTTAACACCCCTGAGGGGCATTATGAAAATCTAGTTATGCCTTTCGGCCTGACCAATGCTCCTGCCGTCTTTCAACATTTCGTTAATGACATTTTTAGTCATCTAATCGGCAGGTTTGTGGTAATATACCTAGATGATATCTTAATTTATTCGTCTGATCTGAGAACACATGAGGAGCATGTCAGACAAGTACTACAGGTCCTACGGACGAATGAATTATATGCTAAAATTGAAAAATGTGTTTTTGCCATTCAGGAGATACAATTCCTAGGTTATTATTTATCTGCGTCAGGTTTCCGTATGGATCCTAGGAAGGTCCAGGCAATTTTGGATTGGGATCTTCCTGAGAACCTCAAAGCACTACAACGGTTCTTGGGCTTCGCGAATTTCTATAGGAAATTCATTAAAAATTATTCGGTGATCGTAAAACCCCTTACTGACATGACTAGGAAGGGGACTGATTTTTCTAAATGGTCTGACGCCGCTAAAGTTGCTTTTTCCTCTCTAAAAGAGAGGTTTACCTCAGCACCTGTACTAGTCCAACCTGATGTCTCTCAGCCTTTTATTGTTGAAGTCGATGCATCAGAGGTGGGAGTGGGGGCTGTGCTGTCTCAGGGTCCGTCTCCTGGCAAATGGCGTCCTTGTGCTTTCTTTTCTAAAAAACTATCTGCAGCAGAACGGAACTACGATATTGGCAATAGGGAACTGTTAGCTATTAAACTTGCGTTTGAGGAGTGGCGTCACTTTTTAGAGGGGGCAGTCCACCCTGTCACTGTGTTTACAGACCACAAAAATCTGCTGTACCTCGAATCAGCTAAGCGTCTCACCCCTAGACAGGCTAGGTGGTCGCTATTTTTTACCAGGTTTAACTTTGTGATTACCTATCGTCCTGGGGTAAAGAATACCAAGGCTGATGCACTATCTCGTTGTTTCCCTGGAGGGGGTAATGTGAGTGATCCGGTACCCATTCTACAAAGAGGAGTAGTTGTCTCTGCGGTACACTCTGCTTTGGAGGGGAAGGTGTTAGAGGCCCAGGGGGACGCCCCGGTCTCTTGCCCCTCAGAGAAATTGTTTGTACCGTTGAACCTACGTCTCGAATTATTAAAGGAACATCATAATTCGGCACTTGCTGGGCACCCGGGTAGTAAAGCAACCTTAGAGCTATTGTCTCGTCATTTTTGGTGGCCAAGGTTGCTTCAGGATGTATTGGATTTTGTGTCTTCTTGTTCTACCTGTGCGCGCGCAAAAGTTTCACATACACGTCCTGCAGGGTCTCTATTACCACTCGTCATTCCCAATAGACCATGGACACATCTGTCTATGGATTTTATCACTGACTTACCTTTGTCTGCGGGTAAAACAGTGATTTTGGTAGTAGTGGACAGGTTTAGCAAAATGGCACGCTTTATTGCGCTACCCGCACTACCTAATGCTAAAACTCTTGCTCAGGTATTCGTCAGTGAGATCGTGAAGCTTCACGGGGTCCCCTCCGATGTTGTTTTGGATCGGGGAACCCAGTTTATTTCTAAATTTTGGAAAGCTTTTTGTTCCCGTTTGGGGGTTCACTTGTCCTTTTCCTCAGCTTTCCATCCTCAGTCGAATGGACAGACTGAGCGTACCAACCAAAACCTGGAGACATATCTAAGATGTTTTGTGTCTGAAAACCAAGAGTTGTGGTCGTCATATTTACCGTTAGCTGAGTTTGCCATAAATAATCGCCGTCAGGAATCCACTGGCAAGTCACCTTTTCTTGGTGCATATGGTTTTCATCCCCAATTCTGTACTTTCAAAGAGGGGGGGTCTTCTGGGGTTCCCGAAGAGGAACGGTTTTCGTCATCTCTTTCATCAGTATTGCAGAAGGTGCAAGCTAACTTGAAAAATATGGGAGGTAAATACAAATGCATGGCTGATAAGAGACGGTCGCCAGGTCCGGACCTAGGAGTGAATGACTATGTGTGGTTGTCTACTAGGAATATCAAGTTGAAGGTTCCCTCTTGGAAACTGGGTCCTAGGTTTATTGGTCCTTACAAGATTGTAGCCATCATCAACCCCGTGGCTTTTCGCCTGGAGTTACCTCAGACTTTTAAAATCCATAATGTCTTTCATAAGTCGTTACTCAAAAAATATGTTCCACCTCTAGAACCGTCACCGCTGCCACCCCCTCCTGTTGTCGTGGATGGTAGTTTGGAATTTCAGATATCCAAAATTGTTAATTCTCGTCGGGTCCGCCGCTCTCTCCAATATCTGGTGCACTGGAGAGGTTACGGTCCCGAGGAAAGAATGTGGGTTCCTGCGTCTGAGGTAAACGCCGACAGGCTAGTCCGGATTTTTCATGCCTCTCATCCTGAGAGACCTGGTCCTGAGTGTCCGGAGGCCCCTCGTAGAGAGGGGGGTACTGTCACGAGGGTGTCAAGAGCCACGCCTGACTCCGTTGTACCCGGGGTCAGGAGGTCGCAGCGGTTGGCTGCGCGCTCTATGTCAGATAGGGAAGTTTCCTTATTGTAGCTTTCTGGGTTTGCTTTACAAACCCTTTTGGCTCACTCAGGGATCCGTAGCTCCTTCTCTCAGCTGTTCCTTGTCCAGCACTCCCAATCCTCCTTATATTCCCCTCTCACACTTGCGATGTTCTGGTTGCCAGATATAGAGCTTCCTGCCTGGACATCTATTCTGACCCACTGGAGCTGTGTTGCTGCGTTCTCTGAGTGTTGCCTTAGAACGCTACCCTCCGGATCCCTGTTGGACCTTTGTGGACAATTGTTGCCGTCCACCTGGGTGTTTGTGTTTGTCTGTGTTTGTCTGTCCTCTCCCTGGTGTTTCCCTCTTAGTGCAGTGGTGAGGACTAGCGATCCCACCGGCCCGTTCATTATCTAGGGCTCATTTCAGGGAAAGCCAGGGTTTAGGCACGTGATCGCCGCACGGGTGAGGAACCCATCTAGGG
This sequence comes from Bufo gargarizans, assembly GCF_014858855.1. Taxonomy (NCBI): domain Eukaryota; kingdom Metazoa; phylum Chordata; class Amphibia; order Anura; family Bufonidae; genus Bufo; species Bufo gargarizans. Next base: position 375,105,025 of record NC_058083.1, on the reverse strand, counting down.
ACGTCAGGGCAGGCAGGTGCCAGCTGCAAGGTGAGTTAGGGGTCACCACCTTTCCCTCTCCCTTGGGCAGGGCTTTCCCTGTTTTCCTCCCTGTGCGTGTTGCCGGTCATTACACTTTGGCGACATTCATTGGTTGTATTGGTCTAACAGCAGTGACGGGAAGCGGGGGGAGAGAAGGGGGAGGGAAAAGGGGGCAAAAAAAAAAGTCCTGGGTGGGTGCGCCGTGAGGCTGTGCTGCCGGTGGCGGGGGTCCTCGGCCGGTGCTCCATTTCGGGGCTCGGGGTGTGCGCTAAGGGGCCCCCTGCCACTGGTGCTGCAGCACCGTGGGGCGCCTACTTAGCACAATTAGTAGCCCTCTTTCCTTGGCCTCTCAGTTATAGAAATTAGCTATACCAATATGGGTAGCCAGGTACTGCGAATGAATCTTTTTTTGCTTTTTTTTTTGCTATATCTTTGGAATATATCTTAGGACTGTATTATTGCTAATCTACTTAGGTTTTATTTATATTTATTTATATTTTTTTATTGCACAATTGACATTGCAGTCATGATGGAGGAAAGTATAGCATAAAATTGTATAACTACCTATACGTAATAGTCCAGGCGGGTATTAGCCCATGCACATTTTGAAGGGCGTATTCCCTTCTAGGGGCTATCTGCTTCATTGTAATGTATTGATGTATACTGTGCATATAACTATGTAGCTCGGCCTGGTGGCATGAGTTTGCTGTATTCCCTACTACTAAAGAATCATTGTTATGTTTTAATCATGGAACAATAAAGGAAGAAAAAGCTAAAGACGGAATCCCAGGATCGGTATCATATAAACAAACGAGTGTACTAACCTATCCTCATGCATTTTTCCTCTTTAACTAATTATCTCTGAACCAAGAACTTGCTCTTTTAAAGAAAGAAAAACTAATTTAAATTATTGTACAATAAATCATTAATATTTTTGCATAGACGCTGATACCTTATTTTACTGATTGCAAAACATAATTTAAGTGTTTTATATGTCCACCTCTAGGATCAACTTCCTTTGAAATTTTTCATTTGCTTTATATCCCCGACATCTACCTTTTCTTAAAACACCAAATCTGTCACTCAGGGAGCAGAGCAGTAGAACATTCAAAACTCAACACTGTAACAACTGAACAAGAAGGTCTGATTGTGGTTGCAGAGCATTGGTTGGAATAGGTAGTCATATAGAAGAAAAAACTATAGTAGAGGACTGGGGGCAGCAGTGATTTGGTGGCAGTGGGTGGCTTGGTGGCAGTGTGACAAACTGAAACCAGTAATGGGATGGAGTAACTCAGAGTACCTAATGCTATATCAAGCCCCTAGTTGCCTCACTAATCTATTCAAACCATCTGTTAGAATATATTCAGACAGTGGGGTCTAGTTACTATTTTCACTATGACTGCCATAAATATAATAATGGAAGTCTGCAAATACCACCATGTGTCAAAGTATGCACTATTTTAAATGGCTGCTTATTAATTGCACTAACAAAAAACCTTCACTGCAACTTATGCTAATTCTTGCACTGGCTAGGGACAATAAGCCTCTGGCTGGGGTCTGTGGTGAATGCACAGCAAGCAGTTATAGCTAAGTGATAAAGTACAGTCTCATACACAATATATTAGATGTTGGCATAGTCCAATATAGTATACTGTATCTGACTTATCTGGACTTTATCTCTTGGCTATAACTGTCTGCTGTGGATTCACCACAGACCCTACCCACAGACTTATTAATGCTAGCCAATGCAAACCAGGGGCTTACAAACCTAAAGCAGGCATCCTGTCTAACATTCATTAGTGCCTACTGCCCACCTCTTACAAGGGGCTGCTTATCCTGCTAGGCCAGACTAGGAATGATCAACCAGCCCACCAAAACTGGCACATCAGCAGCTACTTTACTAATAACAAAGCATATAAATGTACAAAGCATTGTTATTGCATGTTTAAGGCACCAGCAGTATTTCTGTGAGGCCTGTGTCGTTTACAGGGCTGGATTGGTGGGGCGTAAATGAAGCCCTGGCACACAAAACCCACCAACCCACAAACAATATGAACCCCCTCATATATATTACAGAAAAATAATTACTCACAATATGTAGCAATTTTTGCTATATTTGGTTATGTCACTCCTTATTCCCTTAAATCTGTAAACTAGAGATGTGCAATTTTTTTTTTTTATTCCATTCGGACGCTTTGACAAATTTCTCCTAGAAATTAGCTTAGTTCCAAATTATTTTATCATGAAGCACATTTAATGAGCTATATCCCAGCCTGCAGGTAAACTGCAGGGAGAGTGTATCTCGGTGTACATCACTGTGCATTGCAGCAACATGCATAGCTATTTATTTTTATTAGTCAAACAGTTACTGTGACAAGCATGTCTCATACAGTATATAGACGTGAGCATCGTCTTGCAGGCTATCAACAGTCCTAGCTAATCCCTAGCTAAACCAAAAGAAAAGCACACAGCAGCCTTCACTAAAGGGGAAAAAAAAACACTGTACGCCCCTGCAGGAGCTGTGTCCCAGTGACTCTTTAGTGAAACAAAAAAAGGACATGGAGGCAGTGCCATTAAAGTAGTGGTTAAAAAAAGGTTATTTTAAGCCATGTAGTGGCAGTGCAAACACATGCTTTTGAATCACTTCTATTAGCTGTAGAATGACTGTGCGTTTACTACTAGGCTCAGTTCAAATCACTTATTTGGTCAGTTATAGGTCACTTACGGGGAGAGTAGCATTGGCTCCTGATTTTGACTCACCATACATTGACTGCTAGAATAAACTAATCAAATAACTGAAGGTCAATGTTAGCATCAGGTGATAGGTCTAATTTACTTAACCGTGCAGTGGCTCAAGATTCTAATATCATGGGAAAGAGCTGTCTCATTTTATCAGTCAATGTGGACACCATTTGCTATGTCTGCATTGATTGATAGGTAACCTATTCTGTTAGTCACTGATTTTAATATACGTGTAAAAGAACTGTTTATGCATGTTTATTCAGTCGCTTTCGTAGTGTAGTAGTGGTTTGTCCCACATAATGAATGCCACATTCTAGTAAACAGATAATATATGGTGGGCACAGTCCAAATATGATGTTACAGTAAATACTTCTTGAGTGAACTGGCTCACAAAGGTCTTTTTCTTGTGGGCAATTGTAGTGCAACATTTATAGTGGTTGTTGTATCAGTTGTGACTGCCAATTGTTATACTACTGGGGAGTAGTTCAGTCGCAATCTACTTGGAACTAATATATTCTTTATAATCTTCTTGGTCCTCCTAAGACTTTTATTTCCTCTCTACTCTCTCTTCTGTTCAAGGGGCGGTGCAACTAATAGGGGTGATTTTAATATTATTTTCTCTGAATGCTCTGATAGGCTTACCACACCCCCAACACCTCCATTTAGTCTGAGTAAACGCCTCTCTAGAGGCTTCCGTAAACTGGTCTGTACGCACTCGCTTTTTGATCTATGGGGGGTGGATAACCCTACTTATCGCCAATACACTTTCTACTCCAATCCCCACCTCACACACATGAGGATTTATTATTTTTTGGGCAATATCATGGCCCTTAGATCCCTGGTAAATGCATCTATTGGCCCGATAACGTGGTCGCACCATGCACCCGTATACCTCTTTTAACCAATCCTATTACTCGAGATGAGCTATGCTCTTCTGTGTCCCAGTATTTTGTGGAAAACGCCCCTACTGCACCTTCCCTGGGTATTCTATTCGAGGCACACAATGCTGTGTTTTGTGGGGTATACATCTACCTCTCTTCTCGAATGAAAAAGGATAGAAAGGCACAGTATCAAGAATGTTTACATTCTCTTCGACCGGCAGAGCAGTCTCTTGCCTCCCATCCCTCAATGCGGATGCTGAGACAAATAACTGATCTGCGAGACCATCTCAAGTCCTTGACCTCCTCTTGAACAGAGTTGCTGATCTGCTACACTCGACAATGCTTCTTTGCCTATGGCAACAAGCTGCATACCCTGATGGTCCGTCAACTTAAAGACTGTTCGGCCGCCTTCACCCCACATGCTATTAGAGACCGCCAAAGTGTGCTTCAATACCACCCTGCGGTTATTACACGGTTATTCCATATATATTATTCGGCTCTATACTCCCTCCCCTTTACTCTGCCTAGAGACGAGACGAAACGTAATGCACTCTTAGATGAGTTCCTCTCAGAATGCCAATCACCTTCTCTAACTCTTGCAAGCCCTAGCCCACCTAAACCAATCTGTCACAGTAGAGGAAATCAGGGACACCATATCTGAACTGCCTAGTGGAAAGTAGCCCGGACCGAATGGACTTACTTATGATTATTTTAAGACATTTGGGAAACTGTTGATCCCTCACATGGCTGTGCTGTTTAATGGGTTCCTAAGAGGATATAGAATCCCTGACACCATGCTGAGCAGTTATGTAATCCAAGTCTGTAAAGGACCCTGCAGATTGTTCAAGCTATATACGTATTAGTCTATTGAATTTAGATAAAAATAATATTCACCGAATTGTTAGCGAATCGGCTGAAACTTTGGCTTTATCACCTGGTTCATAATGCCCAAGTCGGTTTTGTCCTGTTTCGGTAGGCGGGGGACAACATTAGAAGAGCCATTGACCTGGTAGATGTGGCTCACAGGGGGAGAGTGGAGGTCCTCCTGCTTAGCTTAGATGACTAAAAAGCATTTGATCGCCTGAATTGGAATTCCGTACATTGCATCTCTTCGGCTTTGAGGGCCTATTTCTGACTGCCCTAAGAGGTGTAATGACCCAGAGTGGCATTACTACCTCATTTTGTACCCCCCCCCCCCCCTATCTGCATTAGGTGATCCTGTGCCATCTTACAGTTGCAAGAAAAAGTATGTGAAAGCTTTGGAATATTACGGATTTCTGCTCAAATTTGTCATAAAATGCGATCTGATCTTCATCTAAGTCACAACAATAGACAATCACAGTCTGCTTAAACTATTAACACACAAATAATTAAATGTTACCATGTTTTTATTGAACACACCATGTAAAAATTCACAGTACTGGTGGAAAATGTATGTTAAACCTAGACTAATGACATCTCCAAGAGCTAATTGGAGTGAGGTGCACAAGAGCACCTGGATGTTCCACAGCAGTACTGGCAACATATTCTGTGGACAGATTAAACCAAAGTTGAGTTGTTTGGAAGAAACACACAACACTATGTGTGGAGAAAAAGAGGCACAGCACACCAACATCAAAACCTCATCCCAACTGTAAAGTATGGTGGTGGGGGCATCATGGTTTGCGGCTGCTTTGCTGCGTCAGGGCCTGGACAAATTGTTATCATCGAAGGAAAAATTAATTTCCAAGCTTATCAATTAATTTCCAGCATTTTTCAGGAGAAATTAACGCCATCTGTCCACCAGCTGAAGCTCAACAGAAGATGGGTCGTTGTCCTGTTGCAACACTGAAAGCATAGAGGTAAATCAACAACAGAAGAAAATACGCCTCTGGAGTGGCCCAGTCAGAGTCCTGACCTCAACCCGATTAAGATGCTGTGGCATGACCTCAAGAAAGCGATTCACACCAGACATCCCAAGAATATTGCTGAACTGAAACAGTTCTGAAAAAGAAATGGTCAAGAATTACTCCTGACCGTTGTACACATCTGATCTGCAACTATAGGAAAGGTTTGGTTGAAGTTATTGCTGTCAAAGGAGGTTCAACCAGTTATTAAATCCAAGGGTTCACATACTTTTTCCACCTGCACTGTGAATGTTTACATGGTGTGTTCACTAAAACATGGTAATATTTAATTATGTGTGTGTTATTAGTTTAAAAAGACTGTGATTGTCTATTGTTTTGACTTAGATGAAGATCAGATCACATTTTATGACCAATTTGTGCAGAAATCCATATCATTACAAAGGGTTCACATGCTTTTTCTTGCAACTTTATACAAACCGGATTCCAAAAAAGTTGGGACACTAAACAAATTGTGAATAAAAACTGAATGCAATGATGTGGAGATGGCAAATGTCAATATTTTATTTGTAATAGAACGTAGATGACAGATCAAACGTTTAATCGGAGTAAATGTATCATTTTAAAGGAAAAATACGTTGATTCAAATTTTCACGGTGTCAACAAATCCCCAAAAAGTTGGGACAAGTAGCAATAAGAGGCTGGAAAAAGTAAATTTGAGCATAACGAAGAGCTGGAAGACCAATTAACACTAATTAGGTCAATTGGCAACATGATTGGGTATAAAAAGAGCTTCTCAGAGTGGCAGTGTCTCTCAGAAGCCAAGATGGGTAGAGGATCACCAATTCCCACAATGTTGCGCAGAAAGATAGTGGAGCAATATCAGAAAGGTGTTACCCAGCAAAAAATTACAAAGACTTTGCATCTATCATCATCAGCTGTGCATAACATCATCCAAAGATTCAGAAAATCTGGAACAATTTCTGTGTGTAAGGGTCAAGGCCGTAAAACCATACTGGATGCCCGTGATCTCCGGGCCCTTAAACGACACTGCACCACAAACAGGAATGCTACTATAAAGGAAATCACAGAATGGGCTCAGGAATACTTCCAGAAACCATTGTCAGTGATCACAATCCACCGTGCCATCCGCCGTTGCCAGCTGAAACTCTACAGTACAAAGAAGAAGCCATTTCTATGCAAGATCCACAAGCTCAGGCATTTTCACTGGGCCAGGGATCATTTAAAATGGAGTGTGGCAAAATGGAAGACTTTTCTGTGGTCAGACAAGTCACGATTCGAAGTTCTTTTTGGAAATCTGGGACGCCATGTCATCCGGACCAAAGAGGACAAGGACAACCCAAGTTGTTATCAACGCTCAGTTCAGAAGCCTGCATCTCTGATGGTATGGGGTTGCATGAGTGTTTGTGGCATGGGCAGCTTGCATGTCTGGAAAGCACCATCAATGCAGAAAAATATATTCAGGTTCTAGAACAACATATGCTCCCATCCAGACGTCATCTCTTTCAGGGAAGACCCTGCATTTTTCAACAAGATAATGCCAGACCACATTCTGCATCAATCACAACATCATGGCTGCGTAGGAGAAGGATCCGGGTACTGAAATGGCCAGTCTGCAGTCCAGATCTTTCACCTATAGAGAACATTTGGCACATCATAAAGAGGAAGGTGCAATAAAGAACGCCTAAGACGATTGAACAGTTAGAGGCCTGTATTTGACAAGAATGGGAGAGCATTCCTATTTCTAAACTTGAGAAACTGGTCTCCTCGGTCCCCAGACCTCTGTTGAGTGTTGTAAGAGGAAGGGGAGATGCCACACAGTGGTGAAAATAGCTTTGTCCCAACTTTTTGGGGATTTGTTGACACCATGAAATTCTGATTCAACATATTTTTCCCTTAAAATGGTACATTTTCTCAGTTTAAACTTTTGTTCTGTGATTTATGTTCTATTCTGAATAAAATATTAGAAGTTGGCACCTCCACATCATTGCATTCAGTTTTTATTCACAATTTGTATAGTGTCCCAACTTTTTGGGAATCCGGTTTGTATATAATTTGCCATTTCCTGCTATTTGTGTATGTATTTCCTTGTAGAATAATGTTTAAGTGTAATGTGCCTGGTTCACCAGCAGGTGGTAGCAACATTGGCAGCATGTTAGTTTCCCTGGAGAGGAACCTTCTAGTTCCTTTCAGACCTTTCTAGAGAGGGAGGAGTCCGTTAGTGTTGGTCAGTCTAGCCTATCCCCTCCTGGGGGAAGGCTGTGTGTTGGCTAGCAGAGCACTGTTTACTCTGCTAGGCCCAGAGGCCCAGCCTCTGAAGTCTACATGGTTGCTTGTCCCCTCCTGGGCTTGCATTGCCTTAAAATCCAAGCAAAGAGAGCTTGATGTCAGGAAGAAGTTCCTAGGATTAAAGTAAGAGACAGACTACAGCTAAGCTAAGTTCCAGAAGAAGAGGAGAAGTTTTCTATTTAACCCAACTAGGATAGCAGAGCCAAGAAAGCTACACCATAGCATAGCTGAGATTGTTGCAGAACTGTTTGCCTGACATAGTTATGCCAATACCTGCTGATGACCAAGATACCGTTTGGAAACTGTATTAATGTTGAACACACCTTGACTTGGCAAAAATGGTAATCCAAACAAAGTCTACCCATTCATCATCCAAAATCAACAACCCCTTTTTGCACTTGCTTCGGTCTACACCACATCTGGGATCCAAGTATTTCCAGGTAGAGGCACCGTGACACATGTATACAACATCTACAGAGACATTGTAGGTCACTCTACATCACTTTGGCAATCCTACCCTGGGTACCAAGATTACCATCTACAAAAGGGTACTCCATGTCCTCGTTGCTTGACCGCAATTGGCATCACGATTACTTGCTTTATAAGAGGGACATATTTCGTAGAATCTTCCTAAGAATCAAGGGATACCCTAGACGCTGGCATTAGCCTGCTGCAGAGGCCTCTACTCCTCCCCCACAGCGGTGGTTAGGCTGCCCCATGCCCGCTCCCCATCTCTCTCGATTTACAAAGGGACCAGACAGGGATGCCCCCTCTTTCCCCTCCTTTATGTTCTCAGCATCGAATTCCTGGCGGCTCTTATATGTAAAACCCCAGACATTAGGGGCATAGAGGTCAGGGATAAATCATTTTCTGGTTCTATTTTCGACGATGATGTGCTGCTCACTCTGACAAATCTTTTTCTCTCCCCAACCTCCATGCAGTTCTAGACCATTATAGTGCATTGTCAGGTCACGGGTGCTGACCCATTGACTTGAATGGGTCCACATATCCGGAGCTGCAGAATGGTGGAGACGGAACACTACAGAAGCACTACGGAGTGCTTCCATGGGGTTCAGTTCCGTACTGCCATTCCGCAAAAGAATTTGCTCTATCTTTTTGTGGAATGGACGGATGCCGACCCATTCAAGTCGAATGGGTCTGGATCCGTCCCGGCGGCCGCACGGAGGTTGCCCATGCATTGGGGTCTCCAATGCATGGAATGGAATGAATACTTTTGTGTGCAGGAGGCCTAAGTCTGAGGCACTGCCCATTAATATCCCCCTGACAGACTCCATCTCCTCCAAAGCACGTTTAAAGGGAGTCTGTCACCTACCTGACCAGTTTTAAACAGGTGACATTGTTCAGTGGGGCACAAAGACATGACACAGATGTTACCCGTGTTTAGTTCTTCAGATGCTTCAAACCACCCAAAAAGTCGTTTTTATCATATGCTAATGAGCCGTCGCAAGTGCCCAGGGGCAGAGTTTTCTGAAAGTGCCCAAGTTACCCTGCCTCACTCACGTCTAACTCCACCCCTCAGTAAGCTCAGTTAGGCGCAAGTGAGGCGGGGGAACTTTCAGTAAACTCTCCGCCCCTGGGCACTAGCGATTGCTCATCAGCATATGATAAAAACGATTTGAAGCATCTGAAGTACTAAACACGGGCAACATCTGTGTAATGTCTTTGTGCCCCACTGAACAATGTCACCTATTTGAAACCAGTCAGGTAGGTGACAGACTCCCTTTAACTACACTTGGCGTACCCAATCCATAAAGTACCTAGGAGTCTAACTGACCCCTCACTGCTCTGCTCTATACAAAGCTAACTTCCCGACATTCCTTTCAGAAATGAACGCCCTCTTCACTAAGCGGAAATCACTCCCTATATCACTCCTCGGCCGCATCGCAGCCATCAAGATGTCCATTCTGCCTAAATTCCTGTACCTGTTTGAAACCCTCCCAGTGAGGGTGCCTGCTACAGCTCTTCGCTCCATACAGTCCGCCTTCGCTAATTTTGTCTGAAATTACAAACGCCATAGGTTTTCTAATCAGATTTTAGTAGCTCCGGTTACGAATGGAGGTTTAGCCCTTCCTGATATTACTACATATTACCTAGCAACACATTTGAGGCATATTACCTCCTGGTCTACGCTCCATTCCTACAACCAATGGACTGAGATTGAGAGGCTGTGACTGATACCAACTCACCCAGGGACTATGATCTGGAGCTCCCCTACCCCTATCCTACCTTCAAATTATTCGGTATTCGGTAGCTCTTCAGCGGAACAAATTCTTGAAATGTTGGTAACCATGGGACACTCGCAAGACTATGATAGTCTTATAGACACTGAGAGACACTGTGTTTAATTTTACATACTTTTATTCTTGTATTGTACATTGATTAACCGCCTCCGGACCGCCTAACGCAGATCCGCGGTCCGGAGGCGGCAGCTGTGCGCTCAACTACGCATATACGCGTCATCTCGCGACAGCCGAGATTTCCTGTGAACGCGCGCACACAGGCGCCCGCATTCACAGGATCGGAAGGTAAGCGGGTGTATCTCCAGCCTGCCAGCGGTGATCGTTCGCTGGCAGGCTGGAGATGCGATTTTTTTAACCCCTAACAGGTATATTAGACTCTGTTTTGATAACAGCGTCTAATATACCTGCTACCTGGTCCTCTGGTGGTCCCTTTTGTTTGGATCGACCACCAGAGGACACAGGTAGCTGTGTAAAGTAGCACAAAACACCACTACACTACACCCCCCCCTGTCACTTATTAACCCCTTATGAACCCCTGAACACTTCATATAGACTGCCTGATCACCCCCCCGTCATTGATCACCCCCCTGTAAGGCTCCATTCAGACGTCCGTATGATTTTTACGGATCCACGGATACATGGATCGGATCCGTAAAACACATACGGATGTCTGAATGGAGCCTTACAGGGGGGTGATCAATGACAAGGGGGTGATCACCCATATAGACTTCTTGATCACCCCCCTGTCATTGATCACCCCCCTGTAAGGCTCCATTCAGACATCCGTATGATTTTTACGGCTCCACGGATACATGGATTGGATCCGCAAAACACATACGGACGTCTGAATGGACCCTTACAGGGGGGTGATCAATGACAAGGGGGTGATCACCCCATATAGACTCCCTGATCACCCCTCTGTCATTGATCACCCCCTGTAAGGCTCCATTCAGACATTTTTTTGGCCCAAGTTAGCGGAAATAGATTTTTTTTTGTTTTTGTTTTTTCTTACTAAGTCTCATATTCCACTAACTTGTGTCAAAAAATAAAATCTCACATGAACTCACCATACCCCTCACGGAATCCAAATGCGTAAAATGTTTTAGACATTTATATTCCAGACTTCTTCTCACGCTTTAGGGCCCCAAAAAATGCCAGGGCAGTATAAATACCCCACATGTGACCCCATTTCGGAAAGAAGACACTCCAAGGTATTCCGTGAGGGGCATATTGAGTCCATGAAAGATTGAAATTTTTGTCCCAAGTTAGCGGAAAGGAAGACTTGTGAGAAAACAAAATTTCCTCTAACTTGTGCCAAAAAAAAAATTCTATGAACTCGCCATGCCCCTCATTGAATACCTTGGGGTATCTTCTTTCCAAAATGGGGTCACATGTGGGGTATTTATACTGCCCTGGCATTTTAGGGGACCGAAAGCGTGAGAAGAAGTCTGGGATCCAAATGTCTAAAAATGCACTCCTAAAAGGAATTTGGGCCGCTTTGCGCATCTAGGCTGCAAAAAAGTGTCACACATGTGGTATTGCCGTACTCAGGAGAAGTTTGGGAAAGTGTTTTGGTGTGTCATTTTACATATACCCATGCTGGGTGAGATAAATATCTTGGTCAAATGCTAACTTTGTATAAAAAAAATGGGAAAAGTTGTCTTTTGCCAAGATATTTCTTTCACCCAGCATGGATATATGTAAAATGACACCCCAAAACACATTCCCCAACTTCTCCTGAGTATGGAAATACCAGATGTGCGACACTTTTTTGCAGCCTAGGTGGGCAAAGGGGCACACATTCCAAAGAGCACCTTTCGGATTTCACCGGTCATTTTTTACAGATTTTTATTTCAAACTTCTTTTCACGCACCTGGGCCCCTAAAATGCCAGGGCAGTATAACTACCCAACAAGTAACCCCATTTTGGAAAGAAGACACCCCAAGGTATTTTGTGATGGGTATAGTGAGTTCATGGAAGTTTTTATTTTTTGTCACAAGTTAGTGGAATATGAGACTTTGTAAGAAAAAATAAAATAAAAAAATCATCATTTTCCGCTAACTTGTGGCAAAAAATAAAAAGTTCTATGAACTCACTATGCCCATCAGTGAATACCTTAGGGTGTCTACTTTCCGAAATGGGGTCATTTGTGGGGTGTTTGTACTGTCTGGGCATTGCAGAACCTCAGGAAACATGACAGGAGCTCAGAAAGTCAGAGCTGCTTCAAAAAGCGGAAATTCAAATTTTTGTACCATAGTTTGTAAACGCTATAACTTTTACCCAAACCATTTTTTTTCGACCCAAACATTTTTTTTTATCAAAGACATGTAGAACAATAGATTTAGCGAAAAATTTATATATGGATGTCGTGTTTTGTTTGCAAAATTTTACAACTGAAAGTGAAAAATGTCATTTTTTTGCAAAAAAATCGTTACATTTTCGATTAATAACAAAAAAAGTTAAAATGTCAGCAGCAATGAATTACCACCAAATGAAAGATCTATTAGTGAGAAGAAAAGGAAGTACAATTAATTTGGGTGGTAAGTTGCATGACCGAGCAATAAACTGTGAAAGTAGTGTAGTGCAGAAGTGTAAAAAGTGGCCTGGTCATTAAGGGGGTTTCAGCTAGGGGGGGTTGAAGTGGTTAAATAAGTCAATTTTTATTGGACTGCTATAATTCTTGCACACTGTGATTTATATTCTGTTAAAAATCAATAAATTATAAATGGGGGGAAAAAATAAATGTTTCATCTTGAAATATTTAGTAACAATTAGAAAAAAAAGGGTTTCTTTGTGAAATTTGGTGAAGCAGCCAAATCAAATTTTTCATAAGAAATGTCAGGGCACAAAAGAAATGTCTAATATGTCAGGGGGAAAGAATGGCAAATAGATGTAGATAAACTCAAAAATTAAAAAATAACTCCCACAAAAGATTCTATGCTATAAAAGGTACATGATGTGCTCTTTAGTGAAGGTTCTAATGCTCTGACTGCTTGGAATACAGAACTAATCCTATATCTCCTCTTTAAAATTAGCAAGTCACTGTTTGGAAAGTACTATATATATATATATATATATATATATATATATATATATATATGTATATATATTTATACAGTACAGACCAAAATTTTGGACACACCTTCTCATTCAAAGAGTTTTCTTTATTTTCATGACTATGAAAATCGTAGATTCACACTGATGGCATCAAAACTATGAATTAACATATCTGGAATTATATACCGTACTTATCAAAAAATTATGAAACAACAGAAAATATTCTAGGTTCTTCAAAGTACCCACCTTTTGCTTTGCACACTCTTGGGATTCTCTTGATGAGCTTCAAGAGGTAAATGGTCTTCCAACAGTCTTGAAGGAGTTCCCAGAGATGTTTAGCACTGGTCGGCCCTTTTGCCTTCACTCTGCGGTCCAACTCACCCCAAACCATCTAGATTGGGTTCAGGTCCGGTGACTGTGGAGGCCAGGTCATCTGGCGCAGCACCCCATCACTCTCCTTCGTGGTCAAATAGCCCTTACACAGCCTGGAGGTGTGTTTGAGGTCATTGTTCTGTTGAAAAATAAATGATGGTCCAACTAAACACAAACCGGATGCAATAGCATGCCGCTGCAAGATGCTGTGGTATCCATGCCGGTTCAGTATGCTTTCAATTTTGAATAAATCCCCAACAGTGTCACCAGCAAAGCACCCCCACACCATCACACCTCCTCTTCCATGCTTCACGGTGGGAACCAGGCATGTAGAGTTCATCCGTTCACCTTTTCTGCGTCGCACAAAGACACGGTGGTTGGAACCAAAGATCTCAAATTTGGACTCATCAGACCAAAGCACAGATTTCCACTGGTCTAATGTCCATTCCTTGTGTTCTTTAGCCCAGACAAGTCTCTTCTGCTTGTTGCCTGTTCTTAGCAGTTGTTTCCTAGCAGATATTCTACCATGAAGGCCTGATTCACACAGTCTCCTCTTAACAGTTGTTCTAGAGATGTGTCTGCTGCTAGAACTCTGTGTGGCATTGACCTGGTCTCTAATCTGAGTTGCTGTTAACCTGCGATTTCTGAGGCTGGTGACTCGGATGAACTTATCCTCAGAGGTGACTCTTGCAGAGGTGACTCTTGGTCTTCCTTTCCTGGGGCTGTCCGCATGTGAGCCAGTTTCTTTGTAGCGCTTGATGGTTTTTGTGACTGCACTTGGGGACACTTTCAAAGTTTTCCCAATTTTTCAGTCTGACTGACCTTCTTTTCTTAAAGTAATGATGACTCGTTTTTTCTTTACTTAGCTGCTTTTTTCTTGCCATAATACAATACGGATAAATCGGCAACAAGCAAAACGCAGCCTCAATATCAGTCTTAGCCAACAATGTCCCCTGCCCGAAACGACGCACCCACCGAACCGCCTCATCAAACGACGTGTATGACACAGAACATAAATCATCATCGATAGCATCATTCGCAGAGCACCCCGCTGAGTAAGGCAAATTATGAATGAGCCGAAATTTGTTAGGTTCCTTCTTTGGGACCAACCCCAGAGGTGAAACCCATAAGTCCTGCAAAGGACACTCGACAAAGGGGCCCGCTACCCTCCCTGCCGCCACCTCTTTCGCAATCTTATCAGACACCACCTCCGGCCGTTGCAATGCAGAGGACAAATTACGCGCAGCAACCCCCGACCCCACTGCAACACACAGGATCCTAAAACCATCCCGAAACCCTGCCAACAATAAAGCTGCCGCCACCCAATTTGGGTATTTCCTTAGAAACGGCTCCATCACGTCCACCCTCACTGGGGTCACCCCTCTTCTGTGTAACCTCGAATCCCCTCCCTCTACCACGCTTGAAACACAGTGCCAAGCTGTGAGCACCGCCGCAACATGAGCACTCATGCTTGAAACGGCAATCGGAAAGATACTTGCAATTTTCTTCGTTGAACTGCCAGCAGCATCCCCTTCTATTCCCACTGGTTGCATCTGATGCCGAGGAACCCCCGGCCGCACCCCAAAAGGGCTGATTAACCCCTTTCGGAGCCCTCATCAACCGCATCCAAAGACCGATGTCTTTATGATCCCAACGTATACTAGGCCTGACCGCTTTCCTCTGGCAAAACTGCTCATCGTACCTGAGCCACGTCATCCCCCCATACGTCCGATATGCCTCCCCTATGGCATCCATATAGCAAAAAAGAGCAAAACAATGTTCATCCTTCCAAATATTTTCCCTGACCTCAACCTTCAAATGAGCCCCCAGAGGCCCCTCAAAACACACATAAACCTCCCCTTTTGCGGCATCCGCCAGCCTGACCTCCTCCCCAGCATTTACTCTACTACCCCCGCTCCCGGCCACTTCCACCATTGACGAACCCACACCTACGGCAGGAATGCCCCCAATGCCAACCGCACCCAACCGCTCCCCTTCCCCAGCCGCCGACACAGCAGCCCATACTGCAGCAGGAGATGACACCGCCCCCGATCTCCAACGTGACAAAAGTTTCCACATACCCGACAACAATTCCTGCGCTAGCCCTTCCTCCCCCAACTGTACTCCCCCAACCCCTGTAACTGAAGCCTGACACAATGTCCTCTTACCTAGCTGTCCCTGGGGCATCCTTCCAGTAGCCGCCGTCCGCACTGTTGTTCCTCTCAGCGACGACCCAGCCGATGTCCTGGACGTCGATGGACATACGCCGTCTGCATCCTTTAGCCGATCCTCAACTTCCCAAGCCTCCTGGCTGACTTCTCCTTCTTCCAAGGACTGGTCTGCCATGAACCCACCGCGAAGATCCGTCTGACGGGGTTGGATTGCCCACCACCAGGTAGCCACCGTCCCCGGTCGCCTCCAAACTCTGCTCCTGCCAATCCCAGCTCCCCAGCGTGACCACAGTGAGCCGCATCCTGGCACCTCATATCCACTTCTTTTACCAGCTGCACTGCGAGCGGAGCTAAGTCCAGACCCGCAGCCAACATACTACTCTGGTGAGCTCTGCCTGAACCATAGAACTGTCCAGCAGGTGTCGCTGTCCCGGAATCTTCACACAGCCGCTGAGTCACTGAAGCTTGCCACCGGCCGGGATGCACCGACTGTGATGCTGCCCACCTCGTCCTGGGTGACCCGCCCACAGCAAGGCCCCCACCAGAGGTAAGTGGGGCCGCATCAACTCTTACTCCCCCACCACAACTCCCGCCGGTCTCCCTCTCCAGAATGCCTCGGCCGTCCACTCGCTCCCTGCTCTGACCTACCGCACTGCTCTGGACCCCCCCCCCCGCCAGGAAGGAGACTGAATACAAGCACTACCCCGTACCTCACCTGCAGGCACGTGACGTGGGACCGGATTCCTCCCACTGCGCCAGCTGGCAGAAACACCTGCAACCCCAGTCGGCAGCAGCGGAGGGTCCCTAGGGGGGCTCCTTAATTGACGCCGTACGTGAGGTGTCGCCTCCGGGCTCAACCGCTCAGGCGGTACAGATCTCCTGGCCCTGACTCTCTCCATCAGCGCTGCCAGAGGCGCACTAGGAGCCTCCAAAGCAGCCTGCAAACTTCTCTGCAGCCAGTCAGAACCATGTTGCTCTGCCGCTGCCCGGACCTCCGCCAACAATCATCCAGCGACGCCATATCCCTGCACTAACCTGAAGATCCACTACCCACTTAGTAACGCAACTTGCGCAGATACGGAAAAAAACTGGTGCCACCCCCACCCCTACCCCAGAATATATACAGCCCGCGAACCTGCCGCACCACCCCCAAAACCCTCCCCTACAACACTCCTCCCCAACTGCTAAACTTAACCCTTTCCTGCTCTTTACACTTCTCCCTAGGTCAATTTGCACTGTGCTACGTCTGCGCCTCGCTCCGTTGTCATACTTCCAGAGAGCTCCGGCAGGCAGTTCTCTGCTGGCTGTCATGATGGCCTAAAAAGTGATTAGAAAAAATGAAAAATTGCTCGGTCAGAAAGGTCTTAATAAATAGAATTGATAAAGATGTTTACAAGTTTTGGCAATAGGGCCATCTTAATCAAAGATATTCTGTTTTACCATAGTGACATGGAACTTTATCCATGAAGACACTTTTTTCCTTGAGAAGATTGTATCCAAAGAAATAGTGCTAAACAGTCACCATTTGAATAATGTTACACAAAGCCTTCATCAATGGTGCCATACAGTGATCGTATGAACAGTGCCGCACAGTCTATGTAAATATATCCACTGAAGCTTAGTTTTCTTTGTAATGCAGTGTTAGTTGTCTACATTTTCTTAATTCCACTTGTGGACTAGGCATATAAAATATAACATTTACTAATAAATCGCTAAAAGCTTAGGTGGTTGCAGTGGGACGAAACAAAAACATACATACATATATACACATATATTGCCACCATCTGGGGCCGCGGTAGGATAATTATGGGTGG
The DNA here is from genome assembly GCF_014858855.1 of Bufo gargarizans. Lineage (NCBI taxonomy): Eukaryota > Metazoa > Chordata > Amphibia > Anura > Bufonidae > Bufo > Bufo gargarizans. The sequence continues at coordinate 375,087,552 of NC_058083.1, read as the reverse complement.
ATCTTACCCCGTCCTGTAGACACACGACCAGCAAACAGTGGGTGGTGTCAGTGCCCTGGCATAGCAATAGGACACTAGTGACCAGTGCTTCTGTGGGTATGGCGGTATGGACACTGGTTTTATATGCCTAGTCCACAAGTGGAATTAAGTTAATTTGAGGTGTGACGTATATCTCTGGACATACACACTGAGTGCATAGAGGTATTATTTGTATGTAAATTGTCTACATTTTCACATCTTTCCTTTACTGGATACGCTGCTGTGCCTAAATGAAACTTGGTTAGTTCAGATACATTTGAATATATTTATAAGTCATTGAAAGGCAGCCAGCTCATAAAGACAGAGAAGCCAGGCAGTGATCAGAGACAAAAGGACCAGGATTTTGATGCATCAGTCATTCTCAACTGGCTATTGTTGGCACCCTAAACCACTTTCATAATAGAAATGTTTTTAAAAGCTGCCATCATGTGCCCCACACTGTGAGATCCTTAACCAGAGAATTACAATTAGAACATGGTTTCTCCGTAACTGAGAAACCAGGAATGGGAGCATTCATTCCGAAAACACCCACAGAAAAGGAAGCCTTTCATTTCCAATACAGCAACATTTTGCATGGCTGTGCTTAATCTGACAGTTATTTATTTTCTGGATAATGCAGGGGGTTGATACTTGCCAGGTTTCACAGATGGCCTTTTTCTCATATGAACTGGTTACACTGGAACACAAAATGGCTTTAAATTTCTAAATAGATGGCACTCATTCCAATACTCTCAAATGTGAAATATTTTAAAATAGCTGAGTAATGCAATCTGGAAATGCCCTTTGTAACGATCTAGTAGGCAGAAATGTAGGTGCAGCAGGGGAAGGGGAGGGGCAAATGCCCCAGTCCTACTCACATGGTGGGCCCAGCAAGTGATGCATGATCCCCACATACAGTGTGGAAGAGAAGATAGCAATATGCTCTCTACTGTACCATTTTTATTAATGTAGATCACAGGCAGCTTTAACCCCAGGCCTGTTTTCACCTTCCTGTCCAGGCAATTTTTTGCAAATCTGACATGTGTCACTTTATGTGGTGACAACTTTAAAACACTTTTACTTATACAGGCCATTCTGATATTGTTCTTTTCATCACATATCGAACTTCATAACAGTGGTAAAAATGAGTTAAAAAAATCATTTTTATTATATATATTTTTTTTATTACAAAAAATTTGGAAAAATGTGCAAATTAGCAAATTTCAATTTCTCTACTTTTACAATAGATAGTAATACCTCCAAAAATAGTAATTACTTTACATTCCCCATATGTCTACTTCATGTTTGGATCATTCTGAAACTGACATTTTATTTTTTGGGGATGTTAGAGGGCTTAAAAGTTTGGAAGCCCAAAAAATTCCAAAACCCACTTTTTATGGACCAGTTCAGGTCTGAAGTCACTTTGTGAGGCTTACATAATAGAAACCACCCAGAAATGACCCCATTTTATAAACTACACCCTCAAGGTATACAAAACAGATTTTACAAACTTTGCTAACCCTTTAGGTGTTCCACAAGAATTAATGGAAAATGGAGATGAAATTTCAGAATTTCACTTTTTGGGCAGATTTTACATTTTAATCCATTTTTTCCAGTAGCAAAGCAAGGGTTAACATCCAAATAAAAGTCAATATTTATTACCCTGTTTACAGAAAGACCCCACATGTAAACTGCTGTACGGGCACACGGCAGGGCCCAGTAGGAAAGGAACGCCACATGGTTTTTGGAAGGCAAATTTAGCTGAACTGGTTTTTAGATACCATGTCCCATTTAATGCCCCCCTGATGCACCCCTACAGTAGAAACTCAAAAAAGTGACCACATTTTGGAAACTACAAGATAAGGTGCCAGTTTTGTTGGTACTATTTTGGGGTAGATATGATTTTTATTTGCTCTATATTACTTTTTTGTGAGGCAAGGTAACAAAAAAATGGATGTTCTGGCACTGTTTTTATTTTTTATTTTTTCAGCGTTTACCTGAGAGATTAGTTCATGTGACTTTTTTTATAGAGCAGATTGTTACGCACATGGCAATACCTAAAATGTCTACTTTTTCTTATTTATTTAAGTTTTACACAATAGCATTTTTGAAATCGAAATAATGATATTTTAGTGTCTCCAAAGTCTGAGAGCCATCGATTCTCTTAGGTAGGGTCTCATTTTTTGCGGGATGCGGTGACGGTGTGATTGGTACTATTTTGGGGCGCATACGCCTTTTTGATCATTTGCTGTTGCAATTTTTGTGATATAATGTGATAAAAATAGCTTTTTTTTACCTTTTTTTTTTTTTACAGTGTTCACCTGAGTAGTTAGGTCATGTAATATTTTTATAGAACTGGTTGTTACGGACGTGGTGATGCCTAATATGTATCCCTTTTTTATTTTTTCACTTTAGCACAATAATAGCAGTTTTGAAGCAAAAAATAATCATATTTTAGTGTCTCCATTGTCTAGAAGTGATAGCTTTTTTATTTTTTGACCGATTCTCTTTGGTAGGGTCTGATTTTTTGCGGTATGAGGTGACGGTCTGATTGGTACTATTTTGGGGGGCATACGCCTTTTTGATCACTTGTAATGTAACAAAAATGGCTTTTTTTTTTACAGTTTTTTCATTATTTTTTTTTTACGGTGTTCACCTGAGGTGTTAGGTCATGTGATATTTTTATAGAGCTAGTTGTTGCGGACGTGGAGATACCTAATATGTATATTTTTTAATGTATTTCACTTTAGCATAATAATAGCAGTTTTGAAACAAAATAAATGATGTTTTAGTGTCTCCATGTTCTGAGAGCTATAGTTTTTTTATTTTTTGGGTGATTGTCTTAGGTAGGGGCTCATTTTTTGATGGATGACGGTTTTATTGATACCATGTTGTGGGACATACGCCTTTTTTATTGCTTGGTGTTGCACTTTTTGTGATGTAAGGTGCCAAAAATAGCTTTTTTTAACACCGTTTTAATTTTTTAGGGTGTTTATCGGACAAGGTGGATCATGTGATATATTTATAGAGCCAGTCATTACGGACTCGGCGATACCTAATATGTGTGGGTTTTGTTTGTTTTTTAAGTTTTTTATTATAAAATAAGGGGAAAGGGGCTTTTTTTTTTCTTTTTACTTTATTAATTTTATTACTTCATAAATTTTATTAAAAACACTTTTTTTTACATTTTTTTTCTTTATTTATGACATTCACTTTTGGGGGTATGATCCCCTCTGCAATGCATTACAATACATCTGTATTGTAATGCATTGCCTGTTAGTGTATGGCTCAGTGTCATACACTAACAGGTTGCCTAGGAGACCCAGCCTGAGGCTGGATCTCCTCGGCACCCGTAGATGGCAGTTCCCGATGCCATGCAAGGCATTGGGCAGCCTCTGCGCGGCATCGGGATGCCTTGTGTTGCATCGGGTCCCCGACACAGCAGGGCAGGGACTCGATGCGATCACTCACCCGACACAAACCCCTTCTATGTCGAGGTCAGCGCGGACCGTGGCATAGAAGGGGTTAATCCACCGGCGGATACAGCAGGGGCCTGGCTACCATAGTTACATAGTACTATTAGTAGTACATCATAGGTCGGGAAGGGGTTGAAGGATTTATATAAAAAAATATATTAATAAAGCGCTGTAAATATATGCAAAAGCTAAGCAAGTTTTAGGTCCCTTTGTTGATATGTAGTTGCAGAACTCTAGGGGCGTGTAACAACAATAATTTCCCCTCCCCCTGCTCTGCCAAGGGAGTGAATAAAATTGCTGCCCTGTCTGCAGTCTGACTGCTGGGATACTCATGTAGTATGTGTAGGACTAAAAGTACAATTGTCACGGATTGTGTTACAGAAAACTAGAAGACACAAATGAAGATCCGACTGACTTGATCCAAAACTAAGGAACAGGAGGGTAAGCCCTGTAAGAGCCCTAGCTCTCTCCCTTACTGCTCAGCCTATGCAAAAATATCAATGGTAGAAAATTGCATACCCTCGTTCCTCAACTGTATGACACCTGAACACCCTATAATAGTGAGGGGACACGACCACCGGCTCCCTACACTTAATACAGAGGGAGTCAGGGTCACCTAGGATCAAGCCCACAGGCAAACAGAAATAAAGAAAACAGACTTATCTTGTGGATGCAGCAGTAACAGCTTCTAGCATCAGCACATTCCAGAAAGTTGTATAAACCGCAAAGTGATGCAGTATGGGAGGGGATTTAAAGGGATGAAATCAGTGCAACTAGATGACAGCTGAGAGAGGGAAACGAGATGACAAAACAAAAGCAAAACAAAAGAACCTCAGGCAGGAGGTTCTAAAGAACGTCTGTCAGAGCTTCTCAGATGTCTGGCGGTGACAGTACCCCTCCTTCTAAGAGTGGACTCCGGACATTCAGAGCCCACCTTCTCAGGATGGGACCTATGGAAAGCCCTGATGAGACGAGTGGCCTTAATGTTCGTCACTGGGACCCACATCCTCTCCTCAGGATCATAACCCTCCCAATGAACGAGGTACTGGAGAGAACTGCGGACAACACGGGAATCCACAATCCTAGAGACCTGAAATTCAAGATTACTATCAACCACAATCGGAGGAGGAGGCAAAGAGGAGGGCACAGTGGGCTGGACATAAGGTTTTAATAGGGACTTGTGAAAAAACATTATGGATCTTCCAAGTCTGAGAAAGATCAAGGCGGTAGGCAGATCACCAACATACACCTCCGGACCAGGCACACTTCTATTATCCGCCACACGCTTATATCTCTCACTCATGCTCTTTAGATTATCCTGAATCTTTTGCCTAATAGATGACAAAGACGAGGAAAATCTCTCCTCATCAGGTAAACCAGAAACCCCTTCTCCAGAGAATGTCCCAAACTGCGGATGAAACCCATATGCACCAAAAAATGGTGACTTATCAGAGGACTCATGACGACGGTCATTTAAAGCAAACTCAGCAAGGGAGAGAAAAGAACACCAATCCTCCTGATTCTCCGCCACAAAACAACGCAGATATGTCTCCAGATTCTGATTGACGCGCTCTGTCTAGCCATTCGACTGTTGGTGGAAAGCAGAAGAGAATAACAACCGAACCCCCAAGCGAGAACAGAAGGCCTTCCAGAATATGGAAACAAACTGCGTGCCCCTATCAGAGACTATGTCTGAAGGGATACCATGCAGTTTGAAAATGTGATCAATAAATGCCTGCGCCAGCGTTTTAGCATTGGGCCAGGAAAAGGAACAAAATGTGCCATTTTGCTAAAACAGTCCACCACCACCAGAATCACTGTCTTCCCCGAGGAGCGAGGCAGGTCTGTAATGAAAGCCATGGACAGATGTGTCCAAGGACAGTGAAGGAATGGGTAACGGAAGCGGAGGACCCGATGGCCGTGAATGAGGGACTTTGGCATGAGCGCAGGTCTCGCAGGCTGCCACAAAACCCTCAACCGACTTACAAAGAGCCGGCCACCAGAATCTCCGAGCAATGAGATCCACTGTGGCCCTACCCCCCGGGTGCCCAGCAAGGACAGTATCGTGGTGCTCCTTAAAAACCTTGTGTCGTAAAGTGAGAGGCACAAACAACCTCCCAGGAGGACAAAGATCAGGAGCCTCTGCCTGGGCTGCCTGAACCTCTGCCTCCAATTCAGGATAAAGAACAGACACAACCACCCCTTCAGCCAAAATGGGACCCGGGTCTTCAAAGTTCCCCCCTCCTGGAAAACAACGTGACAGGGCATCCGCCTTCACATTCTTAACCCCAGGGCGGAACGTGACAACAAAATGAAACCTTGAAAAGAACAAAGACCATATGGCCTGTTTTGGGTTCAGACGCTTGGCCGATCCCAAGTAGGCCAGATTCTTATGGTCGGTAAACGCGGTAATAGGGTGTCTGGCTCCCTCTAGCCAATGGCGCCATTCCTCAAAAGCTAACTTGATGGCCAACAACTCCCTATCTCCTACATCGTAATTTCTCTCTGCGGAGGAGAGTTTCTTCGAAAAAAAGGCACATGGTCGCCATTTGGCAGGAGAGGGACCCTGAGACAAGACCGCACCCAAACCCACCTCAGAAGCGTCCACCTCAACTATGAAGGGCAGAGAGATATCAGGTTGTACCAAGATGGGAGCGGAAGCAAAACTCTGCTTGATACTAGAAAAGGCCTTACGCGCCTCTACCGACCAGGAAGAAAAATCTACCCCCTTTCTAGTCATATCAGTAAGTGATTTAACAACAGAGGAATAATTCAGAAGAAACTTCCTGTAATAATTGGCAAAACCCAAAAAACGCATCAGCGCCTTCTGATTCTCAGGAAGCTCCCAATCAAGCACAGCACGGACCTTCTCGGGGTCCATGCAAAAACCAGAAGCGGAGAGAAGAAACCCCAGAAATTGAATTTCTGGAACCGCAAACACACATTTTTCACACAGAGTAGAAACCTCTGAAACAGATGTTGTGAGGCAATTCTCTCTGCAAAAGTCACTCCAACCATTTATTTGCCTTGCTTGCCAATCAATGGTGGGGTTATGTTTAGTGAGCCAGGGTAGCCCCAACACTAGAGGAGTAGGCAACCCGCTTAGGACGAAACATGACACATCCTCAACATGAGTATCACTCACAATCAAACGGATAATGTGAACTATGCCCTTTAACGATTTCTGAGAAAGTGGAGCGGAATCAATAGCAAAAACAGGTATATCCTTTCCCAAAATGCATACCTGGAAACCATGTGTTATAGCAAATTGATTATCAATGAGATTGACAGCTGCTCCACTATCTACAAAAATCTCACAAAAAATGTTCTTGCTCTCTAGCGCCACCCTGGCAGGTAGGACAAAACGGGAACTACAAGCAAACGGAAAGCATTCAATTTCCGCATCAACCTTGCCAGTAGTAACAGATGGAACGTTTTTTTTTTTTTTTATTCTTTTCTTTTCTTTTAAAACATATAATATTTTATCACATCAATGACATAATATAAACTATTCCACTATTCCATATTACTACAATAATAAATATTATTAATTATCCCCCTGACACCCACCCACCACCCCTAGGGAAAAAGGGGAAAGGAGAGGAACGGGAACAAAAAAAAACGCTCAACCTAATTTGGCCATTTATTCCAAATCTCATCGAATCCCACTGGATTTTTAGTGTAGCACCCAGAAAACCGTTGGATTTTAATAAGGTTAACTATTGCTTCCCGCCACTGTCCCACTGTGGGCAGATCTTCTTTTATCCACTTTCTAAGTATAAGGTGTCTAGCTTGAAATAACATTTTACCCAAAACCAGCCGTACTTCCTTCTTTAATTTCAAATGTTCAGTTGCTCCCAGTATACAGACTACTGGATCTTCAAACACCTGAACTTCCAGAAAAACCAATACAAGCTCTGCTATCTCCTTCCAATATCTGAAAAGTCTGGGACACCTCCAAAAACAGTGAATAAAATCTGCCTCCTTTTCCCTACATTTTGGGCAATTATCCGACGTTCTAACCCCCATTTTCTTTAAGATCTTAGGAGATCGATGTAACCTATGTATTATAAAGAACTGTGATATTTTATGTGATCCCCTATCTGACACTATTGGATAACTTCTAAGGGCATCTTTCCATTTCTTATCAGAAAAGAAAGGCTGAAGTTCTTTTTCCCATTGATTTTTACTAGTATTGTAATCCGTTCAATATCCCATATCTTTTTTTTGTTGTACCTCTTTTCTCTCCTCCATCGGTGAATTTATGTATTAGATCTGATTGTTCCTTTCTATATTTGTCTAGTTTTACCCCTATCCTCAAAGCATTCCTGAACTGGCAGTATTTATAGATATCCTTTTGGGGGATCCCAAACTCCCTAGCAAGTGTATTAAAATCCTTCAAATAGTTGGGCTAAATATTTTATCCCCTTTTTTTCCCAGTCAATATAGCTCCTGATTGTTTGGAGTTCCTTCAAAAAGTTTTTAATCTGCCCCCAAATGTGATCCATTGCATTCATAATTCTATTTGCAGTATTATTTTTATGAAGTGAACCCGATTCCATTATCTCTAAGTGATTAAGTTCCCCTCTCCAACCCATTTTATTGAATTCCTGTCTTCCCACTAAACTGTTCAAGCTATCTCTTATCTGACTATATTGTGTTATCAAGTAATACATAAACCAGTTAGGAACCGCCAAACCACCCTCTCTCACTGGGAGCTGCAGCACTTCTTTTTTTATCCTAGGGATAGAGCCGTTCCATATGAATTCCCCCATTATGCGATCTAATTAGATGGAACGTTTTTAGAGGATTTTTTTCTTTTTGTTTCTTTATTACTCTCAAAAAACTGCTCTCCTAGAGGGACAAACATTTGCCAAATGATTTATACCTCCATAACAAAAACAAACCCTCTTCTGAGAGCTGAATCTTCTATTGTCAGAGGCAAGCAAACCCAGCTGCATGGGCTCCTGCTCAGAAGGGATTGAGAGAGACTGAGACCCCTGCGCACTGAATGAGACCACCGCACTGTCCTTGGACTGAGTATGACAGGAAGGAGTGATCTCTCCTCTCTCTCTAAGACGCCTGTCAATACGAACGGTCGAGACATGGCAGACTCCAAAGAGATAGGTCTCTCATGAAAGGCAAATGCATCTTTCAATCCCTCTGAAAGACCATGGAAAAATTGACTTCGGAGTGCAGCATCATTCCAACCAGTATCAGCTGCCCATCTCCGAAATTCTGAACACTAAATCTCTGCGGACTGTTTACCCTGGCATAAAAGACGTAGTCTAGACTCAGCCAGAGCAATACAATCCGGATCATCATATATCTGACCCTGGGCTAAAAAAATAAAAATCCACTGAACGGAGGGGCCATGCTCCCACCGGCAGCAAAAAGGCCCAAGACTGAGCGTTATCCCTGAGCAGCGAGATGATGATCCTCACCTTCTGCTCCTCCTCACCAGAGGAATGGGGAAGCAGACGAAAATGGAGTTTGCAAGCCTCTCTAAAATGAACAAAATTCTCACTACCCCCGGAGAACGTATCCGGGAGCGAGATCTGAGGCTCAGAACAAACTCCATGAACGCAAGCTGAACCGGTCACCTGAAACTGATATAAAGTTTTACGGAGATCTGCTACCTCCAATGAAATACCCTGCATGCGTTCAGTCAAAAGTGAAACCGGATCCATGCTTGAGATGGTTTTGGCGGTTTATAATGTCACGGATGGTGTTACAGAAAACTAAAAGACACAAATGAAGATCTGACTGACTTGATCCAAAACTAAGGAACAGGAGGGTAAGCCCTGTAAGAGCCCTAGCTCTTTCCCTTACTGCTCAGCCTATGCAAAAATCTCAATGTATGACACCTGAACACCCTATAATAGTGAGGGGACACGACCACCGGCTCCCTACACTTAATACAGAGGGAGTCAGGGTCACCTAAGATCAAGCCCACAGGCAAACAGAAATAAAGAAAACAGACTTATCTTGTGGATGCAGCAGTAACAGCTTCTAGCATCAGCACATTCCAGAAAGTTGTATAAACCGCAAAGTGATGCAGTATGGGATGGGATTTAAAGGGATGCAATCAGTGCAACTAGATGACAGCTGAGAGAGGGAAACGAGATGACAAAACAAAAGCAAAACAAAAGAACCTCAGGCAGGAGGTTCTGAAGAACGTCTGTCAGAGCTTCTCAGATGTCTGGCGGTGACAGCACCCCTCCTTCTACGAGTGGACTCCGGACACTCAGAGCCCACCTTCTCAGGATGGGACCTATGGAAAGCCCTGATGAGACGAGTGGCCTTAATGTTAAGAGGTTCTGAAGAATGTCTATCAGAGCTTCTCAGGTGTCTGGCGGTGACAACAATGTACAATGACATTACTAATACACACAGGATCCTCCCCCACTACCTGTTCTTGTCCAGGCACTTCACAGCCAGCAGAAGAGTACAGAGGAGAGAACTCCTCTGGTTTTTGTCAGCTCTGTGTTTGCAGGGTGAGGAGTGAAGATCCTGTGCACAGCATTGATCTCCTCAGTGCCTGCGGCAGAGGAAACCCTGAAGCTGCTCAGTACCTGAGGAAGAGCCTCCAACCCTGAGTCTGTGCTGGATATCGTAGAAGGGGTTAAACTGTGCAAAAGAATCCAGTGGGACGGGAGACACAGGACAGACAGCTCAGCTAGCAGATCAGGCAGAGCAAGGGCCTTGGCTTGTTGCTCCATCCAGAACAGCCTTCACGGTGACGTTTTGTGCACAGAGGTAGAGTTGAGCGAACACCTGGATGTTCGGGTTCGAGAAGTTCGGCCGAACATCCCGGAAATGTTCGGGTTCGGGATCCGAACCCGATCCGAACTTCGTCCCGAACCCGAACCCCATTGAAGTCAATGGGGACCCGAACTTTTCGGCACTAAAAAGGCTGTAAAACAGCCCAGGAAAGAGCTAGAGGGCTGCAAAAGGCAGCAACATGTAGGTAAATCCCCTGCAAACAAATGTGGATAGGGAAATGAATTAAAATAAAAATTAAATAAATAAAAATTAACCAAAATCAATTGGAGAGAGGTTCCATAGCAGAGAATCTGGCTTCCCGTCACCCACCACTGGAACAGTCCATTCTCAGATATTTAGGCCCCGGCACCCAGGCAGAGGAGAGAGGTCCCGTAACAGAGAATCTGTCTTCATGTCAGCAGAGAATTAGTCTGCATGTCATAGCAGAGAATGAGGCTTCACGTCAGCCACCACTGCAACAGTCCATTGGCATATATTTAGGCCCAGCACCCAGGCAGAGGAGGGAGGTCCCGTAACAGAGAATCTGTCTTCATGTCAGCAGAGAATTAGTCTGCATGTCATAGCAGAGAATGAGGCTTCACGTCAGCCACCACTGCAACAGTCCATTGGCATATATTTAGGCCCAGCACACACACAGGCAGAGGAGAGAGGTCCCGTAACAGACAATCTGGCTTCATGTCAGCAGAGAATTAGTCTGCATGTCATAGCAGAGAATCAGGCTTCACGTCAGCCACCACTGCAACAGTCCATTGGCATATATTTAGGCCCAGCACACACACAGGCAGAGGAGAGAGGTCCCGTAACAGAGAATCTGTCTTCATGTCAGCAGAGAATTAGTCTGCATGTCATAGCAGAGAATGAGGCTTCACGTCAGCCACCACTGCAACAGTCCATTGGCATATATTTAGGCCCAGCACACACACAGGCAGAGGAGAGAGGTCCCGTAACAGAGAATCTGTCTTCATGTCAGCAGAGAATCAGTCTTCATATCATAGCAGAGAATCAGGCTTCACGTCACCCACCACTGTAAGAGTCAATTTTCATAAATTTAGGCCCAGAACCCAGGCAGAGGAGAAAGGTCCCGTAACAGACAATCTGTCTTCATGTCAGCAGAGAATCAGTCTTCATATCATAGCAGAGAATCAGGCTTCACGTCACCCACCACTGTAAGAGTCAATTTTCATAAATTTAGGCCCAGAACCCAGGCAGAGGAGAAAGGTCCCGTAACAGACAATCTGGCTTCATGTCAGCAGAGAATCAGTCTTCATATCATAGCAGAGAATCAGGCTTCACGTCACCCACCACTGTAAGAGTCAATTTTCATAAATTTAGGCCCAGAACCCAGGCAGAGGAGAAAGGTCCCGTAACAGACAATCTGGCTTCATGTCAGCAGAGAATCAGTCTTCATATCATAGCAGAGAATCAGGCTTCACGTCACCCACCACTGTAAGAGTCAATTTTCATAAATTTAGGCCCAGAACCCAGGCAGAGGAGAAAGGTCCCGTAACAGACAATCTGGCTTCATGTCAGCAGAGAATCAGTCTTCATATCATAGCAGAGAATCAGGCTTCACGTCACCCACCACTGTAAGAGTCAATTTTCATAAATTTAGGCCCAGAACCCAGGCAGAGGAGAAAGGTCCCGTAACAGACAATCTGGCTTCATGTCAGCAGAGAATCAGTCTTCATATCATAGCAGAGAATCAGGCTTCACGTCACCCACCACTGTAAGAGTCAATTTTCATAAATTTAGGCCCAGCACCCAGGCAGAGGAGAGAGGTCCCGTAACAGACAATCTGGCTTCATGTCAGCAGAGAATTAGTCTGCATGTCATAGCAGAGAATCAGGCTTCATGTCAGCCACCACTGCAACAGTCCATTGGCATATATTTAGGCCTAGCACACAGGCAGAGGAGAGGTTCATTCAACTTTGGGTAGCATCGCAATATAATGGTAAAATGAAAATAAAAATAGGATTGAATGAGGAAGTGCCCTGGAGTCCAATAATATATGGTTATGGGGAGGTAGTTAATGTCTAATCTGGACAAGGGACGGACAGGTCCTGTGGGATCCATGCCTGGTTCATTTTTATGAACGTCAGCTTGTCCACATTGGCTGTAGACAGGCGGCTGCGTTTGTCTGTAATGACGCCCCCTGCCGTGCTGAATACACGTTCAGACAAAACGCTGGCTGCCGGGCAGGCCAGCACCTCCAAGGCATAAAAGGCTAGCTCTGGCCACGTGGACAATTTAGAGACCCAGAAGTTGAATGGGGCCGAACCATCAGTCAGTACGTGGAGGGGTGTGCACACGTACTGTTCCACCATGTTAGTGAAATGTTGCCTCCTGCTAACACGTTGCGTATCAGGTGGTGGTGCAGTTAGCTGTGGCGTGTTGACAAAAGTTTTCCACATCTCTGCCATGCTAACCCTGCCCTCAGAGGAGCTGGCCGTGACACAGCTGCCTTGGCGACCTCTTGCTCCTCCTCTGCCTTGGCCTTGGGCTTCCACTTGTTCCCCTGTGACATTTGGGAATGCTCTCAGTAGCGCGTCTACCAACGTGCGCTTGTACTCGCGCATCTTCCTATCACGCTCCAGTGCAGGAAGTAAGGTGGGCACATTGTCTTTGTAGCGTGGATCCAGCAGGGTGGCAACCCAGTAGTCCGCACAGGTTAAAATGTGGGCAACTCTGCTGTCGTTGCGCAGGCACTGCAGCATGTAGTCGCTCATGTGTGCCAGGCTGCCCAGGGGTAAGGACAAGCTGTCCTCTGTGGGAGGCGTATCGTCATCGTCCTGCCTTTCCCCCCAGCCACGCACCAGTGATGGACCCGAGCTGCGTTGGGTGCCACCCCGCTGTGACCATGCTTCATCCTCATCCTCCTCCACCTCCTCCTCATCCTCGTCCTCCTCGTCCTCCAGTAGTGGGCCCTGGCTGGCCACATTTGTACCTGGCCTCTGCTGTTGCAAAAAACCTCCCTCTGAGTCACTTCGAAGAGACTGGCCTGAAAGTGCTAAAAATGACCCCTCTTCCTCATCCTCCTCCTCCTCCTCCTGGGCCACCTCCTGTTCCATCATCGCCCTAAGTGTTTTCTCAAGGAGACATAGAAGTGGTATTGTAACGCTGATAACGGTGTCATCGCCACTGGCCATGTTGGTGGAGTACTCGAAACAGCGCAACAGGGCACACAGGTCTCGCATGGAGGCCCAGTCATTGGTGGTGAAGTGGTGCTGTTCTGTAGTGCGACTGACCCGTGCGTGCTGCAGCTGAAACTCCACTATGGCCTGCTGCTGCTCGCACAGTCTGTCCAGCATGTGCAAGGTGGAGTTCCACCTGGTGGGCACGTCGCATATGAGGCGGTGAGCGGGAAGGCCGAAGTTACGCTGTAGCGCAGACAGGCGAGCAGCGGCAGGATGTGAACGCCGGAAGCGCGAACAGACGGCCCGCACTTTATGCAGCAGCTCTGACATGTCGGGGTAGTTGTGAATGAACTTCTGCACCACCAAATTCAGCACATGCGCCAAGCAAGGGATGTGCGTCAAATTGGCTAGTCCCAGAGCTGCAACGAGATTTCGCCCATTATCACACACCACCAGGCCGGGCTTGAGGCTCACCGGCAGCAACCACTCGTCGGTCTGTTGTTCTATACCCCGCCACAACTCCTGTGCGGTGTGGGGCCTGTCCCCCAAACATATGAGTTTCAGAATGGCCTGCTGACGTTTACCCCGGGCTGTGCTGAAGTTGGTGGTGAAGGTGTGTGGCTGACTGGATGAGCAGGTGGAAGAAGAGGAGGAGGAAGCCGAGAAGGAGGAGGTGGCAACAGGAGGCAAAGAATGTTGCCCTGCGATCCTTGGCGGCGGAAGGACGTGCGCCAAACAGCTCTCCGCCTGGGGCCCAGCTGCCACTACATTTACCCAGTGTGCAGTTAGGGAGATATAGCGTCCCTGGCCGTGCTTACTGGTCCACGTATCTGTGGTTAGGTGGACCTTGCCACAGATGGCGTTGCGCAGTGCACACTTGATTTTATCGGATACTTGGTTGTGCAGGGAAGGCACGGCTCTCTTGGAGAAGTAGTGCCGGCTGGGAACAACATACTGTGGGACAGCAAGCGACATGAGCTGTTTGAAGCTGTCTGTGTCCACCAGCCTAAATGACAGCATTTCATAGGCCAGTAGTTTAGAAATGCTGGCATTCAGGGCCAGGGATCGAGGGTGGCTAGGTGGGAATTTACGCTTTCTATCAAATGTTTGTGAGATGGAGAGCTGAACGCTGGCGTGTGACATGGTTGAGACGCTTGGTGACGGAGGTGGTGGTGGTGGTGTTGGTGGTACATCCCCTGTTTGCTGGGCGGCAGGTGCCAACGTTCCTCCAGAGGCGGAGGAAGAGGCCGAGGCGGCAGCAGCAGAATAGGCCGAGGCGGCAGCAGCAGAAGAGGTAGCAGGGGGAGCCTGAGTGACTTCCTTGGTTTTAAGGTGTTTACTCCACTGCAGTTCATGCTTTGCATGCAGGTGCCTGGTCATGCAGGTTGTGCTCAGGTTCAGAACGTTAATGCCTCGCTTCAGGCTCTGATGGCACAGCGTGCAAACCACTCGGGTCTTGTCGTCAGCACATTGTTTGAAGAAGTGCCATGCCAGGGAACTCCTTGAAGCTGCCTTTGGGGTGCTCGGTCCCAGATGGCGGCGGTCAGTAGCAGGCGGAGTCTCTTGGCGGCGGGTGTTCTGCTTTTGCCCACTGCTCCCTCTTTTGCTACGCTGTTGGCTCGGTCTCACCACTGCCTCTTCCTCCGAACTGTGAAAGTCAGTGGCACGACCTTCATTCCATGTGGGGTCTAGGACCTCATCGTCCCCTGCATCGTCTTCCACCCAGTCTTGATCCCTGACCTCCTGTTCAGTCTGCACACTGCAGAAAGACGCAGCAGTTGGCACCTGTGTTTCGTCATCATCAGAGACATGCTGAGGTGGTATTCCCATGTCCTCATCATCAGGAAACATAAGTGGTTGTGCGTCAGTGCATTCTATGTCTTTCACCGCTGGGGAAGGGCTAGGTGGATGCCCTTGGGAAACCCTGCCAGCGGAGTCTTCAAACAGCATAAGAGACTGCTGCATAACTTGAGGCTGAGACAGTTTCCCTGGTATGCATGGGGGTGATGTGACAGACTGATGGGGTTGGTTTTCAGGCGCCATCTGTGCGCTTTCTGCAGAAGACTGGGTGGGAGATAATGTGAACGTGCTGGATCCACTGTCGGCCACCCAATTGACTAATGCCTGTACCTGCTCAGGCCTTACCATCCTTAGAACGGCATTGGGCCCCACCATATATCGCTGTAAATTCTGGCGGCTACTGGGACCTGAGGTAGTTGGTACACTAGGACGTGTGGATGTGGCAGAACGGCCACGTCCTCTCCCAGCACCAGAGGGTCCACTAACACCACCACGACCATGTCCACGTCCGCGTCCCTTACTAGATGTTTTTCTCATTGTTATGGTTCACCACAACAACAAATATATTATTTGGCCCAATGTATTGTATTCAAATTCAGCGGGATATAAATTTGAGGCCTAGTATTTAGGCGCTGGGTGACCGGTATGGATTTAGTGACAGAATTAGACTTGGAAATGCACAGAAGCGTGTGTGTGAAGTTATTCTGAATGACCCAATGTGCACCTTGAATATTATATACCCTTTTTGGGATAGATTTCAAATAGCTCTGATATAGCAGGAACCACTAAATTATGAAATTGCTAAATTGGGAATTGTACTTCAACCCAGAACAAAAAATGTGCTTTGACGGGCACTAAATAACTTTCCCAGCTACAACAGGACAGCGGTAACGAGAGATTTAGAGGGATTTAAATTTGAGGCCTAGTATTTAGGCGCTGGGTGACAGGTATGGGTTTAGTGACAGAATTAGACTTGGAAATACACAGTAGCGGGTGTGTGTGAAGTTATTCTGAATGACCCAATGTGCACCTTCAATATTATATACCCTTTTTGGGATAGATTTCAAATAGCTCTGATATAGCAGGAACCACTAAATTATGAAATTGCTAAATTGGGAATTGTACTTCAACCCAGAACAAAAAATGTGCTTTGACGGACACTAAATATCTTGCCCAGCAACAACAGTACAGCGGTGGGTAACGAGAGATTTAGAGGGATTTAAATTTGAGGCCTAGTATTTAGGCGCTGGGTCACCGGTATGGATTTAGTGACAGAATTAGACTTGGAAATGCACAGAAGCGTGTGTGTGAAGTTATTCTGAATGACCCTATGTGCACCTTCAATATTATATACCCTTTTAGGGATAGATTTCAAATAGCTCTGATATAGCAGAAACCACTAAATTATGAAATTGCTAAATTGGGAATTGTACTTCAACCCAGAACAAAAAATGTGCTTTGACGGACACTAAATATCTTGCCCAGCAACAACAGTACAGCGGTGGGTAACGAGAGATTTAGAGGGATTTAAATTTGAGGCCTAGTATTTAGGCGCTGGGTCACCGGTATGGATTTAGTGACAGAATTAGACTTGGAAATGCACAGAAGCGTGTGTGTGAAGTTATTCTGAATGACCCTATGTGCACCTTCAATATTATATACCCTTTTAGGGATAGATTTCAAATAGCTCTGATATAGCAGAAACCACTAAATTATGAAATTGCTAAATTGGGAATTGTACTTCAACCCAGAACAAAAAATGTGCTTTGACGGACACTAAATATCTTGCCCAGCAACAACAGTACAGCGGTGGGTAACGAGAGATTTAGAGGGATTTAAATTTGAGGCCTAGTATTTAGGCGCTGGGTCACCGGTATGGATTTAGTGACAGAATTAGACTTGGAAATGCACAGAAGCGTGTGTGTGAAGTTATTCTGAATGACCCTATGTGCACCTTCAATATTATATACCCTTTTAGGGATAGATTTCAAATAGCTCTGATATAGCAGAAACCACTAAATTATGAAATTGCTAAATTGGGAATTGTACTTCAACCCAGAACAAAAAATGTGCTTTGACGGACACTAAATATCTTGCCCAGCAACAACAGTACAGCGGTGGGTAACGAGAGATTTAGAGGGATTTAAATTTGAGGCCTAGTATTTAGGCGCTGGGTCACCGGTATGGATTTAGTGACAGAATTAGACTTGGAAATGCACAGAAGCGTGTGTGTGAAGTTATTCTGAATGACCCTATGTGCACCTTCAATATTATATACCCTTTTAGGGATAGATTTCAAATAGCTCTGATATAGCAGAAACCACTAAATTATGAAATTGCTAAATTGGGAATTGTACTTCAACCCAGAACAAAAAATGTGCTTTGACGGACACTAAATATCTTGCCCAGCAACAACAGTACAGCGGTGGGTAACGAGAGATTTAGAGGGATTTAAATTTGAGGCCTAGTATTTAGGCGCTGGGTGACAGGTATGGGTTTAGTGACAGAATTAGACTTGGAAATACACAGTAGCGGGTGTGTGTGAAGTTATTCTGAATGACCCAATGTGCACCTTCAATATTATATACCCTTTTTGGGATAGATTTCAAATAGCTCTGATATAGCAGGAACCACTAAATTATGAAATTGCTAAATTGGGAATTGTATTTCAACCCAGAACAAGAAATGTGCTTGAACGGACACTAAATAACTCGCCCAGCTACAGCACTAGGGACAGATTTAGCTGGATATAAATTTGAGGCCTAGTATTTAGGCGCTGGGTGACCGGTATGGATTTAGTGACAGAATTAGACTGGGATATGGCCAAAAAATAAACAGACTATTGCTGGTTAAATGCACTTGGTGTGACAGCTTCACCCTGATGTAGGCTTTAGCCAAAAAACAACCACACCATTGAGGGTTAAATGCACTTGGTGACAGGCGCAGCTTGCCCCTGATTTTGTATATGGCCAAAAAATGAACAGACTATTGCTGGTTAAATGCACTTGGTGTGACAGCTTCACCCTGATGTAGGCTTTAGCCAAAAAACAACCACACCATTGAGGGTTAAATGCACTTGGTGACAGGCGCAGCTTGCCCCTGATTTTGTATATGGCCAAAAAATGAACAGACTATTGCTGGTTAAATGCACTTGGTGTCACAGCTTCACCCTGATGTAGGCTTTAGCCAAAAAACAACCACACCATTGAGGGTTAAATGCACTTGGTGACAGGCGCAGCTTGCCCCTGATTTTGTATATGGCCAAAAAATGAACAGACTATTGCTGGATAAATGCACTTGGTGTGACAGCTTCACCCTGATGTAGGCTTTAGCCAAAAAACAACCACACCATTGAGGGTTAAATGCACTTGGTCGCAGCTTGTGCTGGCGCACCACAAGACACAAAATGGCCGCCGATCACCCCAGAAAAATGAGACTGACAAACGGTCTGTGCAGCCTAAAAACAGTGAGCAATTGAGGATCAGCAGCTCAATGATCCACAGCTGCAGATCGATCAGTTAATCAAGTCCTTTGGAGGAGTTAATCTGCCTAATCTCGCCCTACTGTCGCAGCCGCAACCTCTCCCTACGCTAATCAGAGCAGAGTGACGGGCGGCGCTATGTGACTCCAGCTTAAATAGAGGCTGGGTCACATGGTGCTCTGGCCAATCACAGCCATGCCAATAGTAGGCATGGCTGTGATGGCCTCTTGGGGCAAGTAGTATGACGCTTGTTGATTGGCTGCTTTGCAGCCTTTCAAAAAGCGCCAAGAAAGCGTCACAAAAGCGCGAAGAAAGCGACGAACACCGAACCCGAACCCGGACTTTTACGAAAATGTCCGGGTTCGGGTCCGTGTCACGGACACCCCAAAATTCGGTACGAACCCGAACTATACAGTTCGAGTTCGCTCATCCCTACACAGAGGCAGACTTCCTCCTCCTGATTCCTCAAGCTTGTCAATGGAACGTCATCAGAGCAGAGAAAGAAGCTGACATCATAGGTCATATGACCTCAGCTTAACTAGAAGAACATGGCCACTGTAGATGAAGTAAGCAAATTTGAAACCCCTTACACATACCTCCCAACCATCCCGGATCCGGTGGGACATTCCTAGATTTCACTTTTTTTGTGTTAGGGCGACCGTTAGTGACATTAATATTCTGCATTCTACAAACTCTGCTTGCTGTAACCAGTGAGAAGCAAATCAGCACTGATATCTAGGCCGTGTGTGACGCCTATATTTAATCCAAATTGCAGTTACAGTCAGTTTCAGTATTAAACAAACTCTGCTTGCTGTGACCAGTGAGAAGCAAATCAGCACTGATATCTAGGCCGTGTGTGACGCCTATATTTAATCCAAATTGCAGTTACAGTCAGTTTCAGTATTAAACAAACTCTGCTTGCTGTGACCAGTGAGAAGTAAATCAGCACTGATATCTAGGCCGTGTGTGACGCCTATATTTAATCCAAATTGCAGTTACAGTCAGTTTCTGCATTGTTCAAACTCTGCTTGCTGTGACCTTTGAGAAGCAAATCAGCAACTGATATCTAGGCGGTGTGTGACGCCTATATTTAATCTAAATTGCAGTTACAGTCAGTTTCTGTATTGTTAAAACTCTGCTTGCTGTGATCAGTGAGAAGCAAATCAGCACTGATATCTAGGCCGTGTGTGACGCCTATATTTAATCCAAATTGCAGTTACAGTCAGTTTCTGTATTAAACAAACTCTGCTTGCTGTGACCAGTGAGAAGCAAATCAGCACTGATATCTGGGCCGTGTGTGACGCCTATATTTAATCCAAATTGCAGTTACAGTCAGTTTCTGTATTAAACAAACTCTGCTTGCTGTGACCAGTGAGAAGCAAATCAGCACTGATATCTAGGCCGTGTGTGACGCCTATATTTAATCCAAATTGCAGTTACAGTCAGTTTCTGTGTTAAACAAACTCTGCTTGCTGTGACCAGTGAGAAGCAAATCAGCACTGATATCTAGGCCGTGTAGGATGCCTATCTTTAATCCAAATTGCAGTTACAGTCAGTTTCTGTATTATACAAACTCTGCTTGCTGTGACCAGTGGTAAGCAAATATACACTTATTTCTAGACAGTGTGTGAGGCATATATTTAATCCAAATTGCAGTTACAGTCAGTTTCTGTATTGTTCAAACTCTGCTTGCTGTGACCAGTGAGACGCAAATCTACACTTATTTCTAGACAATGTGTGAGGCCTATATTTAATCCAAATATCATTGACATCCAGTGTCAATATGAAGAGGGCGAGTATTAAGGGATGGGGAAGTAGACGTGATTCTGATGGTTCACGCAGAGGCCGTGGCTCAGGGCCCATTGCAACTGTGCCTGCTGCCAGAGCACAAGGAAAACAGTCATCCATGATACCTAGCTTCATGTCCCAGTTTGCAGGGCGTTGCAAGACAACACTCTTGAAGTTAGACCAGTGCGACCAGGTGGTCGGTTGGATTGCAGCAGATAATACTTACACTGGGTTAAGCACCACCCTGTCTTCCACCAAGTGCAGTCTCAGTAGCCAACAGTCTGGTCAACAACACAATCCTCACTGTAATCATCCTTCCTCCCACCATGTAGAGTGTGGCCAAACAAGCGATCCGGCACTCGAATGTTCCGAGGAGCTATTTTCACCCCCATCACTTAATTTGGCCCTCTCCCCAAGCACTCTTGAAGAGGGACATGAGATCTTGTGCCCTGATTCTCAACCTCTAGAGCCTTCACACTCACAAGATGATGTGTTTAAGGAGGTGGATGATGACGACACACAATTACTGTTAAACAGGTTGATGAAGAGGATGATATACCATTGTCAATCACTGAAGTTGTGTTGGGGTCAGCAAATAAGGAGGATGATCGGAGTGAGAAAGTTGAAGAGGACTTGGTGGACGATGAGGTCACTGACCCAACATGGGAAGGTGGAAACGCGAGCGAGGACAGCAGTCCCGAGGGGGAGCGATCTGCAGCACCACAACAGGCTAGAAGAGGCAGTGGGGTGGCAACAGGGGGAAGGCGGGCCACACCAAACAGGTCCGCAAGTGTTCCATGGAGCACCCCCTTGCGGAAATCTCCCTTGCCAAGGGGTAGGTGTTCCGCAGTATGGCGTTTTTTTGCAGAAAGTGCAGACAACAAAAGAATAGTGGTTTTCAACCTGTGCCACACCAAAATGAGCCAAGGTGTGAACAGTAGCAACCTCATCACCAACAGCATGATCCGCCACATGGCAGCCAAGCACCGCAATAAGTGGGAGGAACGCCTGGGTCCACAATCTGTGTCCGCAGGTCACACCACTGCCTCCTCTTACCTTTTGTTGGTGACGACAAGTCGCCTGTCGAAGGTGCAGGCCGGGATGCCTCCCGTGTTGCACCTGTATCGTCGCAAGCACTATAAGCGACCACATCCACTTCCCTGTTCCAGCACAGCATCCAAATGTCTTTGCCCCAGGCATTTGAACGCAAGCGCAAATACCCAGCCACCCACCCACAGGCCATGGCACTAACCACCCAACTTTCTAAGTTACTGGCAGTTGAAATGTTGCCATTTAGGCTTGTGGACACCGAGGCCTTTCGCGGCCTGATGTTGACAGCCGTCCCTCGGTAGTCAGTCCGCAGCCACCACTTTGTTTCCCGGTGTGCCGTACCCGCCTTACACCAGCATGTGTCTGCTAACATCACCCGTGCCCTGACCAACGCAGTTACTGCTAAGGTCCACCTAACGACTGATACATGGACAAGTGCTTGTGGCCAGGGACGCTGCATTTTACTGACGGCACACTGGGTAAACGTAGTGGAACGTAGTGGAGGCTGGGAGCGACTTGTACCCTGTGATGGCACAGGTGCTACCGATGCCCAGGATTGCAGGCCCTATCAGGGTTACCGCCAGCACCTATGTAAATGGCTCCTCCTCCTCCACCTCCTCCTCCACTTCCACCTCCGAATTCTCTGCATGCAGCACCAGTCAGCCATCAGCTGGCAGCTGGAAGCAGTGTAGCACTGCTGTGGGGATGCATCAACAGGCCATGCTGCAGATGATATGCTTAGGGGATAAACAGCACACCGCCGCAGAGCTGTGGCAGGGGATAAGAGACCAGACTGAGCTGTAGCTCTCGCCACTCAACCTGCAACCAGGCATGGTTGTGTGTGATAATGGGCGTAACTTGGTGGAGGCTTTGGAGCTCGGCAAGCTCACACACATCCCATGTCTAGCCCACGTCTTTAACTTAGTGGTTCAGCAGTTTCTGAAAACCTACCCCAATTTGCCCGAGCTACTGGAGAAGGTGCGCCGCATGTGTGCACATTTCCGCAAGTCATCAACAGGTACAGCCGGTCTGTTGACTCTGCAGCAGCGTTTGAAATTGCCAGCTCACCGGCTGTTGTGCGACGTGAGCACACGCTGGAACTCCACGTTACACATGTTAGACAGTCTTTGCGAGCAGCAAAGGGCAGTAATGGAATACTAGCTGCAGCACGGTCATCGCCTTTCCAGTCAGCTTCCACTCTTCACAAGCGAGGAGTGGGCATGGATGTCTGACCTCTATGACGTGTTAAGAAACTTTGAGGAATCGACACAGATGGTGAGCGGCGATAATGCTATTGTCAGTGTAACCATTCCACTTCTGCATCTAATCAAAAGCTCGCTGCTCACAATTAAGGCCGACGCTGTTCGTGGGGAAGAGTTGGAAATGGGAGAAGAAGACATAACCCTGGGTGATAGCCAGAATACCCTCAGTTTGTCTTCTCAGCGCGTATTGGAGGAGGAGGAGCAGGGGACGGTTGCCTCCGCTACACAGGGTAGTAGCCATGGAACTTTAATTCCATCTGTTCAGCATGGGTGGACAGAAGAGGAGGAAGAGGATTAGAAGATTGACAGTCATCCTCCTGATGAGAACAGCAAAGTCTTGCCCACTGGTACTCTGGCACACATGGCTGACTTCATGTTAGGCTGCCTTTCCCGTGACCCCCGTGATATATGCATTTTAGATAACAACAGGGATTACTGGGTGTTCACCCTTCTGGACCCCCGCTACAAAGAGAACTTCTCATCTCTCATTCCTCCGGTGGAGAGGATGAGCAAAATGGTGCTATACCAGAAGTTCTTTGTTGACAGATTGCTGCAAAATTCCATCTGACAGCGCTGGCAGCAGAGTCCGTACTTCCTTGGGTAACCAAGGTGGGGAGACAAGGGGAACACACAGCACTTCCAGCAAAGGCAGGGCAACACTCTCCAAGGCCTGGGACAGTTTTATGACACCCCACCAGCACCCTCAACATGATGCATGTCCTGGTGTCACAAGGAGGGAAAAGATTTGGAAGATAAAGGAGTACGTAGCAGACCGTGTCAGCGTCCTCAGTGATCTCTCAGTGCCTTACAACTACTGGATGTCCAAGCTGGACACGTGGCATGAACTGGCGCTCTACGCCTTGTAGGTGCTGGCCTGCCCTGCCGCCAGTGTTTTGTCTGAGCGGATATTTAGTGCTGCTGGTGGCATTAAAACAGATAAGCTTATCCGCTGTCAACTGAAAATGCTGACAGGTTGACTCTTATAAAAATGAACAAGGCCTGGATTGCCCCTGACTTCTCCACTCCACCAGAGGAAAGCCATGACTGAACATAAAGGCACTTTAAATGTGTTGTATAGAATGTACTGAATACTCTGTATTCCCATGCACCCCTTCCGCCACAAAAAAGGGTATATGGTTGAATCTTCCTTTTCTCATCCTCCTCGTCAATCATGTATATGCCTTATCTTATAATTTTTCAGATGGTCAGCTCACCAGCAGGCCCTCACCCATAATGTTTTAGATAGTCAGCTCACCAGCAGGCCTTCACCCATAATGTTTTAGATAGTCAGCTCACCAGCAAGCCCTCACCCATAATGTTTTAGATGGTCAGCTCACCAGCAGGCCCTCGCCCATAATGTTTTAGATGGTGAGCTCACCAGCAGGCCCTCACCCATAATGTTTTAGATGGTGAGCTCACCAGCAGGCCCTCACCCATAATGTTTTAGATGGTCAGCTCACCAGCAGGCCCTCACCCATAATGTTTTAGATGGTCAGCTCATGAGGAGGCCCTCACCCATAATGTTTTAGATGGTCAGCTCAGCTGAAGACCCTCACCCCTAATGTTTTAGTGGGTCACCAGCAGGCCATCAATCATACTTTACCTCTCCTGTATAATGTTTCCTCACCCTAAATACCTATGACATTTCCTGTAATTTTTTTGTACTCGTTCCAATGACAGGCTCTCTTAAGAGTCCTGTATTGTTATTTATTGTCACTACCTCTCTGGTACTGGGAAATTTGCGTGCCTCCGCTTGCCTTTCTTTGAGGTGTTAGCCGTGGCCATCCCTCAGGCTCCCTCTCCAGAAGCGAACCCTGATTCCCCATTACCTGTGGTCACCAAGGTAGGCGCAAAAAAAGAACATCGAAAGTTGACAGAGCAGACATCCGAATAGATCGTCAACATCACAGGGACGTTCGATCAGCTTAGAAGTTATCTAGAGTTAAAAATCAGCAGCAGGCCCTCACCAACAATTTTTTACACGGTCAGCTCAACATCCGTTCCTCTTCCAAGTTCATTATCATTAGATGATAGTCTGGTCAACACAATCATCGGGGGTCACGTAACTAATTAGCACGGAGGAGTGTCTTTGGTTATCGGAATGAACCACACAAATTGACTCGATCCACGCGCTCAAAACGGCCATGCACCACCACCCACAAAATCGCGATATAGGCCAGGTGAGGCTTCCCGTTCGTAGTCAAATTAAGCCGCAGGCTCCACTCCTAGTGGTGCCCATCCATCAATTAGTTTAAGTTTCAGCTTTGCAACCATACTCCTCCCGGAACCCAAAGACTTTAGTTTCCCAGAAAATGCTTGGCGGGAAATGGGAATAACGCTGCCGGGGATCGTCTTCGAACCTCCAACTTAAGTTGTTGATTAATGAAAATGTTCATGGCAACAAAGGTTTCGGCTGTGGTTTGGCTTGCGCCAGTACAAGAATTTCACCTCTACAGGTACATACGGATACCACCGGCCGTTCCTCATCCAATGAGTTCAGTTTGATCGTCCAAGAGTCCGGTCAACACAATCGAAACCACCGGCTGTCCCTCTTAGTCATGGCCCCAGTTCCGAAAAGCACAACATTTTTTGTCTGAACTTGCTCTTTATATAAAAGTAAATATACAGGAAATAATGTTTCCTAACAATTTTTCATCTAAAATCGCTTTTATCTTTGGTTTTGTGAGTTTTATGGTCAGTCTGTAAAAGTGGCGTACAACTCGGGCAGCATCGTTACCAGCAGCGACATTGTAGTCCAAGATACATCCAGACATCCTCCCCATGCTGTCCCTGACCCATTTTGGTGGTGTTTCCATCAATTTCTGACCTTTTCCTATGAACCAGGCACCCTCCACTCTGCAGTTAAGGCAAGGTACAGTAGTCTGCTACCTGTCGGTCCAGTCGTTCTCTGAGGGTGGACCCCGAAGGGCTGTGGCGATGCGTAGGACTTAAAAAGCTGTGCATGTCCTCCATCAACAACATGGCTGTAAAGCGTCCTGTCCTTGCCAGCGTGGTCATGGTAGGAGGAGGATTACTTTCACCTCTTCCCATGTTAGATCCCCGCTGTGCTGTGACATCACCCTTATACGCTGTGTAAAGCATACTTTTTAACTTGTTTTGGAACTGCTGCATCCTTTCCGACTTCCGGTAATTTGGTAACATTTCATCCACTTTCTGATTATACCGGGGGTCTAGTAGCGTGGCCATCCAGTACAGGTCGTTCTCCCTCAGCCTTTTTATACGAGGGTCCCTCAACAGGCATGACAGCATGAAAGACCCCATTTGCACAAGGTTGGATGCTGAGCTCCTCATGTCCCGTTCCTCATCCTCACTGATCTCACTGAAGGTCTGTTCTTCCCCCCAGCCACGTACAACACCACGGGTCCCAGATAGTTGACAACGAGCACCGTGGGATGCCTGCTGTGGTTGGTCTTCCTCCTCCTCAAAGGCACATTCCTCCTCTGACTACTCTTCCTCAGACTCCTCTTCAAGCGTTGCCGCAGGTCCAGCAAGCTATGCTGATAAGGCTGTTTCTGGTGGTGATGGTGACCACAACTCTTCCTCTTCATGCTCATCTACGGCCTGATCCAGCACTCTTCGCAGGGCACGCTCCGGGAAGAAAACAATTGGGATGATGTCGCTGATGGTGCCTTCGGTGCGACTGACTAGGTTTGTCACCTCCTCAAAAGGACGCATGCGCCAACAGGCATTGCGCATGAGCGTCCAGTAATGTGGCAAAAAAAATACCCAGCTCTGCAGAGGCTGTCCTAGCACCCCGGTCATACAAATACTCGTTGCTTTTTCTAGTTGGAGCAGGTGGTCAAACATTAGGAGTGTTGAATTCCAATGTGTTGGGCTGTCGCAAATCAAGCGCCTCACTGGCATGTTGTTTCGCTGCTGAATATCTGAAAAGTGCGGCATGGCCGTGTAGGAATGCCTGAAATGGCCACATAACTTCCTGGCCTGCTTGAGGTCATCCTGTAAGCCTGGGTAATTATGCACAAAGCCTTGTACGATCAGATTCAACACATGTGCCATGCATGGCACATGTGTCAACTTGCCACTTTGCCGATCTCCAGTTGGTGCGGAGTCAGCCACTGATCCACCTGTGCGTTCAGGGCGGACAGGAATGCTGGTCCGGTGTGAATCTCTGCTTTCAGGCAAGTCTACCCCAAGATGGCGTGACACTGTCGTATCCGGGATGTGAAATAGCCCCTGGGAAGCTGGGGGGGTAGGGGTGCCGTTGATGTGGAGAAAGACGCAGCAGCAGAAGAGGACTTAGCCGAGGAGGTTATGGAAGAGGATGGAGTAGGAAGAGTAGAGGAGGTAGCAGCAGGCCTGCCTGCAAGTCATGGAGGTGTCACCAACTCCTCTGCAGAGCCACGCATTCCATGCTTGGCAGCTGTCAGCAGGTTTACCCAATGCGCAATGTACGTGATATACCTGCCCTGACCGTACTTTGCAGACCAGGTATCAGTGGTCAGGTGGTCCCTTGCCCAAACACTGTGTGCCAGACATGCCATGACTTCCTTTTCCACAATAGAGTACAGGTTTGGATTTGTCTTTTGTGAAAAAAAAAAAAATTCGGTCAGGTACCTTCCACTGCAGTGTCCCAATAGCTACAAATTTTTTTAAGGCCTCAAACTCCACCAGCTTATATGGTAAAAGCTGGCGGGCTAAGAGTTCCGACAAGCCAGCTGTCAGACGCCGGGCAAGGGGGTGACTCTGTGACATTGTCTTCTTATGCTCAAACATTTCCTTGACAGACACCTGACTGTGGGCAGATGAGCAAGAACTGCTGAAGGTGAGAGGCGGAGTGGCGGGGTGGTTGAGAGGGGGCAAGGAGGACAGCAGTGGTTGACGTGGCTGAAGATGCTGGACCAGGAGGAGGATGGTGGCTTTGAGTTTGTGTGCTGCTTGTACTCATCATGTGTTGATCCCATAGGCGTTGTGAGATCATGTGCCTTTGCAAAGCAGTTGTACCTAGGTGGGTGTTGGACTTCCCATGACTCAGTTTCTTTTGGCACAATTTGCAAATGGCATCGCTGTTATCAGAGGCAGACACACAAAAAAAATGCCACACTGCTGAGCTTTGCAATGATGGCAATCTGGTGGTGGCAACAGCATGCATTGATTGGCGTGCTGTCTGGCTGACCCCGGGTGCCAATACATGCTGTCTGACTGTGCCACTAGCTCCTTGCGACGACCCCCCCCTGCTTCCAACTCGTCTCCTCCTCCTCTCTGTCTCCCCATCTGAACTTTACCCCTGTTCTTCTTCTCTACGATCGGGCACCCACGTGACATCCACAGACACATCGTCATCATCAACCGCTTCACTTATATCTGACAACTCAGCAAAGGAAGCAGGAGCAGGTACAACATCATCATCATCACACCGTACGTCCATGTGTGTAATGCTGCCTGACTGAGACATATCCCTGTTATCTACATCCTCTGGCAATAATGGTTGCGCATCACTCATTTCTTCCAACTGATGTGTAAATAACTCCTCTGACAGATCAAGTGAAGCGGCTGGGGTGCTAGTGTTGGTGGTGGCGGCAGGTGGGCGAGTGGTAACTTGAGAGGTGCCCGAAGCTGAGCTGGAGGAGGATGGTGCGTCAAGGTTCCGAGCGGAAGCTGTAAAAGATTGGGTGTCCTGTGTTAGCCAGTCAACTATGTCCTCAGAACTTTTTTAGTTCAGGGCATGTGGCCTCTGAACACTGGGCATTATTCTAGGGCCAAAGGACATCACAGCACCATGATCACGACGGCCCCTGCGGGGTGGCCTGCCTCTGCCTGTCATATTTTTTTTTTAGATTAGTGGTACTATGCGTGCAAGCTACTGTGCAACCAGATATGAGGACTGGAGTGGACACAGAACACTGGCCTAGCTAACGATTTCCCTATTAAATTAGCAGCAGCAGCACTCTCCATGCTCTCACTAAGACTGCAGCTTCAGAATGAATCTAAGATGGATGCTGTCCTTGCTTTTTGATAGGAGGTAGGAGGTGGGAGGGTCTGAGAGGGAGGGTATGCTGCTGATTGGCTGGAATGTGTCTGCTGACTGTGAGGTACAGGGTCAAAGTTTGCTCAATAATGACAAATTGGGTGCGGACCGAACATTGCATATGTTCGTCCGCCGCGGCGAACGCGAACAAGCAATGTTCGCCGGGAACTGTTCGCCGGCGAATAGTTCGGGACATCTCTATTGCTGTGCTCTGTGCTTTGTTCTATTACATTAGACAATTAACTTATATATAGAATTCAGATAGTTAGGGGGAGATAGTCAGTGTAGGTTAGATTTATCTATAGTGTAGCTGCTGTCCATTCGAATATTGCCCCTGCCGTTCATCCCTATTCCCTATCCACAGGATGTACACTGCTCAGATATCTCTGGAATTCCTATAGAAATTAATGGAACAGCCGTGCACAGGTGCGACTGGCCCCTCCATTCATTTTAGGGGGTAAAGGGCCTCCATTCTCGTGGATAGGGGATAACTTGAAAGAACCTGAATAACCCTTTAAAGCAGAGATGTCCAACCTGCAGCCGCCCAGCTATGGCAAAACTACAACTTCCATCATGCAACAGCTGTAGGAACGAACACAGGTTGGACATTCCTGCTGTAACTTAAATTACACATGAACTAATTGAAGTTTATTAGAACCTATTATAAGTGCCATAAGATTACTTTATCTAAGATGTTTAAGTGCCTATAGTGCCTAATAATCCGTACTTTCACTAGGGCAGCAGTGAGCGATGTACAGCACACATAACTGCTCCTGCCTGTCTGCTAAAGCCTGGCACAGTGGGCAGGAAGAGCGATTTATATGCGAGCAGAGCTGAAGGAGCGTAGGGCAGGAGCTCGCATAGCATCGTTCCTCCAGCTTGTGCCCACTCTGCACAGCACCCTTCCTTCATGAATTCTTCTTAATGTTAATGCGACAGAGTTCATGGGGGAGGGGGCTTCTGGGGCATTGCTGGGGTGTCTATATAAGCATCAACAGCAAACAGTGTTCCTGGGGGGTGGGGCTGCTTGAGGCACACTGTTCTCTATATGATATTATGTAGAGGACAGTGTGCCCCCCCTCCCCTCGAACTCTGCTTGCTGCTGCCCCCCCTCACACTAACACTCGCCCACCTTCCCCATTAACTTTTTTTGTTTGTTTTTTGACAGTGCACAGCTACTTTGTCTGTAGCTGTGCAGGGTACACTCTCTGGAGACATTACCAGTCTCTGGGGATTGGAATTCTTCTCTGCGTAGTTATAAATCACTGAGCCGGGTAGGTAGCGGGGTGGACAACAAGTCCAGCATCCCACCCACTCAGTCCTGTCTCTGTCTACTGAGCTAGGCTAGCCAATCAGCAGCAGGCTAGTGACGCTGCTAAATGCTGATTGGCCAGTTCAACGCCCAGCAGACAGACAGAGGAAAGCGCACTGGCATTGACTGGCTACGGACCGTCTGGCACTGCAGGAGCCGGCAGGAAGATTCATAAAGTATGTAAAGGGAGGGGGGCCCTGAGCACAGAGGAAGAAGGGCCCGTCTGAGCCTCAGATAGGGAGAAGTGATAGTGGAGCCACAGCGGCTATGTTAGTGTAATTAGGGGCGATGCCTTTCATCCACTCCAGGCCCCCATTTCACAGGCCTCATAGCAGCTGCGTGGTATGCGGCTATTGTAGGTATGCCACTGTGCGCAACTTATCCACTGACTGCTGCAGAAAAGTACAGCGAAGATGTTGCAATTAACTTGGTCTCATTATTGCTTCCTGCATCACTACTAGAGATGAGCGAATGTTTCAAAAATTTGATTTGGATGGTTGCCGAATTTTCCAAAAAAATTTGGTTTGATCCAAATTTATTTGTGACAAATCATGTTAAAAGTCAGCTATTTCCTGGCTGCAAAGAGCCTGTATATTGGTGTAGAACACTGTGCATTGCAGAAACATGCACAAGTAGTCTGCTTTGGTAGTGAAACAGTTACTTTGTGTCTGTATGACAGGCAGTTGACAGGCGTTACTCTTAGAATCACTTCACACATTACTTATGTAGTCAGTTATGGGGCCAAAACTGACCAAATAACTCAAGTGTGAACTTATCCCAAGATTCTACTATAGTTTTGTAACCACTCCTGCTTTAGTCTTCCGAATCCTGAGCATATCCTGATGTAAAATAGGGACCGTGTGATACAGGTCTTATGTATGTTTCAAAGACAGCATCTGTTGTTTTTATCATTTTTCCATCCTTCTCACAGATCAGAAGTAGGTTAAAATAAATGGTGATGTCAACAAAGCCAAACAGGGACAATAGTGGCCCAAGTCATAGAGTGGGGAGGGTGGTAACCGCATGAGGGGTCAACACAGTGGCCCAGTTACATTATGAGGAGAGTGGCAACTGCATGAAGACTCAACATAGTGGTTCATTTACAGAGAGGTGATGTGGCAACAGCATGGGGAGTCAACACAATGGTCAGTCACAGGGTGATATAGGTGGTAACCGCATGAGGAGTCAACATATAAGGTAACAGAGAAAGACATTCTGCCTTTGCAGCTCAAGGAGGGTGTGCTTTGCAGTGTAAGAGTGGCTGAAATGCATGCGCTGTTTCCTAGCCATTTTTACACCACAAAAAAAAGATAAAAAAAACAAAAATATTTCATTATCTGTGGATTTCTGAACTATATAGATAAGGAAAAAATCTTCAATGCTGCTAGAGCCTCAAATGACATCTTTCGGCAAATCATCCATTGCAATATACCAAGACCTTTCTCCTGTTACTCTAAGAAAGAGGAAAACTCTGAAACCCCTTACTGACCATCTCCCCAGCAAGCATATCCCTTACAGATGGACCTTTCCCTTTGGCCTGACCTTCAAGTATTCAGTAAGACAGATCAAGATTTCCATTCATATGGATTTACAAGAAGCATTCTCTACTATGGACATTTCTGTCACGGCTGAGGATGGGGAAAACCCTCAGCCGTGCGATGCCAGAAGATGTTAACGGCTGCTCGGCTGTCACGGAAGGTGTACAGGAAACAAGACAATGCAAAATGAATATATGACTCACTGGATCCAAAACTAAGGAACAAAAGGGAGACCCCTGCATAAGACCTGGCACTCTCACTGTCTGCTCAGCCTATGCGGAAATCCCAATGGTGGATGAACACCCTACAATAGTGAGGGGACACGACCACCGGCTCCCTACACTAGACACGGAGGGAGTCAGGGTCACCTGGGATCCAGCAAACAGAAAATCGCAAATAAATGTACAGCACTTATCTTGTAGAAGGTTGGAAAATAGGATCAGCATGCACACACACTCCAGGAAGTTGTATAAGCTGCACACTAATGCATTATGGGGAGGAATTTAAAGGGATGCAATCAGTCCAACTACATGACAGCTGAGAGAGGTTAACGAGATGAGGAACTGAAATTCAAAACAAAGAAAACTCAAGGAGGAGGTTCTGAAAGGCTTGTGTCAGAGCTTCTCAGCTGTCTGGTTGTGACATCGGCCAGGACGAGAGTATTAGTGAGCAGGTCACCTCCTAACGCATCCCTAATCCGACCCTAACTCCTAGTTGCATGAGCCGACCTTGAAGGTAGGAGGGCCCATGCTCAGGAACCTCGGGTCCCTACTCACCCTCCCTGAACTAGGAGTAGGGTAAGACGACCTGTTCCTTCTGGACACGGAGGAACAGGAGTCTCACTGGCCAAGCTGCAGGGAAAAGGGGAACACAAACAGTCCTATGGATATGGCAGGTGAACTGCAATAGTTCCAGCCACCTGCCACAGCCTTGCTGACTGGATCCCTGTGCTGGCAAGATGAAGTCCACACAATACAAAATGAACTCAGCACACACACATTCACACACAGGAACCCAGATCCATAGCTGCACCGAATAACAAAGGAAAACATCAAGTAAACATCACACATAAACTTATGACCACAAGGGTGGCCCCCACTGGCAGATGGAATACACAGGAGGATGCTCCAGCTAACGAGTACCCCTCAGACAAGTGCTATTCACTGAGGCTTTATAGGCCCAAGTAGTCACACCCACACAGACATACCCAGTGTTCACACACACAGAAGGGAATTAACCCTTCAAACACAAGGCAAGGGAAGACGGCCACTTAAAGGGGAATACACACATAAACAAACACACTTCACCTGTTGCCGCAGGCAACGGCATGTGTGGCAATCATGTCCTGGGGATCAGCCATAGGGCTGAGACACTGCCGCCACATGCAGTCAACACCACACATTGCCACGGACAACCAAGTGAATTAAAGTGTCACACAACATACCATAGGCCATGACAATTTCTCTATTGGACATTGCAAATTTGGACGCGGTGTCTGAAATCACCTCATTACCAAATCTTCCGAAGATGACCCCTGGGAGAAATCATCAACACCTAAGCCACAACGCATAAAACACTGCAGCGGCAACCTGACCCCCAGGAGGATATCTGGATCTACCTCTTAATCCTCTCTCACTAGTATTGTCAAGATCATACATGCAATGCTAATGTCTCTACATTCATCTTTATCATCCTCTCATCATTTTTCTCATTATATGCTTTCATCCTACTTTTTCCTCCCCTTTCCCCCCTCCCCCACCCCCTCTTCTGAAGTCCATGTCTACCATCTTACTTAGTCCCATAAACAGCAAGACCTCTTAACTGGGTTAACTAATTTCCCCCCCTCTCTCTGAAGAAGCCAACAAACTTCACATTGTTGATAAGCGGATATTTGCTACATTACTGCTACTTTACTGTTATATTTATGTTTTTGGTTATCTCATATTTTCTTAAATGTGGAACACTTGGGTATCACTTCTACAACTATAGACCAATTGCAGAAGGTGTATTTACTTTTATAGAGGCTGCCAAGAAACCCCACTCTCCTAGCCATGACTGACCTCAAATTAGTGTCCTTCAATGTAAAGGGACTTAGATCCCCATCTAAAAAATCCCAAATTTTCTCCCTCCTATGGAAAGAAAAATGTTCTGTTATATTCCTCCATGAAACCCATTATAAACATGGTAATTATCCAGATCTTTCCTTCTCTAAATTTCTGAATTGGTATCCAAGAGGGGCAAATGGTGCAGCCTCTAGGGGAGTGAGTATAGGATTCAGAAAAGATGTTCCCTTTACATACTCTGCGCACACTCAAGATCCTGATGGCAGATATATTATTCTAAAAGGCCTTATTGGCCATAAGATGTATACCTTTGTAAATATTTATGTTCCTAATTCTGATCAGATCACTTGGCTACTTTCTGTTTTCACCTTGGTGGAGAACATGCAGAAGGGAACCCTTGTCTTGGCGGATGACTTCAATGTGGCTTTACAGCCCCTCTTGACACATCCTCCAAGATATCTTCCTTCTCTGCTAGAACTCTGAAAAAAATAAACTCCAGATTATTTGATTTGGGTCTCATAGATATATGGAGGTGTTATAACCCAACCTGCATTGATTACTCCTTTTATTCTGCTCCAGGACATTCCTACAGCAGAAATGACTACATTTTTGTTCCTAAGGACCAAATACCCCTTTTTGCGGACGTGAAGATTGGTAACATCACCATCTCGGATCAATCCCCTGTCTTTTGTACTTTGCGTCTGTCATCTGAATCAGGTAGGACTCCTATATGGAGACTCAATGAGTGCTGAGCAACGATGGCCATAAAGAATATTTCAAATTTCTTATAGATTAATACTTTTCTATTAATAACAACCCTGACATATCCCCCCAAGTCCTATGGGATGCCCACAAAGTATTTATGAGGGGACACTTTATTAGCAAATGTTTCTTTTTAAAGAAACAAGCAGACAAACATCTCTCCTCTCTTCTTGATCAGATTCATGTTTTAGAATCTCTCCATAAAAGATCCCTTGCTCTTCACTACTTGTCAGACCTTACAGCTCTTAGGACGGAGCTCAAAAACCTTCTAAAACGCAAAAGGAGATAAATATTACTTATCCTCCCAACACAAGTTCTTTGCTCACGGCGACAAGGCCTCAAAATTCATGATGCAACGCATCAAGCGTAGAAAACTAGCAAGACATGTACCCTCTATTAAATCTCCCCAGGGGAAGCAACTTTATTCCTCAGCGGCTATTGCTGAACAGTTCAGACTTTTTTATGAAGCTTTATATAACCTACCACACCCTAGCAGAGATCAAAATACTCTAAATAGAGATTCATCTGTCAAAGCTTTCTTAGACACATTAAAACTCCCAACATTATCCCCTGACCAAAGAGATGCCTTAGAAAAAAACATTTTCACTTGCCGAACTTACTACAGCCCTTAAGACCACCCCAAAAGACAAATGCCCTGGCCCAGACGGCTTCCCAGCTGATTATTACACCTCTTTTCAAGACTCCCTACTCCCTTACTTAATGCCCATTTGTAATCTCGCTCTTCATAACCAACCTTTATCAGTAGATATGACTAATGCATTAATCACAATAATACCCAAAGAAGGCAAAGATCCTAACTCTTGCGCAAACTACTGCCCCATATCCTTACTAAACACAGACTTAAAAATCCTTGCAGAAATGTTGGCCACTAGACTACAATCCTTCCTTCCTGACCTGATCCATTCTGATCAGGTGGGATTTGTAAAAGGTCATGAAGGAAAAGATAACACCACTAAGGTCCTTGATACCCTCTTCTATGCCTCACATAAGAAATTACCTTTGGTGCTACTTGGCGCTGATGTTGAAAAAGCATATGATCGAATAGACTGGTCTTATATTAAACATACCCTGTACAAATTCCACCTTCCCACTCCCTACATTAACGCTGTGTTTGCGATGTATGCAAAATCCTCTGCTTCAGTCTTAGATAATAATCTTGTCTCTGCCCGTTTTTAAATCAAGAATGGAACGCGTCAGGGATGTCCCCTTTCTCCCCTCATATTTGTTTTAGTAATGGAAACCCTACTACAAGTCTTGAGACAGGAGCAGGGCATCATTGGACTAAAAATAGGTGCACAATAATTCAAATTAGCTGCTTTTGCTGATGACCTTTTAATCCTCACAACAAACCCCATTAGGTCTATACCCTTAATAATTTCCCTTTTAAAAAGATTTGGCCTTTTCTCTAACTTTAAAATAAATCCCTGGCACCTAACTTATTTGGGCATTAAACTAACCTCCCATCTCCCAGACTTATTCCACCTCAATTATACTTCCCTCTTGGCGGCCATTGTTGCTCAGCTGAACTCTTTAGACTACCCTTACCTGTCCTGGTTTGGTAGAAAAAATTTGGATGTCCAACCTGCTGTAATAAGCTTATGGGAGAGAGACCAGGGAAGACAATTTTCAGATGCAGAGATTATTAAACTCTTTAACATCCCACATAAGCTTTCATGCTGTGTCCGTGTACAAGAAAATGGGTATAAAGTATTATCTAGATGGTACAGAACTCCGGACAAGATTTCCCTATATTATCCTAATGTCTCAGATCAATGTTGGAGATGTGAAAAGAGTAGAGGTTCTTACTTCCATATATGGTGGGAGTGTCATTTGATGCTCTCCTGGTGGAAAACAATTTTCAGTCTAAGCAATAATATCTGTAAAACCAACTTCCCTTGTTCTCCTGAAATCGCTATCTTATCTTTTGGCATCCATGGGGTAGATACCCATAAAAAGTCCCTTTTCTCCTTCCTGATCTCAGCAGCCCGACTTATTATCCCTACATTCTGGCGCTCACCAGAAACACCTCCTATCGATCAATGGATTAATAAGGTTGATCAATTTTACCGCCTGGTGGAACTCAATTGGAACTTTCATTGGGAACTCAAATCCAGAAACATTTTCTTCCATATCTGGTCTTTATGGAAAACGTATACTTTAAATCGTTTTTTTTTTTTTTTACGCTCTCTACCCTTGTGTTCCCAAGTAAACTATATCTGTATATTGTGTCTACACACTACATGTCATTGGCTCTAAAAATTGTAACTATATATGTAAACAGTCTTTTTATTAAGATGTACTATGTTTACAATTATCTTTGTACAGATATTTTAAAACAATAAAAATGTGTTTAAAAAAAAGTGGTTGTAGTGTTTCTGGATTTTGCAAAGGCTTTTGCTACTGTCCCTCATAGACGTTTAATAGGTAAAGTAAGGTCTATAAGCTTGGAAAGTATAGTTTGTAATTGGATTAAAAACTGGTTGAAGGACCGGGTCCAGAGAGTTGTGGTCAATGATTCATATTCAGAATGGTCCCGGGTTATAAGTGGTGTACCCCAAGGTTCAGTGCTGGGTCCTCTATTTAATTTATTTATTAAGGATATCGCGGATAGGATTAATAGCACCATTTCTATTTTTCCAGATGACACTAAGCTGTGTAGTAATGTGCAGTCTATGGAAGATGTCCATAAAATGCAAGCTGACTTGAACACTCTGAGTGATTGGGCATCAACTTGGCAAATGAGGCTCAATGTGGATAAATGCAAAGTAATGCATCTTGGTAGTAATAATCTCTGTGCATCATATGTCATAGGGCAGGGGTCGGCAACCTTTTTCGGACGGAGTGCCAATTTAAGAAAAAAAATAAAAATCTGTAGAAGCGCTCAGTGTGCCGGAAAGTCATATAGCACAAACTGCATGTGACAAAAAAAAACAATAATCAGTTTAACTTACCACTCAATGTAACCCTTGTTCCTAACTTTATTTGCAAAGACAATCCAGCTTTAGTTCATATGAGGAGACTTTTAGGTCCCTCTGGCAGTCACATATAGGCTCACTATCCTCCACACCCGCAAAAGTTGTCAGAAGCTTGCTCCTCATCCCCCCAGCAATCATATGTAGGCTCACTATCCTCCACACCCCCTAAAGGTGTCAGAAGCTTGTCACACATTGTTCCCTCATTTTCCCCAGTAGTTACAAGCAGGCTCACCATTCTCCCACCCCCCAAAGTTAATAGAAGCTTGGCCACATTGACCCCCAATTACTCCCAGCACTCACATACAGGCTTATCATCCTCCCACCTCCCCCCAAAAGTGGTCAGAAGCTTGCTCCCCCATCCCCCCAGCAATCATATGCAGGCTTGCTATCTTCCAAAAACCCCAAAGTTGTCAGAAGTTCACTCCACAATGTCCCCCCATTTTCCCCAGCAGTTACATGCAGGCTCACCATTGTCCCACCCACCCAAAGTTGTCAGATTCTTGCCCCACATTGTCCCCCCATAGCCCCCAGCAGTCACAAGCAGGCTCACCATCCTTCACCATCCTTCCCATCCCCAATCTCGTAGCTGGTTGGTACAGTTGGTGCCGCCTCATCTGAAATACACAGTTAAGTTTTGGGCACCAGTCCATATAAAGGACGCTCTGCAGCTGGAAAAAGGAGAGAGAATAAATATGATAAGAGGCATGGAGGGTCTTAATTATGAAGAAATATTAAACAAATTACATGTATTTAGTCTTGAGAAGAGATATCTAAGGGGGGGGACATGATTAACCTATACAAATATATTGATGGGCCATACAAAAAAAAAATATATACGAAATACGGTGAAAAACTGTTCCAATTTAAATGCCCTCAAAAGACAAGGGGGCACTGCCTCCGACTGGAGAAAAAAAAGTTCAGTCTCCAGAAGCGTCAAAACCTCTTTACTGTAAGAACTGTGAAGTTGTAGAATAGACTTCCTCAGGACGTGGTCACAGCAGAAACAGTGGACAAAAGTAAATTACATTAATGCTTATTAAATCTGAGTCTCAATTCCTTCTACGATTCACATTCTCACCTATCCTTTGGTTGAACTTAAGGGACTTATGTCTTTTTTCAACTATATTAACTATGCAACTATGTTATCCTGACAGTTTCAAAAGAAAGACCCAGGGCCAGACCTTGTCCTTAAAGAACAAGAATGTGGGTAGTAGCAGCACCGGCTATCTGGCTAGTAGTAGTAGTAGTAGTAGTAGGCCACTGTTCTCTATGGCATTGAAAAGGTGCAACATTATCATTGAGGAGAAAAAAGGACAAGATTGTGGATTGGATGGCTCACTGTTCCTCTCAGTCACAGCATGGAGGTGACATGGAAGTGAAGTCTCAGTCTGACTCTGTGCCTTGGAGCCAGAGTTCACAGCATTCCTCCTGCTCCTCCTCCTTATAGCCCCAGAGGAGCCTTTCAGTGCCATCCTCTGTCTTTCTTGCCCTTCCTAGTGGGGAGGCATGCCCTACAGTGAATAGTTAAGAGAGTATCTCAGTTGACAACCTGTGTGAGAACTGTCAGCCTTTGGACTAGAAGGTTCATTAAGAGGTGGGGCCCCATGCATAGCTGTGTTGATTGTGGTAATAATGGCACACTGTGCCACTCCTGTGACAGGTGCCAGGAGATCAGAGAGACTGGCAACATGTGGGTTAATCTGACTGGTTCCTTATGGATCATTTGTGTCTGTGTTGTTTTGGTAATGATCACACCTCTTGCAGGTGTTGTTGGTTTGGTCATTTAACTTCCCCTAATTTATTACTACTTACCCCTTCTTGGGGTGCGGTTTATAGCTTCAGTTTATGGACTCTGTGGTAGCTGGTTGGTTGATCTCAGTTAAGCTCCTGGCACTGCCTTCACTTCATGTGAAGTTAAGTGTTGTCTTCCCTATTTGTATTTTGTTTGTTGTATTTCCCTGTCTTTTGGATCTAGGCCTAAGGGAGACTCCTGTTCATCCTTCTGGTGGAGGAATAGGTTGTCTCAAGTCCTGTCACTATACCAGCGACCTACAGGGTGTGTTAGGGCTCTAGGTTCCTATGTATGAACTTTTCGACCATCGAGGTCAGTTCATACTGATAGTCAGTAGTGATGGACGAACATCGGCCGGGACGATTTGCGAACTTGATCAAATGTTTGCGAACCGCGAGTTCGCGGTGGGCCCCATTCACTTTAATGGCAGGCTAACCTAAAATACCTTCAGGTCATATTTGCAGCCACCAAATACTTACTAGAAGTGCACAAATAGTCCCACAACATGGACAGTGACATACTAGAGGGGGATCAATGACAAAAATTCCCACAAAAATATGTATTTTGATCAGTTGCCATTTTTATGTGTCTGAAAGGGAAATTCTCAAAAATGTGCCAATAGAGTACAGCCCTAAAAATTAGGCATTCACCTGATATAAAAGAAATTGTAATTATGTGGCTCGAGGTACATTATGCAGTCACTGAATCACAATTTTACTGTAGCCCACTGGAGTACAGGCCCCAAACATTAGGCATTCACCTGACAGAAAAGATCAAGTGATTATGTGGCCGGAGGTATATTAGACGGTCATTGGATATCAATTTTACTGCAGGCCAGTACAAATATATGTCTAAAATATATGTCCAATGTCCAATATATATATGTCTAAAATATATGTCCAATACATATGTTTAAAAGAGCTAAAAATATAAAATTAATTGGATACAAAACTGGATTAAAAACATGGCTAACAAAATCCCCCCTCTTGAATAAGCCCAAAATGATAATACTGTAGGTGAAATTCAATAACACGTGGTCTTCACAGGTGTTGAATTCCTCCGAGGCCCTAAAAATTAGGCATTCACCGTACAGAAAAGATCAAGTTATTATGTGGCTGGAGGTATATTAGACGGTCATTGGATATCAATTTTACTACAGGCCAGTGGGGTACAGGCTCCAAACATTAGGCAT
This sequence comes from Bufo gargarizans, assembly GCF_014858855.1. Taxonomy (NCBI): domain Eukaryota; kingdom Metazoa; phylum Chordata; class Amphibia; order Anura; family Bufonidae; genus Bufo; species Bufo gargarizans. Next base: position 375,047,095 of record NC_058083.1, on the reverse strand, counting down.
TCACCGGACAGAAAAGGCCTTTTATGCTGCTGTATTTACAGTTGTGTTCAAAATAATAGCAGTCAGACATCACTAACCTGATCAATTACTGTTTTTGGTAGAAATGATATTTCTACATGGCAAATAATTTAATAGAAGGTGTAGTAGAGTAATAGAAACCCAACAGTCATGACATGCATGCTACTGATTCTCTGTAATTCAATCACTTATTGAAAGTGGCATGTTCAAAATAATAGCAGTGTGGAGTTCAACGAGTGAGGTCATTAATTCTTTGAAAAACAGGTGGCAATTATTGCCCTTATTTAAGGAAGGAAGGCAGCAAATGTTGTACATGCTGGTTACAGTGCATTTCTCTCTGAAATTCTGAGGAAAATGGGTTGTTCCAGACATTGTTCAGAAGAACAATGTACCTTGATTAAAAAGTTGATTTGTGAGGGGAAAACATATAAAGAAGTGCAGAAAATGATAGGCTGCTCAGCTAAAATTATCGCAAATGCTTTAAAATGGCGACTAAAACCTGAAAGACGTGGAAGAAAGCAAAAACTGCCATTCGAATAGATAGAAGAATAGCCAAAATGGCAAGGACTCAGCCAACAATCAGCTCCAGGAAGATCAAAGAAGGTCTAAAGTTACCTGTGAGTACTGTTACAATTAGAAGATGCCTATGTGAAGCCATGCGATCTGCAAAAAGCCCCCGCAAAGTCCCACTATTGAAAAAAAGACATGTGCTGAAGAGGTTACGATTTGCCAAATAGCACATTGACTTGCCCAAAGAGACATTTTGTGGACTGATGAAAGTAAGATTGTTCTTTTTGGGTCTCGTAGCCGGAGACAGTTTGTCAGATGACCTCCAAACACTGAATCAAGCCACAGTACAATGTGAAGACAGTGAAGCATGGTGGCGCAAGCATCATGATATGGGAATGTTATTTATACTAATGTGTTGGGCCTATTTATCGCATACCAGGGTTCATGGATCAGTTTTAATACATAAGAATACTTGAAGAGGTCATGCTGCCTTATGCTGAAGAGGAAATGCCCTTGAAATGGGTGTTCTAACAAGACAACAACCCCAAACACACCAATAAACGTGCAACATCTTGGTTACAGACCAACAAGATTGACGGATTATGGAGTGGCCAGCCCAATCCCTGGATCTTAATCCAATAGAAAACTTGTGGGGTGACATAAAAAATGCAGTTTGAGGCAAAACTAAGAAATAGAGAAGAACTGTGGAATGTAGTCCAATCATCCTGGGCTGGACTACCTGTTCACAAGTGCCAGAAGTTGGTTGACTCCATGCAACACAGATGTACAGCAATTCTCAGAAACATTGGTTATACAACTAGATATTAGTTAAGTGATTCAAAGTTAAGCAAAGTCTTCAAACATGTTTCAGTTTAAATAGTGAATGTTTGCGTTTGTAAAGAAGAATACAAACACCTACTCCTCCCCTCAGGCACCATCCTCCTCTGACTACTCTTCAGACTCCTGCTGTCTTGTTTCATTGAATTCCCAGGGGGGCTATGATTTCAGCATAGTGATTTCCTTATCTTCCAGCTCCTGCTCCTCGATGGCTTGATCAATGACACGACACAATGCACGCTCCAGATAGAAGGCGTAAGGTATGATGTCACTGATGGCGCCCTGGCTGCGACTGACCAGTTTGATGATCTCATCAAATTGCCACAGAAGTCTGCATGCGTCGCGCATGAGCAGCCACTGGCTAGGTGAAAAGAAACTAAGCTCCCCAGAACCTGTCCTGCTGAAGAGTTCGTACAGGTAGTCGTTAACGGCATGTTGCTGCTGGAGCAGCCTATCAAGCATATACAAGGTGGACTTCCAGCACGTTGGCTGTCACAAATCAGATGTCTGAGGGGAGGGTGTCTCCACTGAACATCATCAAGGCGAGCCATGGTCATGTAAGATATTCTAAAATGTTCAGAGATTTTCCTGGCCTGCCGCAAGACGTCCTGGACATGGGGTATTTGACAACTAATTACTGTTATTTTGCCCTGTTTCAGCGCACTCAGCAGATTGGCACCATTGTCGCACATCACTTTACCAACTGTCAAACTGAGCGGGGTTAGCCGCAGACCTGAAAGCAGTGCTGGACCGGTGTGGCTCTTGGCTTCCAGGCACAACAGCCGCAGCACAGCATGGCAACGTCTCACCTGTTATGTCGAATAGATTCTGGTGAGCTTGGGGGGTGCAGCAGAAGAGGCGGTAGCAGTGAAAAAGTCGGTAATTACTCACCGGTAATTCTGTTTCCTCATGGTCACGACAGCACCACCAGAGAGATGGATTCCTCCCCCAGGGACAGGAAACCTAGAGCACAAAAGGAAGCACTTCCGTCCCATACATATCACGGTCATATTTGTGTTGGACCGTGATGCAGTTGCCGTGCAGACTGGTTGCCAGGGGCAATGTGTAGTTTGTGGTTTGCACGTGCACTTCCCCTTTAAGGTGTGCCTCCCTGCTGTTTGGTGAGCAAGGGGTTAATCTTCTGGCTAGTGGGGATTAGAGTGTTTCCTGGGTGTGGCCACAAGCTTGACATAAACCTGTGTCTTGCTGGCTGGGTGCAGTTTTACTACAGCCTTGTTTGGTGTTGGAGCTTTGCTCCTTGCCTGGGTGTTTCTGCCCAGTCCTTGAGGGCCACCTTATGGAACATAAATTGTCTATCCTTATGTTTGCTCCTGAGTCCCTACCTCACTTGTTATTTGTTAGGTGTGGGTTTATGTTCAGGGTGTGTTGTACATCATTATGGTTGTTACATGTCTGGGCTGTTGTTGGTGTTTGTTCCTACATGTATGTTTGACGTTTGCCCTGTATGTTGTTGCCTGTTTGCAGCGCTGCTTGGGCCTGCCATGCACTGTGTGAGCATAGTGGGCTCTGGCACAGTTAATATGCTGGATTCCTGTGTGGGTTGTTTGTACTGTGACTTGCTGTGTGTTCGGGCTCCTGTACTGATGCACGGGTTCCTGTTCTGGAGGCTTCGGCAGGTAAGTGAGTTGTCTTGTTGTTCTTACCTGCTGATCCTCTTGCTGTGAATGGTCTCTCCTTTTCCCTTTGTTGCTAGGCCTGTGGAGACTCTGGTTGATCCGTGTCTTGGATAAACCTGGTTGTCTCTGGACCCTGTCTCCTAACCTCAGGGAAATTCAGGGATTTCAGGTTTCTGAGGTTCCAGCGTATGGGCCCTCCTACATTATGGGTCGGCTCATACAGTTAGGAGAACAGGGCCAGATTTCGGAATGCTTTAGGAGGTGACCTGCTCCATTATTCCGGCGTACTGGCCTAGCAGCTACCCTTTATCTCTTTAAATTGTATATGGTTGGGGGTTTCCCCCACTCCCCACTGTGACAATAAATCAGTCAATTACAGAAGTCTAGGAAGCCTTCCAGTTAGTTAACATCTGAAATAATGCATACAACTCCCCCCGTGAACACCAATTGTGCACAATCAAAATAGACGGGTGGGAAGCCCTGTGGTGCTGTCGTGACCATGAGGAAACAGAATTACCGGTGAGTAATTACCGTCTTTCCCCTATGTCATGACTGCACCACCAGAGAGAATACCAGAGAAGAAATTAGGGTGGGACGACAGCCTGAAGCACCTTTCGGCCAAAGGCTAAGGACGAGAAGAAACCCACATCCAGTATATAGTGATGGAAAAAAGTGTGTGGAGATGACCAGGTAGCCGCCCTACAAATCTGGTCAATCGAGGCACTTCTCCTTTCCGCCCAGGAAGATGCCACTGCCCGAGTAAAATCGTCCTTCAAAATATTCAGAGAAGACAAACCTGCATAAACATAAGTAAAGAGTCTATCCTCAAGTCCTTAGTCCTGTCTATGTACTTCAGAACACATCTATGTACATCCAACAACATATGAAACCGCCTTTCTCCCTCAGAAGAGGGATTAGCACAGAAGGAGGGCAGCACCACCTCCTGGGACATATGAAAAGCGGAGACCACTTTGGGCAGAAATACTGGATCCGGTTTAAAGATTGTTCTGTCTTCTAGGATCTGAGTATAGGGCTCTCTGACAGATAAGGCTGCTAACTCTCCTACCCTACAATTTGATGTTATTGCGACCAAGAGGGCTGTCTTCTAAACCAGCAGTCTGAGAGGAACATCAGATAAGGGATCAAAGGGACCTACACATAAGGACTGAAGAACCACTGAAATGTCCCAAGACAGAGATCGTATCGGTACGGATAACTGTAGTCTCTTGACTGACTTAAGGAATCTGATGATCCAGGGATGATCCGCAATCTTCTGGCCAAGTAAAGCCCCTAAGGCAGAAACCTGAACTTTGAGAGTGGCCACTCTCAAACCCTTATCCAGACCTTTCTGCAGAAAATCCAAAATGTCCACCAAGCTGAGTTTTCCCAGATCAAAGGAAACAAGGTTAATCGTGGACAGAAATTTTCTCCAGATCCTGACATAAATCTTAGACGTAACCTCTTTTCTGCTGGCTTGCAAATTGGAGATGACGGCATCAGACAATCCTTTAGCTTTTAAAGTTAACCTCTCAAAAGACAAGCCATCAAATAGAGATTGAGCACCTCCGGATGACATACTGGGCCCTGTAAGAGTAGATTGGGAAGCTCTAGAAGGACCCAGGGATCCCCCAGCGACATGGCTCTTAGACAGGAGAACCAAGCCCTCCGAGGCCAAAAAGGATCCACCAGGATGACTTTTGCCCTCTCTTCTTTTAGCTTCTTGATAACCCTGGGGACAAGCGTCAGTGGGGGGATAGCGTATGCTAGGTCCCAATCCCATTTTTCAGATAAAGCATCCACTGCTAGAGGTCTTTCCGCCGGAGATAGGGAGTAGAATTTGCCGACCTGCCTGTTTACCCTTGTGAGATTGTGAGACAGCTATACCTGCATAATGTTTGTACTTAAACTGTCATGTGGCATTCCGGGCACTAGAGGCCACTGTTTTGCAGCTAAAACCAGCACACTCTGGATTTGCATATGTAAAGTAGGTGATGACTCATGCTGGCTGCTGGTGAGTGAACCAGGAAGTGTTGATCTGACATGGTGGAAGGATTATGCTGTGAGGGACTGAATCCGATTCCATCCTGGCTTGTGGATGTCCGGCAGTGAATGGACACTCAAAGGAAGGAGAGTAGCTGTTGTCTCCTTACTGAATCCAGCTCTTTGAAAGAGAGGTTGTCCCAGAAAGACCAGTTCCAGTGTGTGGACAGAAAGCCTCATCATCAAGCAAGGCCGCACGGTTTCTGAGAGCTTGGTGACCATCCCGGGCAAGCAGCATCCTAGGGCCCAGAACGGACGCAGGTCAGTACACCCGTTTACTCAATGCTTTATACTACAGAGACTAAGCCAAGGCCTGAAACTAGATTGATAGTTAGGGTTGTGTGATTGCCAGGTTGTTCAGGACTGTTCTGTGGCACAGTATTGACTTTGCAGGCTCTGCTGTGTCCACCATCGGCTAGGCCTGCCCAGTGGGCAAGTACAGTGACTGTGGGTCTGGGATATAGCGTTTTCTATGCATGTTTGTATTGTTGTGGCTATTCTTGTGTTATTACCTTTTGCCTAAGTAAAGTTTCTGTTCTTGCATATTATGCTAGTGTCAGTGTCGCTTTCCTTGTCTGTGACTTCGCTGTATCCTGGGGAGCACCCCGGTACACGACTTACACCCTCATGGCAAAGAGATCTACCTGAGGCTTGCCCAATAAGGCCGAGATCTTCCGGAATACTTCTGGATTAACTTCCATTCTCCTTGACGAATCCGGTGTCTGCTGAGATAGTCTGCTCTCAGGTTCAGGTCTCCTCTTAAGTGAACCTCTGATATTGAATTTAGTTGAGATTCTGCCAGAGAGAGAAACTGAAAAGACAATGACATTAGACTTGCACATCTGGTAGTTCCTTGTCTGTTGATCAGGGACACAGTAGTGATATTCGGACAATATTTTTACATCTTTACCCTTGATAGAAGGGGCTAAGGATTGAAAGGCCTTGAGAACTGCAAGAGTCTCCTTGTAACTTGAGAATCTAGTCTGAAACTCTAGTTCCCAAGACCCCTGGCAGTTTATCTCCCCCATGTACGCCCCCCACCCATAGGAGCTAGCATCTGTGGTAATTACTGCAGAACATCGAGGGTTCCAATCAAGACATCTGGATACATTTTCATCCTGTAACCACCAAGCTAAGGAAGAAATAACATCTTTAGATAACTTAATCTTCCTATCCAGGTCTGACTGAGAACCATCCCAGGAATCTAATATCTGCAATTGTAAACTCCTAGAATGCAGCTGACCCCATGGAACTGCAGAAAAAGTGGCGGTAAACAGACCTAACAGAGACATACCCTTCCTGATAGTTATAAAGGGAGCAGAGGAAACTTCATGCACCAAAGAAAACATTTTCTCAACTTTCTGTCTTCGAAGAAAGGAATTTTGAACCTCAGAATCTAATAAGATTCCCCAAAAAAACTTCTGTCTTGAAGGAAGGGGAGAAGATTCTTCTCAGTTAATTACCCAACCCAGTTTTTCCACAATTGTTTGTGTATAAACTAGGAAATCCTGTACCTTTTCCTTGGACTCTGCCACCAGCAGGAAGTCTTCCAAGTACGGGATGAAGATGCTGGCCACCATCTAAGCTATGATCTTTGTGAAGATTCTTAGAGTGACGGCAATTCCGAATGGCAGGGCACAGAACTGTAGGTGCAACAGATGGGAGTTTACATGAATTGTCAACCTTAGGTACTTTTGAAAATGTTTGTGGATGGGCACATGGAGGTAGGCATCTCTTAGGTCTAGAGATGCTATATAGCAGTTTTTTTTATAACAGATTTATTGTTGACTTTAGGGTCTCCATGTTGAACCGATGGTAAGTGAGAAACCGATTCAGAGGTTTCAGATTTATGATGACTCTGAAAGTTCCGTTCGGCTTTTTTATAAGGAAGAGAGTAGAATAGAAACCCTTCAAAAAACGAAATACATACTGGCAGTGCACAGTGAGCACTATTTCTATATATGCACCGAATATGCAGGAAAAGGTTTTAGAGATGCTATTTGAGCAAGGCAACCAGCCTAATGAATGTATGCTCAGATGCTGATGACTCACCAAAACAACCAAGTACCGTGACATGCGCAATTGCAGGCCTTGAACACAGGGCAGACTATTTCTGGCGACATGTGCCCTGGCGTGGATAACTTACATGTTAACGCCGATAACATGCACAGTGAGAAGCGCAGAACCCAAAAATGGAAACGCTGAGAACGAAGTCCTGTGACATGCGCGGTAAGGTGAACTATGGGGAAAGTCCAAAGACATGTGCAGTGAGAAGTGCAGAACCAGAAAGAGAAAGCGCCGGGAACTAAGTCCCGTGACATGCGCAGTAAGGTAGACCACGGAGGATGAATGTCCAAGTCCATGAGACATGTGCGGCGCATCTCTATGACCAAATGTGAGGTATACCAATCAGGCCAAGCGTAGGAGGGTGAAAACTCCAGGGGGGGGGAACCCTGGGACGCCACCTATAACCTCCCAGTAGCGGTCCCCAATCACGCCCACAATTGAATCTCGCAGTGATGACATCATAAACGAAGGTCTTATAATCCAGCTGGGAGGAGACATGCTCACACTCTGCCCTAACCCCTGAAGACGCCGGTACTCGGCGAAACATGTCGGGGGGGGGGGGGGCAACGTGAAGCTCTAGTTTAAATACAGCACATTGTTGCAGCCAACAATACAGGCATAATTGAAACACAGTGCCCATACAATACTGGCAGCGCACAGCCAGAAAGACAATAGTGTTTCACCCTGGATGAGCTATCCTAGTTAGGTGACTTCTAATGGGAAAATCAGACATACACTAATGGCTGCGATGTACTGGAAATTTTAAACACATCGTTAGTAAAAGTATAATTGGGAGCATAAGGGTGCGGGAACCGCGCTCTACCAAACAGTTAATGTCAGTTCTTGAACCCTGCAAACATAGAGAACTGAAGTCTGATCCAGCTGACAGAGGCGTTGTTCGCAGAGACGTAATGTTCATACGAAAAGGTGTGTAATCCGCCTCCTACTGGTCCACAGATCTCGTCATGAGTCAACAACCAAGAAATCCAAACACCGGACCCGAATAGATTCAAGAAGGAATAGAACAGATGGTGCAATACCCTCGGTATCTTCAAAGGTAAGAGGTTTATTATACTTACAATTATCACATTACAAACATGCACATAGAAATGCCCGACCCGGGTTTCGCTATTCGCTTCTTCAGGGGCTGCGGTGCACAGAGTAAAAGATCTAACTGAAACGGACTTCCGTTATCAGATTACCTATCACTTGCAAGTATCTGATGTCAAAACATATATAAAGTGTGCATTATAAATAAACACATAAAATCACATAAAATATACCCTAATCAATAAATACAATATAAATACATATATATAAGATAAAATCTTGTATATAAAATTGTTATATAAAATATAAAAAGGTAATGGTATCATACAGGTCAAGCCATACAAACTGCTTTTATATCCCACTCAATATTTAATCCTTGTGGGTGCAGGGTGTCCATCTCAAATATCCATTGCGCCTCTTTTATATTAAATTGCGTGGCGGGATTACCTCCACGCCAATAGCGTTTTACTAATTCAATACCGCAAAATTTTAGACCAGTAGAATCTTTTTGGTGAACTCTTTTGAAATGGGCTGAGACACTATGCGTCTCCAGCCCCTTCTTAATATTTCTAATGTGCTCTGCCACCCGAACTTTAAGCTTCCTTAAAGTTCTACCTATATATTGGAGCCCACACGGGCACTCCAACATATAGATGACTCCCATAGTTTCACATGAGATGTTTCCCTTTATCTTTAAAGTAGTAGTTTTGGAGGTGGACACGATTTCTTTTATTTTAGATTTTTTCTTTTCTTCCCTGGAACGGTTTTTACAACAGGGGCAGAAGCCACACCAGGTAAAAGCACTAGGGGATTTCGTTGTAGTGGGATCATTTTTCACAAAACTGTGCACAATGCGATTCCTAACATGGGGGCTCTTTTGAAAATAAACGGGGGTATTTTCGGGATAAGGTCTGGAATGATCCGATCATTTTTTAGAACATTCCAGTTCTGATGAATAATATTTCTGATCTGGGGACACATAGTGGAATAAGAGGTGGAGAAGGCAAATTGATATTTATCCCTTATCTGTTCTGTATGTTTACTGGGATCCATATTTTTATTCTTTATTTTATGATTGTCTAACTTTACTTCTTCCCTCTGTTTATATAATGTTTCCCTTTCATATCCCTTTTCTATGAACCGATCTATAATAATGTTACTTTGATCCAAGGAAGCAATAATCGATACCATCAGGGTCCCCGAGAGTACCAAAATCAAGGGAGGTTTAGACAACAATACCGCACGTATTTTGATCATAGAGGTATGGACAGTTATGCACCTGAACACAACGGAAGGTATCAAACTGAAACAAACTATAGGTATCATAATGATAGGTATTATAATGAAACAAGCCACGGGAATAAAACAGGATATGGAACAAGGGGGATCTATTCCCCTAAAATAAATAGAAAATATGAAACCCACATTGAAAATGAAAATAGTAATGAAGTACGATCATATCCCAATGAAAGAATTGATAATAGTGTTCAGGAAGAAAATTTTCCTCACAAACTAATAAAAGGAAAAATACTGCAAATACCGCAAAAGAAGGAAGAAACACCCAGAAAGAAAAAAAGAGAGGTAGAGGCAATAGGGGAGGAAAGAGACACAACAAGCCCCAAGGCAAAGAAGGGCAGGGGAACTCTATAGGCATTTACAACCTAAGTTCACATACTCTGTCATCGGATGAGTTGTCGGTCCTAGGTAAGGGTCTTAAGTTTGCACCCACTTTTCAGGGTAACAAATTTGAGACCTATTTGGACCTACACCGTTTCATTAGAAAATTAAACATTCGTAAATATCTTATAAAAAATCCTATTAAGGCTCCCCAAACAGATGGGACGGGGATATATACAGATTTAAGGAATAAATCCACCTTTTACCCAGACAACAAGGAAAATGAATGTATTGAAGCATTTAAACGTGGTGTATTGAAGGGACTTGAACAAATAGATACAAGGGGCATGAAGCAGAATAATTTGAGTAAAAAAGGAAAAGAGGCTTTAAAAAATCTTGAACAACATGATAAAATAATAATTAAACCGGCTGACAAATGGGGGGGGGGGGGGGATAGTGGTGTTAGATAAGGTAGATTATAATGCTGAAATGGAGAGAATCTTGAGTGATAAAAACACATATAAGAAACTGAAAAGAAATCCGGTCATTGAATATAAGAAGCAATTGAAAATTCTCCTTGACAGAGGTCTTGCTCAAGGGGTCCTTAACCAGAAAGAATATCAGTATTTAAATAATTTACATCCCAAAACTCCCACTATATATTACTTACCAAAGGTGCACAAAAATGTAGAGCGCCCCCCTGGGAGACCGATAGTCTCGGGTATCGACTCAATCACTAGTCGTGTATCAGAGTACATAGATATTTTTTTACAGCGCTTTGTGACTACTACTCCCTCTTATTTACGAGACACAGGGCATATATTGGAACTTTTGAAAGATATTGACAGCATCTCAGATAACACTTTTCTGATGACCCTCGATGTTACATCATTATATACCATAATACCTAATGAAATTGGCATGAAAGCGGTTAGATTCTATTTGGATGGGGATGAACAGATGAGCGAAGACCAAAAAATATTTATCCTGGACTGTATACAATATTGTCTGGGACATAATTATTTTTGGTATAATGACTATTATTTCTTGCAAATTTCTGGTGTGGCGATGGGTGCGAAATTCGCACCCAGTTTTGCCAACCTCTTTATGGCATATTGGGAGCATTTCACCATCTCCCCTGCACTAAAGAGAGATACCGTGGATGGCAGTATGAGATTTTGGAAAAGATATATCGATGACTGCATCGGTATTTGGCATGGTACTGAAAAGGGATTGTTGGAATTTATCTCTTGTATAAACTCCAATGAATGGAATATAAAATTCACTGAGGACATCAGTAAAACCACCATCCATTTTCTAGATCTAGAGATCATGTTAGAACAAGGAAAAATCATAACCAAAACTTATTTTAAGCCAACTGATCGGAATGGATACATAGAAAGGAGTAGCTGTCATCATAAGCCCTGGTTGTGCAATGTACCGAAAGGACAGCTACAACGTATCAGAAGGAATTGCACTAACATAGAAGATTACGAGAATCAAAGTAACATTATTATAGATCGGTTCATAGAAAAGGGATATGAAAGGGAAACATTATACAGGGAGTGCAGAATTATTGGGCAAGTTGTATTTTTGAGGATTAATTTTATTATTGAACAACAACCATGTTCTCAATGAACCCAAAAAACTCATTAATATCAAAGCTGAATATTTTTGGAAGTAGTTTTTAGTTTGTTTTTAGTTTTAGCTATTTTAGGGGGATATCTGTGTGTGCAGGTGACTATTACTGTGCATAATTATTAGGCAACTTAACAAAAAACAAATATATACCCATTTCAATTATTTATTTTTACCAGTGAAACCAATATAACATCTCAACATTCACAAATATACATTTCTGACATTCAAAAACAAAACAAAAACAAATCAGTGACCAATATAGCCACCTTTCTTTGCAAGAACACTCAAAAGCCTGCCATCCATGGATTATGTCAGTGTTTTGATCTGTTCACCATCAACATTGCGTGCAGCAGCAACCACAGCCTCCCAGACACTGTTCAGAGAGGTTTACTGTTTTCCCTCCTTGTAAATCTCACATTTGATGATGGACCACAGGTTCTCAATGGGGTTCAGATCAGGTGAACAAGGAGGCCATGTCATTAGATTTTCTTCTTTTATACCCTTTCTTGCCAGCCACGCTGTGGAGTACTTGGACGCGTGTGATGGAGCATTGTCCTGCATGAAAATCATGTTTTTCTTGAAGGATGCAGACTTCTTCCTGTACCACTGCTTGAAGAAGGTGTCTTCCAGAAACTGGCAGTAGGACTGGGAGTTGAGCTTGACTCCATCCTCAACCCGAAAAGGCCCCCACAAGCTCATCTTTGATGATACCAGGCCAAACCAGCACTCCACCTCCACCTTGCTGGCGTCTGAGTCGGACTGGAGCTCTCTGCCCTTTACCAATCCAGCCACGGGCCCATCCATCTGGCCCATCAAGACTCACTCTCATTTCATCAGTCCATAAAACCTTAGAAAAATCAGTCTTGAGATATTTCTTGGCCCAGTCTTGACATTTCAGCTTGTGTGTCTTGTTCAGTGGTGGTCGTCTTTCAGCCTTTCTTACCTTGGCCATGTCTCTGAGTATTGCACACCTTGTGCTTTTGGGCACTCCAGTGATGTTGCAACTCTGAAATATGGCCAAACTGGTGGCAAGTGGCATCTTGGCAGCTGCACGCTTGACTTTTCTCAGTTCATGGGCAGTTATTTTGCGCCTTGCTTTTTCCACACGCTTCTTGCGACCCTGTTGACTATTTTGAATGAAACGCTTGATTGTTCGATGATCACGCTTCAGAAGCTTTGCAATTTTAAGAGTGCTGCATCCCTCTGCAAGATATCTCACTATTTTAGACTTTTCTGAGCCTGTCAAGTCCTTCTTTTGACCCATTTTGCCAAAGGAAAGGAAGTTGCCTAATAATTATGCACACCTGATATAGGGTGTTGATGTCATTAGACCACACCCCTTCTCATTACAGAGATGCACATCACCTAATATGCTTAATTGGTAGTAGGCTTTCGAGCCTATACAGCTTGGAGTAAGACAACATGCATAAAGAGGATGATGTGGTCAAAATACTCATTTGCCTAATAATTCTGCACTCCCTGTATAAACAGAGGGAAGAAGTAAAGTTAGACAATCATAAAATAAAGAATAAAAATATGGATCCCAGTAAACATACAGAACAGATAAGGGATAAATATCAATTTGCCTTCTCCACCTCTTATTCCACTATGTGCCCCCAGATCAGAAATATTATTCATCAGAACTGGAATGTTCTAAAAAATGATCGGATCATCGGAGACCTTATCCCGAAAATACCCCAATTTATTTTCAAAAGAGCCCCCACTGTTAGGAATCGCATTGTGCACAGTTTTGTGAAAAATGATCCCACTACAACGAAATCCCCTAGTGCTTTTACCTGGTGTGGCTTCTGCCCCTGTTGTAAAAACCGTTCCTGGGAAGAAAAGAAAAAATGTAAAATAAAAGAAATTGTGTCCACCTCCAAAACTACTACTTTAAAGATAAAGGGAAACATCTCATGTGAAACTATGGGAGTCATCTATATGTTGGAGTGCCCGTGTGGGCTCCAATATATAGGTAGAACTTTAAGGAAGCTTAAAGTTCGGGTGGCAGAGCACATTAGAAATATTAAGAAGGGGCTGGAGACGCATAGTGTCTCAGCCCATTTCAAAAGAGTTCGCCAAAAAGATTCTACTGGTCTAAAATTTTGCGGTATTGAATTAGTAAAACGCTATTGGCGTGGAGGTAATCCCGCCACGCAAATTAATAAAAAAGAGGCGCAATGGATATTTGAGATGGACACCCTGCACCCACAAGGATTAAATATTGAGTGGGATATAAAAGCAGTTTGTATGGCTTGACCTGTATGATACCATTACCTTTTTATATTTTATATAACAATTTTATATACAAGATTTTATCTTATATATATGTATTTATATTGTATTTATTGATTAGGGTATATTTTATGTGATTTTATGTGTTTATTTATAATGCACACTTTATATATGTTTTGACATCAGATACTTGCAAGTGATAGGTAATCTGATAACGGAAGTCCGTTTCAGTTCCGGGGTAGAAGAGATCTTTTACTCGTGGTTTGCAGCGGCGTGTGCACCGCAGCCCCTGAAGAAGCGAATAGCGAAACCCGGGTCGGGCATTTCTATGTGCATGTTTGTAATGTGATAATTGTAAGTATAATAAACCTCTTACCTTTGAAGATACCGAGGGTATTGCACCATCTGTTCTATTCCTTCTTGAAGGTATTCGGGTCCGGTGTTTGGATTCCTTGGTTGGTGACTCATCATGAGATCTGTGGACCAGTAGGAGGCGGATTACACACCTTTTCGTATGAACATTACGTCTCTGCGAACAACGCCTCTGTCAGCTGGATCAGACTTGAGTTCTCTATATTTGCAGGGTTCAAGAACTGACATTAACTGTTTGGTAGAGCGCGGTTCCCGCACCCTTTGTTTGTAACTTACTTAGGAGATTGAACCTACTCCCTTAAGGGGACCGCTGCTGAGGTCCATTACTTTCACACCAGATAACATTACATATTTATTTTTTATTATTGGGAGCATACCATTAAAGGTTAAGTTTTAGGATATAGGTAGGTGTAGGATTAACAGGTGTAAGGCAGTCCTAGGGACATCAGTTATTATGGTTTATTGAATAGAAACCCTGACCTACTTCCTCTGCTGAAACTGAGACCAAAACCCCTTTCTCCATCAGGGATAAAACTTCCAGCTCGATAGAAGACAGACCTGAGGGACCCGATGGACATTTTGTGGCTATGTATTTTGGAGGACCTACTGTTAGAACAAGAGGGACCTGCAACCCATATCGCCGATGAAATACCATTGGCGATAAGAAAGAAATCCTGAAAATTTCCCCCTTTGTCGTTATGTCCTGCGATTGACCTCTTTGTCAAGACGGTCAGTAGGGACTTCGAACAGATCTCCACATCTGTTCGATATGACAATCTGGATAGGGACCAACGGCGTAGCCTTGATAAGCTTAAAAACATTCCAGATGTTATCTATAAACCGGCCGACAAGGGGGGAAATTTGGTGATGTGGCCCCGCAGTATGTACTTAGCGGAAGCATACCGACAATTGAAAGATCCCATCTGTTTTCAGAAGTTAACTTTTAATCCCTCTATTTCTTTCAGAGGTGAATTGATGAAAATCTTGGACACTGGGTTGGAGAGAAACCTCATCTCCAAACAGATGTATGAAGCTCTCATCATTCAGGAACCGTCCATCCCAATTCTGTACCTATTACCTAAGGTTCACAAGAATGCCTCTACACATCCAGGTAGGCCCATCATATCTGGGTGTAATAGTATGGTGGAGAACATTTGTAAATTATTAGATTTCCACCTTAAACCCATTGTAGAAACTCTACCATCGTACGTCAGAGATACTTCTGATTTTTTACAGAGGATACAGGGAATCACCCTTGATGAGGATAACAACATGGTGACCTGCGATGTAGAATTCGTTTACACTAGCATCCAACATGTGGAGGGTTTGAGGGCGGTAGAGTTCTTTCTCTCTGCCAGCAATCTACATAGGGATTTTCTATTACAACTCCTTGAATTTGTTCTCATGAAGAATTTCTTCTCCTTTAATGGGTCCTTCTTCCTGCAGCTCCAGGGTACAGCGATGGGGGCGGCGTGCACGCCCACATACGCCAATCTGTTCCTGGGGCTGTGGGAGAGGGACCTTTTGCTGTCAGACAGACACATCATCATGGACCGCGCCATTCTATGGGCGCGGTACATAAATGACGTCTTCTTGATCTGGCAGGGAACGGAGGAACAGCTTCATGACTTCTTCAAGTTATTGAACACCAATTCCAGAAACATCAAACTGACTTATACGTACAACAAGCAGAGAGTTGACTTTTTGGATGTATCCGTATTCAGGGATGTGGGCGGCCGTCTCAGGACGGATGTTTTCCGGATAGAAACGGCTGTTAATGCCTACCTACATGCAACCTCCTTGCACCCCAAAAGCACCATCTCTGCTATTCCCGTTGGCCAATTCTTACGCATTCGCCGGATTTGTTGGGGGCTATAATGATCGGTCTATTAAAAAGGCTTACTGGCGGGCCAAGACCCAGGACCAGCTTCAATTGCTACAGATTAAAAGAGACAGGGTACCTGACAAAAAAATCAGATTTGTGAGTACATATCACTCACACTGGGATGAGATGAGGAAGTGTTTGGCTTCACACTGGCCCATCCTACTAACGGACCCTATCTTAGAAAAACTTCTATCAGCACAACCCTTGGTTACGGCACGGAGGGCCAATACCCTACGAGATAGTCTGGTTAGAGGCTACTTACAACTGATACTTCCTCTTAGTGTCGGACAAGGAAGCCCTAAGACTGGGTTCAGACTTTGCGGCAGATGTGCCGCATGCCCTAATATGGAGCAATCTTTTGATTTTGTGGATTCATCTGGGGCTAGATCATTTAAAATCAATCAGTCCCTTACATGCTCCAGTATACGGGTGGTGTACTATGCCTCATGCCCTTGCCCCAAGATATATGTGGGTTTGACAACACGCGAGTTGAGGGTCCGTGTGCGGGAGCATGTAAGGGATATCTTTAATGCCCAGGAAGTGAAAGAGGCTGAGGTCGTAAAACCAATTCCAAGGCATTTTAAGGAATTCCACCCTTGTAACCCGAGATTCCTCAAGGTCAGAGGGATTGACTAAGTCCAGGTTGACCTACGTGCAGGCAATACATCCAAGCGGCTAGCCCAAAAGGAGAGCCGCTGGATCTGGACCCTTGGGACCCTTCATCCCAGGGGTCTTAATGAGAATTTTGTCTCTCTCTCCAGTATTATATTGTGTGGCGGGACACCATGTCACATCATCTCTCTTTGATCCATTACAACTGGATTTCTCTCAGTCTGTTATGACCTAGCTTACGGAGTTTCTGCAGCATCTTTTATGTACATTATTACCAGGTCCCCCCCTTTCCTTCCCTGTCCATTTCCCCTTCCCTCCCCTCTAGAGTTGAGCGAACACCTGGATGTTCGGGTTCAAGAAGTTCGGCCGAACTTCCCGAAAATGTTCGGGTTCGGGATCCGAACCCGATCCGAACTTCGTCCCGAACCCGAACCCTATTGAAGTCAATGGGGACCCAAACTTTTCGGCACTAAAACGGCTGTAAAACAGCCCAGGAAAGGGCTAGAGGGCTGCAAAAGGCAGCAACATGTAGGTAAATCCCCTGCAAACAAATGTGGATAGGGAAATGAATAAAAATAAAAATTAAATAAATACAAATTAACCAAAATCAATTGGAGAGAGGTACCATAGCAGAGAATCTGGCTTCCCGTCACCCACCACTGGAACAGTCCATTCTCAGATATTTAGGCCCCGGCACCCAGGCAGAGGAGAGAGGTCCCGTAACAGACAATCTGGCTTCATGTCAGCAGAGAATCAGTCTTCATGTCATAGCAGAGAATCAGGCTTCACGTCACCCACCACTGCAACAGTCCATTTTCATAAATTTAGGCCCAGCACCCAGGCAGAGGAGAGAGGTCCCGTAACAGACAATCTGGCTTCATGTCAGCAGAGAATTAGTCTGCATGTCATAGCAGAGAATCAGGCTTCACGTCAGCCACCAATGCAACAGTCCATTGTCAGATATTTAGGCCCAGCACCCAGGCAGAGGAGAGAGGTCCCGTAACAGAGGATCTGGCTTCATGTCAGCAGAGAATCAGTCTTCATGTCATAGCAGAGAATCAGGCTTCACGTCACCCACCACTGTAAGAGTCCATTTTCATAAATTTAGGCCCAGCACCCAGGCAGAGGAGAGAGGTCCCGTAACAGACAATCTGGCTCCATGTCAGCAGAGAATCAGTCTTCATGTCATAGCAGAGAATCAGGCTTCACGTCACCCACCACTGCAACAGTCCATTTTCATAAATTTAGGCCCAGTACTCAGGCAGAGGAGAGAGGTCCCGTAACAGAGGATCTGGCTTCATGTCAGCAGAAAATCAGTCTTCATATCATAGCAGAGAATCAGGCTTCACGTCACCCACCACTGCAACAGTCCATTTTCATAAATTTAGACCCAGCACCCAGGCAGAGGAGAGAGGTCCCGTAACAGACAATCTGGCTTCATGTCAGCAGAGAATCAGTCTTCATGTCATAGCAGAGAATCAGGCTTCACGTTGCCCACCACTGTAAGAGTCCATTTTCATAAATTTAGGCCCAGCACCCAGGCAGAGGAGAGAGGTCCCGTAACAGACAATCTGGCTTCATGTCAGCAGAGAATCAGTCTTCATGTCATAGCAGAGAATCGGGCTTCACGTCACCCACCACTGCAACAGTCCATTTTCATAAATTTAGGCCCAGCACCCAGGCAGAGGAGAGAGGTCCCGTAACAGAAGATCTGGCTTCATGTCAGCAGAGAATTAGTCTGCATGTCATAGCAGAGAATGAGGCTTCACATCAGCCACCACTGCAACAGTCCATTGGCATATATTTAGGCCCAGCACACAGGCAGAGGAGTGAGGTCCGGTAACAGAGGATCTGGCTTCATGTCAGCAGAGAATCAGTCTTCATGTCATAGCAGAGAATCAGGCTTCACGTCACCCACCACTGTAAGAGTCCATTTTCATAAATTTAGGCCCAGCACCCAGGCAGAGGAAAGAGGCCCTGTAACAGACAATCTGGCTTCATGTCAGCAGAGAATCAGTCTTCATGTCATAGCAGAGAATCAGGCTTCACGTCACCCACCACTGCAACAGTCCATTTTCATAAATTTAGGCCCAGCACCCAGGCAGAGGAGAGAGATCCCGTAACAGACAATCTGGCTTCATGTCAGCAGAGAATTAGTCTGCATGTCATAGCAGAGAATCAGGCTTCACGTCAGCCACCAATGCAACAGTCCATTGTCAGATATTTAGGCCCAGCACCCAGGCAGAGGAGCGAGGTCCCGTAACAGAGGATCTGGCTTCATGTCAGCAGAGAATCAGTCTTCATATCATAGCAGAGAATCAGGCTTCACGTCACCCACCACTGCAACAGTCCATTTTCATAAATTTAGGCCCAGTACCCAGGCAGAGGAGAGAGGTCCCGTAACAGACAATCTGGCTTCATGTCAGCAGAGAATCAGTCTTCATGTCATAGCAGAGAATCAGGCTTCACGTCACCCACCACTGTAAGAGTCCATTTTCATAAATTTAGGCCCAGCACCCAGGCAGAGGAGAGAGGTCCCGTAACAGACAATCTGGCTTCATGTCAGCAGAGAATCAGTCTGCATGTCATAGCAGAAAATCAGGCTTCACGTCAGCCACCACTGCAACAGTCCATTGTCAGATATTTAGGCCCAGCATCCAGGCAGAGGAGAGAGGTCCCGTAACAGACAATCTGGCTTCATGTCAGCAGAGAATTAGTCTGCATGTCATAGCAGAGAATGAGGCTTCACGTCAGCCACCACTGCAACAGTCCATTGGCATATATTTAGGCCCAGCACCCAGGCAGAGGAGAGAGGTCCCGTAACAGAGGATCTGGCTTCATGTCAGCAGAGAATCAGTCTGCATGTCACCCAACATTGGAACAGTCCATTGGCATATATTTAGGCTGGGGAAGGGCTAGGTGGATGCCATTGGGAAACCCTGCCAGCAGAGTCTTCAAACAGCATAAGAGACTGCTGCATAACTTGAGGCTCAGACAGTTTCCCTGATATGCATGGGGGTGATGTGACAGACTGGGGGTGATGTGACAGACTGATGGGGTTGGTTTTCAGGCGCCATCTGTGCGCTTTCTGCAGAAGACTGGGTGGGAGATAATGTGAACGTGCTGGATCCACTGTCGGCCACCCAATTGACTAATGCCTGTACCTGCTCAGGCCTTACCATCTTTAGAACGGCATTGGGCCCCACCATATATCGCTGTAAATTCTGGCGGCTACTGGGACCTGAGGTAGTTGGTACACTAGGACGTGTGGATGTGGCAGAACGGCCACGTCCTCTCCCAACACCAGAGGGTCCACTAACACCACCACGACCATGTCCACGTCCGCATCCCTTACTAGATGTTTTCCTCATTGTTATGGTTCACCACAACAACAAAAATATTATTTGGCCCAATGTATTGTATTCAAATTCAGCGGGCTATAAATTTGAGGCTTAGTATTTAGGTGCTGGGTGACCGGTATGGATTTAGTGACAGAATTAGACTTGGAAATGCACAGTAGCGTGTGTGTGAAGTTATTCTGAATGACCCTATGTGCACCTTGAATATTATATACCCTTTTAGGGATAGATTTCAAATAGCTCTGATATAGCAGAAACCACTAAATTATGAAATTGCTAAATTGGGAATTGTATTTCAACCCAGAACAAAAAATGTGCTTTAACGGACACTAAATAACTTGCCCAGCCACAACAGTACAGCGGTAACGACAGATGTAGCGGGATATAAATTCGAGGCCTAGTATTTAGGCGCTGGGTGACCGGTATGGATTTACTGACAGAATTAGACTTGGAAATGCACAGTAGCGTGTGTGTGAAGTTATTCTGAATGACCCTATGTGCACCTTGAATATTATATACCCTTTTAGGGATAGATTTCAAATAGCTCTGATATAGCAGAAACCACTAAATTATGAAATTGCTAAATTGGGAATTGTATTTCAACCCAGAACAAAAAATGTGCTTTGACGGACACTAAATAACTTGCCCATCCACAACAGGACAGCGGTAACGACAGATTTAGCGGGATATAAATTTGAGGCCTAGTATTTAGGCGCTGGGTGACCGGTATGGATTTAGTGACAGAATTAGACTTGGAAATGCACAGTAGCGTGTGTGTGAAGTTATTCTGAATGACCCTATGTGCACCTTGAATATTATATACCCTTTTAGGGAGAGATTTCAAATAGCTCTGATATAGCAGAAACCACTAAATTATGAAATTGCTAAATTGGGAATTGTATTTCGACCCAGAACAAAAAATGTGCTTTGACGGACACTAAATAACTTGCCCAGCCACAACAGTACAGCGGTAACGACAGATGTAGCGGGATATAAATTGTAGGCCTAGTATTTAGGCGCTGGGTGACCGGTATGGATTTACTAACAGAATTAGACTTGGAAATGCACAGTAGAGTGTGTGTGAAGTTATTCTGAATGACCCTATGTGCACCTTGAATATTATATACCCTTTTAGGGATAGATTTCAAATAGCTCTGATATAGCAGAAACCACTAAATTATGAAATTGCTAAATTGGGAATTGTATTTCAACCCAGAACAAAAAATGTGCTTTAACGGACACTAAATAACTTGCCCAGCCACAACAGGACAGCGGTAACGACAGATTTAGCGGGATATAAATTTGAGGCCTACTATTTAGGCGCTGGGTGACCAGTATGGATTTAGTGACAGAATTAGACTTGGAAATGCACAGTAGCGTGTGTGTGAAGTTATTCTGAATGACCCTATGTGCACCTTGAATATTATATACCCTTTTAGGGATAGATTTCAAATAGCTCTGATATAGCAGAAACCACTAAATTATGAAATTGCTAAATTGGGAATTGTATTTCAACCCTGAACAAAAAATGTGCTTTGACGGACACTAAATAACTTGCCCAGCCACAACAGTACAGCGGTAACGACAGATTTAGCGGGATATAAATTTGAGGCCTAGTATTTAGGCGCTGGGTGACCGTTATGGATTTACTTACAGAATTAGACTGGGATATGGCCAAAAAATAACCACACTATTGCTGGTTAAATGCACTTGGTGTGACAGCTTGACAAACCACACTACTGAGGGTTAAATGCACTTGGTGACGGGCGCAGCTTGCCCCTGATGTAGTATATGGCCAAAAAATGAACAGACTATTGCTGGTTAAATTCACTTGGTGTGACAGCTTCACCCTGATGTAGGCTTTAGCCAAAAAACAACCACACCATTGAGGGTTAAATGCACTTGGTCGCAGCTTGGATGCACTTGGTCGCAGCACCACACAAGACACAAAATGGCTGCCGATCACCCCAGAAAAAAGTGACTGACAAACGGTCTGGGCAGCCTAAAAACAGTGAGCATTTGAATTTCAGCAGCTCAATGATGCACAGCTGCAGATCGATCAATTAATCAAGTGCTTTGGAGGAGTTAATCAGCCTAATCTCGCCCTACTGTCGCAGCCGCAACCTCTCCCTACGCTAATCAGAGCAGAGTGACGGGCGGCGCTATGTGACTCCAGCTTAAATAGAGGCTGGGTCACATGGTGCTCTGGCCAATCACAGCCATGCCAATAGTAGGCATGGCTGTGACGGCCTCTTGGGGCAAGTAGTATGACGCTTGTTGATTGGCTGCTTTGCAGCCTTTCAAAAAGCGCCAAGAAAGCGTCACAAAAGCGCCAAGAAAGCGACGAACACCGAACCCGGACTTTTACGAAAATGTCTGGGTTCGGGTCCGTGTCACGGACACCCCAAAATTCGGTACGAACCTGAACTATACAGTTCGAGTTCGCTCATCCCTACTCCCCTCGCTTTCCTTTTCCCCACCTCCAATACCTGGGTACTTTACCCATTTATTGTTAATTATTTACTCTTTTGTATATGGCTGTGTGCATAGCACACCATTATAATTACATCTGTATTGGTATAATGGCATTTTATTACTGCAGAGCTTCATTTTGTTGGCTTGAGATATACATGTTGTATTCTATGTAACCTGCTTATGCACATTGCACTTTATAAATCATGTATTTTTACAGAATATATGATTATTAATTGTACACTTATTCCATTTCCCAGTCACTATAATTTTTGTAATTATGAATTTAATATGAATATTAATCCGTCTGCACTTTACATATATTTTTTGGACTACACTTATTCATGTCCATTTGCTATTATTTTTTTATTTTTTTTCATTTATTATTTTTTCATGAGCAATCTTCACTTATTATCATTTTGATTGTAACATTTTGTTTCTTTATTGCATGATTTATTATAACATTTGCGACATTCATCTTTTATCATTCCCTGACTGTGTTATCTTCACATTTTGCATTGATTTATTTATTTATCTTTCTTCATTCATAGCTTATATTCATGTACAGTACAGACCAAAACTTTGGACACACCTTCTCATTCAAAGAGTTTTCTTTATTTCCATGACTATGAAAATTGTAGATTCACACTGAAGGCATCAAAACTATGAATTAACACATGTGGACTTATATACATAACAAAAAAGTGTGAAACAACTAAAAATATGTCATATTCTAGGTTCTTCAAAGTAGCCACCTTTTGCTTTGATTACTGCTTTGCACACTCTTGACATTCTCTTGATGAGCTTCAAGAGGTAGTCACCTGAAATGGTCTTCCAACAGTCATGAAGAAGTTCCCAGAGATGGTTAGCACTTGTTGGCCCTTTTGCCTTCACTCTGCGGTCCAGCTCACCCCAAACCATTTTGATTGGGTTCAGGTCTGGTGACTGTGGAGGCCAGGTCTTCTGGCGCAGCACCCCATCACTCTCCTTCATGGTCAAATAGCCCTTACACAGCCTGGAGGTGTGTTTGGGGTCATTGTCCTGTTAAAAAATAAATTATAGTCCAACTAAACGCAAACCGGATGGAATAGAATGCCGCTGCAAGATGCTGTGGTATCCATGCTAGGTTCAGTATGCCTTCAATTTTGAATAAATCCCCAACAGCGTCACCAGCAAAGCACCCCCACACCATCACACCTCCTCCTCCATGCTTCACTGTGGGAACCAGGCATGTAGAGTCCATCCGTTCACCTTTTCTGCATCGCACAAAGACACGGTGGTTGGAACCAAAGATCTCAAATTTGGACTCATCAGACCAAAGCACAGATTTCTACTGGTCTAATGTCCATTCCTTGTGTTCTTTAGCCCAAACAAGTCTCTTCTGCTTGTTGCCTGTCCTTAGCAGTGGTTTCCTAGCAGATATTCTACCATGAAGGCCTGATTCACACAGTCTGCTCTTAACAGTTGTTCTAGAGATGTGTCTGCTGCTAGAACTCTGTGTGGCATTGACCTGGTCTCTAATCTGAGCTGCTGTTAACCTGCGATTTCTGAGGCTGGTGACTCGGATAAACTTATCCTCCGCAGCAGAGGTGACTCTTGGTCTTCCTTTCCTGGGGCGGTCCGCATGTGAGCCAGTTTCTTTGTAGCACTTGATGGTTTTTGTGACTGCACTTGGGGACACTTTCAAAGTTTTCCCAATTTTTCGGACTGACTGACCTTCATTTCTTAAAGTAATGATGGCCACTCGTTTTTATTTACTTAGCTGCTTTTTTCTTTCCATAATACAAATTCTAACATTCTATTCAGTAGGACTATCAGCTGTGTATCCACCTGACTCCTCCACAACGCAACTGATGGTCCCAACCCCATTTATAAGGCAAGAAATCCCACTTATTAAACCTTACAGGGCACACCTGTGAAGTGAAAACCATTTCAGGCGACTACCTCTTGAAGCTCATCAAGAGAATGCCAAGAGTGTGCAAAGCAGTAATCAAAGCAAAAGGTGGCTACTTTGAAGAACCTAGAATATGACATATTTCCAGTTGTTTCACACTTTTTTGTTATATTTATAATTCCATATGTGTTAATTCATAGTTTTGATGCCTTCAGTGTGAATCTACAATTTTCATAGTCATGAAAATAAAGAAAACTCTTTGAATGAGAAGGTCTGTCCAAACTTTTGGTCTGTACTGTATATCATCATGTATCTTTAATTAATAATGATAATCATCATCATGTGCTCTGTTTATGCTTATTCTATTATGATGCACATTTTGTTGTGGTCAAAAAACATTGATCTAAATTGGTGCACAGTGTGGTCATTGCATAACATGCTGCATTAATGTATATATACATATATTGGTTTCTGACTGAGACAATCAGATTTTCTCTCTATGCGAGACATATCGGTACATCGTTCTATTGTTATGCTGGTGTCCTGACTCCTCCTCCTCTTGTGTGATGCGTGCGCGTTATCCGGCATCCCACGTCCATGCGTCCTCATGCCGTAGCCGCTCGATCATGTGACCCTGTCACATGGTTTGGGTGTGCCGGCAGGACGCCGGCCGTGGGGCAGCTGGACGCGGTTTTGCTGGGTTTTTCGCGCGCCAACAGACATACACACAAACATACACACCTTCGCACAAAAGGACCGTTATTGCCTAGAGGACTGTGGAAGAGGAAAACCTTTCTTCTTATCCCCTGCTTTTTCTAATAAATCTGTGAGGACCGAACCAAAAAGTAACTCGCTCTCACATGGTATGGCACACAATTTATTTTTGGAGCTGAGGTCCCCTGACCAGTTCTTTACCTATAGAGCCCACCTAGCCGAGTTAGTAAAGGCCGCAGCCCTAGCGGACAGCCTCAGGGTATCAGAAGAAGAATCTGCCAAAAAGGCTGCTGCCTGCCTAATTGTGGGAAGAGAGGCAAGTAGTTGATCCTTAGGTACATCATTTTGGATGTCTGATGAAAGCTGGTCAATCCATGATATCATAGACCTAGCCATAGAGGTACCTGCTATGCTTAGTATGCTGGTTTAGGAGCTGCCCCAGTTGACTCCCAGGCTCTCTTAAGGAACCCCTCTGCCTTCTTATGCATGGCTTCCTTAAGAGTCCCCAAATCTTCAAAGGACAGAGAACCTGTCACGGCGGACAGGAACTCATATACACAGACAACCAAATACATAAGTGTCTAGGCTAGATGCTGGGGACAGGTCACCTCCTAGCATATCCCTGACTTCTCTCCCTATGCTGCTAAGCCCACATTCAGACCTTGATGGTAGGAATGAAGTGTCCTCGTGCATGGGCTGCAAACACCCTAGAATCCCTGAGATGGTGAAAGGGGAGAAGGGTCAGAAGACACACAAATAGCCTAGACCGCAGACAACACAAACAGAAATCACACTTATCTGAGCTGGAATAGACAATCCTTCCTTCCTTGAATCCAAGGCCAGACTGAAATCTATAACCCGCACGGCCCTCTGGGATTGAAGGCAATTAAAGCCAATGACCCCACCCAGAGCACCTGAAGGAAGGCGGATCCAGCATGATTCCAAAACAAACAAAAGGTTAGACACATACTGCCAATCTGACAGACCTCCGCACACCGTCTGAGCAGGGCATGACAGTACCCCCCCTTCTACGGGTGACCTCCGGACACCCCGGACCAACCTTATCCGGATGGGCTCTGTGAAAAGCCCTAACTAGTCGGCTGGCGTTGACCTCCAGTGCCGGAACCCACAGACCAGATACTGAATGGAACCCCGAAGAACTCTAGAGTCAAGAATCCTGGAGATCTCGAACTCTAAATTCCCATCGACCATAACAGGAGGAGGGGGCAATGGCGATGGTTCCACTGGTCTCACATATTTTTTCAATAAAGATCTTATCATGACCGGCGTGCCTATCACATACGTGACACAAAGGGAGGGAAAAGGGAAGGCTCTGTCCAAGGGAGAGGGAAAGGTGGTGACCCCTATCTCACCTTGAGGCTGGCACCTGACTGCCCTGACGTCCCTAGATGGGTTCCTCATCCGTACGCCGATCGTGTGCCTAAAACCCTGGCTTTCCCTAAGATGCAGTTTGAGGAAAAAGATTTGTATCCCATAGGGAGGCGCCACTCTTAAAGTAGTTGTCTGCAAAGTTGCTTAAATAATTAGTAAAAATATGCTAGAATATTTTTGTATAAAAATAATTTTCATGAAATATTACAAGAGTCACTATCTTTTGCAAACTGGAAATAGATTATTCAGTGGATTTTTAGCCAGTAGTATATAAACCAAATCTATAAAGTAAAACTTGGTTCATACTCACTTCACCCAGGAGGAGAGATGGGGGATAAACTCAATACACCCCCAAACCCTTCCTCCTGCGCCTGGCTCGCTTCTAGAATGTCAGGAAATAAACGGCAGTCCTTCAACTGGAACTTCTTGTCAATTCCCTTTATTGAACAGTCAAGGATGGGGTGAGGAGGAGGCCCAACGCGTTTTGGGGATATATAAGTCCCCTTCATCAGGAGCATGTCAACTAGGGGACAAACTAGCTTATTTAAATTAAATATGGCGCCAAAAAACAGATTGTACAGCGTCACTTCCGGTTTGCGTCCACCTCATGCGTTCCAGCGTGGAACGCAAACCGGAAGTGAAGGCTAGAAGGTGCAAGAATCACAGACAGAGGTGATACATTCATTACAATGCTTAGCCATTGTTCGGCTCTAATAAAATACTTAACAATACATACAGGGATATATCATACATAATCGACATACATCAATTGCATCATTCTTCGCCGGCTGAAAGTCCGTGACCGGAAGTCACGTCACCCTCACTCTTCCGACTCCCAGAGACTCATGACAAATAAAAGTTTCAAAGAAACTAGCGAGGTTTAACATTAAAGACATAGGAAATAGAGGTTAGGGGTAGACATGCCTGAAAGAAGGTCTGTATAAAACGTCGGCTCGATGCTGTACCCGAGTCCCCGCCCACTTCCGGTTAATGGAACGCAGGTGGTTGGACTAGGGCTACTTCCTATATGTAATAGTTACTAAGCGTAAGGGCAGGTGCAATGGTAAGGGGAGCTTGCAAGCTGAACAATTGCTAAAATAGGCAATTACATATGTTCATATAAGATGAATGGACATAAAATGTATTAATATAAATGTTGATATAAAAATATATATAAATAAATATAAATATAAAGGAATACTAAGACATTAATGAGAGGGATCTGATATATATATATATATATATATATATATATATATATATAAAATTAAAATCAAGAGGGGAGAATCTAATGTATATGAAGAAAACAAAAAATAATAAAATTCCTAGTAGTAAAACCATTTACATAAGCATAATTTATTAAACATGGATTAATCTAAAGAATATATATGGGGTAAAAAATCCCTATTTGACAATCATTGATATGAACCAATTCTTCTTTATTTATTTATTTATTTATTATATATATATATATATATATATATATATATATATATATATATAATAAAAAAAGGGTATATCATATATAAAAAGATATATTGAAAAATTAGTACTATGTACAAGTTTGTCTATCCGTGTTCCTGATTGGATATCTGATTTTTTTTTTTATTATATATTTTTTTTTTTTGGGTTATCAGTAGTTGGTATATTCTAGTGTTTCATTAAGCCCATGAGGAAATAAGGTGTTTAAACAAAAGATCCAGTGCATTTCTTTTCTGCACAATGTTTGATAGGACTGCGTGATGTGTTCTAACGGAGTTAATTTTAGTAAGGCAGGATTGCTGTTGTGTTTCTCCAGAAAGTGTCTAGATACACTATGTGTAATAACTCCTCACTTTATGTTTGACCTGTGTTCCGTCATTCTGTCCCTCACTGCTTGGGTGGTTCTCCCTACATATTTTAGATTGCATGGGCAGGTTAACAGGTAGACTGCATTCCTGGTGTTGCAGCTGATCTCTTGTCTGAATCTCCATATATCATTTGTTGTAATTATGAGTTCAGTGATCCCCTGATTCATCATAATACAACATTTACATCTAGCGATCCCACATCTATATATCCCTTGTTTGGTTTCTTTTTGTTTCAGGCTTGAAATACTTTTACTGGTGGTTGTTAGTTTGGGACATGACGGGGCTAGCATATTTTTCAAAGTCTGTGCCCTCCTAAAGATGATAGACGTATTAGTTGGTAGTACGTCTTTGAGGATTGGGTCTTTTAAAAGAATCCCCCAGTGTTTATTCAAAATTCCTTTGATTTCACTATGTTTGGTGTTGTATCTCGTTATCAGATTGTATTGATAGGGGTTTTTATCACTGTTTGATGTTTTCAGAGTTGGCTTTAGGGCTGTATCTTGATCCAGAATGAGTGTTCTTTCTGCAGAAGATTTAATCAGTCGTTTAGGATAGCCTTTTTCTATGAACCTGGTCTTTAGGACTTTCAGTTGTTTTTCCAGAACTTCTTTGTCTGAACAATTCCGTCTTACCCTTTTCATCTGACTAAATGGAATGTTACGTTTCCACTTAGAAAGGTGACAACTGGAAAAGTCCTGGTAGCTATTAGCATCCACCTGTTTGAAATGAGTGCTTGTGTGTATAGTATTCACAATAACTTCTAGTTTCAAGTCTAGAAAGACGGCTTTGGTCTGGTCACATTCAAGACTAAATTCTAATCCCCAATCATTTTGATTTAAATTTTCCATAAATTCTAGAAGATCATCTTTTTTCCCATCCCAGATCAAGATGATATCATCTATGTACCTATGGTAAAATACGATTCTGGGATGGGAAAGAAGACCTTGGTGAGTCTCAAAGAGTCCTACAAAAAGATTTGCGTATGCAGGGGCAAATTTTGTGCCCATTGCGGTGCCTTTAGTCTGTAAATAAAATTTATCATTAAAAAGAAAATAATTATGATTGAGGATGAATTCAATGGAATTCATTAAAAATTCTTTTTGTGTAACAGGAAGTGATGGGTCTTTCGTGAGGAAAAATTGTACCGAATTTAGGCCTAAATCATGGCGAATATTGCTATATAGGGACGTGACGTCTAGGGTGGCCCAGTGGTATTCCTCTCTCCAGCTAAGCGTCTTAAGGGAGTTAATCAAATCAGATGAATCACGAAGGTAGGAAGGAAGCTGTTTCACATAACCCTGAAGGAATCTGTCAACATATGCAGAGAGATTGGATGTAAGTGAATCTATCAAACATTGTGCAGAAAAGAAATGCACTGGATCTTTCGTTTAAACACCTTATTTCCTCATGGGCTTAATGAAACACTAGAATTTACCAACTACTGATAACCCAAAAAAAAAAAAATAAATCAGATATTCAATCAGGAACACGGATAGACAAACTTGTACATAGTACTATTTTTTCAATATATCTTTTTATATATAATATACCCTTTTTTTATTTTTTATTATTATTATATATATAAAAAAATAAAAAAAAATAAAGAAGAATTGGTTCATATCAATGATTGTCAAATAGGGATTTTTTACCCCATATATATTCTTTAGATTAATCCATGTTTAATAAATTATGCTTATGTAAATGGTTTTACTACTAGGAATTTTATTATTTTTTGTTTTCTTCATATACATTAGATTCTCCCCTCTTGATTTTAATTTTCTATATATATATATATCAGATCCCTCTCATTAATGTCTTAGTATTCCTTTATATTTATATTTATTTATATATATTTTTATATCAACATTTATATTAATACATTTTATGTCCATTCATCTTATATGAACATATGTAATTGCCTATTTTAGCAATTGTTCAGCTTGCAAGCTCCCCTTACCATTGCACCTGCCCTTACGCTTAGTAACTATTACATATAGGAAGTAGCCCTAGTCCAACCACCTGCGTTCCATTAACCGGAAGTGGGCAAAGACTCGGGTACAGCATCGAGCCGACGTTTTATACAGACCTTCTTTCAGGCATGTCTACCCCTAACCTCTATTTCCTATGTCTTTAATGTTAAACCTCGCTAGTTTCTTTGAAACTTTTATTTGTCATGAGTCTCTGGGAGTCGGAAGACCAGGGGTGACGTCACTTCCGGTCACGGACTTTCAGCCGGCGAAGAATGATGCAATTGATGTATGTTGATTATGTATGATATATCCCTGTATGTATTGTTAAGTATTTTATTAGAGCCGAACAATGGCTAAGCATTGTAATGAATGTATCACCTCTGTCTGTGATTCTTGCACCTTCTAACCTTCCCTTCCGGTTTGCGTTCCACTCTGGAACGCATGAGGTGGACGCAAACCGGAAGTGACGCTGTACAATCAGTTTTTTGGCACCATATTTAATTTAAATAAGCTAGTTTGTCCCCTAGTGGACATGCTCCTGATGAAGGGGACTTATATATCCCCGAAACGCGTTGGGCCTCCTCCTCACCCCATCCTGACTGTTCAATAAAAGGAATTGACAAGAAGTTCCAGTTGAAGGACTGCCGTTTATTTCCTGACATTCTAGAAGCGAGCCAGGCGCAGGAGGAAGGGTTTGGGGGTGTATTGAGTTTATCCCCCATCTCTCCTCCTGGGTGAAGTGAGTATGAACCAAGTTTTACTTTATAGATTTGGTTTATATACTACTGGCTAAAAATCCACTGAATAATCTATTTCCAGTTTGCCAAAGATAGTGACTCTTGTTATATTTTATGAAAATTATTTTTATACAAAAATATTCTAGCATATTTTTACTAATTATTTAAGCAACTTTGCAGACAACTACTTTAAGAGTGGCGCCTCCCTATGGGATAAAAATCATTTTCCTCAAACTGCATATTCTTGCCTAGGTACACTCTCCTAGCTAGCTTTATCCCATTGGCAGCCTTCTTTTAAATTGCATAGATTTTGGTGGTCGCCGTAAATTGCAACCTCATATACATTTATTCATATTAATTTTTATCTTATAGTTTTAGTAAAATCCTTTCTTGTTGTATCCATACCTATTGGCGCCCTGCGAGTTAAGTATCCTGATCCTCTCTCAGAGAGTCAGGTGATTAACCCCCTCTTTTTTCTTTCCTGTCCCTTTCCCTAAGATGAGCCCTAGATAGTGAATAGGGTGGTGGGAACACTAGTCCGCACCACTAACTCTAAAGAAAAACACCAAGAGGAAGACAGACAATACAGGCAACATGTAATCCCAGGTGGGCGACAACAGAAGACAACAAAAAGCCCAACAGGGATCCGGAGGGTAACACTCTGGAACAACAACCAGGATTCACAGCTCCAGTGGGTCAGTATAGAAGTCCAGGCAGGAAGCTTTATATCTGGCAACCAGAGAAGTGAGAGAGGAGAATATAAGGAGATTGGGAGTGACAGACAAGAAAGAGCTGAGGAGGAGAAGCTACGGATCCCTGAGTGAGACAAAAAGGATAGTAAGGCTTCCTGACCCCGGGTACAACGGAGTCAGACGTGGCTCTTGACACCCTTGTGACAGATCTATGGAACACATCATGGATCCTCCAAGTCTGCGGAAGATCCAGTCAAAACGCTACTGGATTGATCAGCGCAGATATTTTGTACGGGACAATAAATCTTGGACCCAGTTTCCAAGATGGCACTCTCAATTTAATGTTTTTAGTGGACAACCACACCAGATCACCCACACACAGGTCCGGACCAGTCACACGTCTCCTGTCAGCCATTCGCTTATATCTCTCACCCATCGTCTCCAAATTCACTTGTATCCTCCGCCAGATAGAGGATAAGGTAGAAGAAAACCTTTCCTCCTCTGGAATCCCAGAGGAACTAGTCCCAGAAAAGGTACCAAACTGAGGATGAAAACCATATGCACCAAACAATGTCGACTTACCCGTGGATTCCTGTCTACGGTTATTCAAAGCAAACTCCGCTAAGGGCAGGAATGAGGACCAGTCCTCCTTATTCTCTGCCACAAAGCACCTCAAGTAAGTCTCTAGGTTCTGATTAGTACGCTCTGTCTGTCCATTCGACTGCGGTTGGAAAGCCGAAGAGAACGAAAGTTGAATGCCAAGCCGAGAGAAGAACGCCCTCAAGAACCTGGAGACAAACTGCATGCCCCTATCAGAAACCACATCCGAAGGAATACCATGCAATCTCACAATATTGTCAACAAAAATTTGCGCAAGAGTCTTGGCATTAGGTAGACTAGTTAACGATATAAAATGAGTCATCTTGCTAAAACGATCATCTACCACCAAAATGACAGTTTTCCCCGAGGAACTCGGCAGATCCGTAATAAAGTCCATGGACAAGTGCGTCCAAGGACGAGACGGAATAGATAAAGGAAGGAGTGAACCAGCCGGTCGAGTATGAGCAACCTTAGATCGTGCACAGGTCTCACAAGCTTCCACGTAATCCTCAATGCTCCTACGTAACCCGGGCCACCAGAACCTCCGGGACACAAGGTCACAGGTGGACTTACCACCAGGATGTCCGGCAAGGACAGTATCGTGATGTTCCTTGAAAACCTTGTATCGCAGTTCTTCAGGAACAAATAACCTCCCTGGGGGACAGGAACCAGGAGCCCCCTCCTGGGCTCCCAACACCTCCATCTCCAATTCGGGATACAGAGCGGAAACCACAACCCCGTCAGCGAAAATCGGAGCAGGGTCCTCTGAATCACCTCCCCCAGGAAAACTGCGAGACAACACATCTGCCTTGATATTTTTGACCCCCGGACGAAAAGTGACAACAAAATTGAACCTGGTAAAAAACAGTGACCATCTGGCCTGTGTAGGGTTCAGCCGCTTGGCAGATTGCAGGTAAGCCAAATTCTTATGATCCGTATAAACAGTAATGGGGTGAGAAGCCATTCCTCAAAGGCCAATTTTATAGCCAGCAACTCTCTATCTCCCACATCATAGTTCCTCTCAGCGACCGAGAGCTTCTTGGAAAAGAAAGCACACGGGACCCATTTGCCAGGAGAAGAACCCTGCGACAGCACCGCTCCCACCCCCACTTCTGATGCATCCACCTCCATCACGAATGGTTGAGACACATCGGGCTGCACCAGAATGGGAGCAGACGCAAAACACTCCTTAATAGTCGAAAAGGCCTGCAATGCCTCCTCCGACCAAACAGAGACGTCAGTGCCCTTCGTTGTCATATCAGTCAGAGGTTTAACAATGTTGGAATAGTTTAGAATAAATTTTCTATAATAGTAAGCCCCAAAAATCCCATCAAAGCTTTCTGATTCTCTGATCGGTCCCATTCCAGAACTGCCCGGACTTTTTCGGGGTCCATACGAAAACCAGAGTCGGAAAGCAGATATCCCAAAAACGGAAGCTCCTGCACAGAAAACACAAATTTTTCCAATTTGGCATATAACTTATTCTCCTGAAGGATCGTCAAAACCTGTCTCACATGATCCTGATGGTTCTTCAGATCAGGAGAGTAAATTAAAATGTCATCCAAGTAAACCACCACGAACCTCCCCACCAAGTGATGAAAAATGTCATTGACGAATCGCTGAAATACCGCTGGCGCGTTTGTCAACCCAAAAGGCATAACCAGATTCTCAAAATGACCCTTGTGCGTATTGAAGGCCGTCTTCCACTCATCCCCTTCCTTGATTCTGATCAGATTGTAGGCCCCTCTCAAATCCAACTTGGAGAACACCCTGGCACCAACAATCTGATCAAAAAGGTCGGGGATCAAAGGATACGGATCCCGGACCGTAATACGGTTCAATTCCCAAAAATCCAAACATGGTTTCAGTGATCCATCCTTTTTCTTAACAAACAAAAAACCTACTGCCACCGGAGACTTAGATGGCCTAATATGACCTTTTGCCAAACTCTCGGCGATATACTTTCGCATAACCTCTCTTTCAGGTTGGAAAAGATTGTAAAGGCGAGACTTTGGCAACTTAGCTCCTGGGATGAGATTAACTGGACAATCATAGTCACGATGAGGGGGCAATTCCGGGGTCCCACCCTCCGAAAAGACATCCGCAAAGTCTGAGAGATATTGAGGTAGAACCGCAGTGGACACCCCAGAGATAGATGTGCCAAAACAATTCTCCGAACAAAACTCTCCCCAACCAATAATTTGTCTTGCCTGCCAATCAATAATTGGATTATGTTTTGTCAACCAAGGTAAACCTAGGACTAAAGGAGCAGGCAAATTCCTCATGACAAAAGAAATAAGCTCTACATGTGAATCACTCAACCTCAACTTAATATTATGTGCAATATGAGTGAGACTCCTTTGAGAAAGAGGTGAAGAATTCTTTGCAAACACCGTAATCTCCCTTTCCAAAGTGCAGGTACTTAGACCCAGATTTTGAAGGAAAAAGAAGTCAATAAGGTTTAGCCCAGCACCACAGTCAATGAATACCTCAACAAAGAATTTCCTTGAGTCTAGTGCCACCATGGCTGGAAGGAGAAAACGAGAATTACAGGGAGCTTGCATATTTGCTTGTTCCACTACTCCATTCACGCTACCAAGAGTCAGGATGGTCTCTTTTTCTTTCATATCATCACGTGATTTAACAAAAGGACAAGCAAAAACAAGATGGTCACTTTTACCACAGTAGTAACATAATTTATGTAATCTTCTAAAGTTTCTCCTACCAGAACGAAAAGATATCTGACCCAACTGCATGGGTTCCTCCCCTACGCCAGAGCTATAAGTAATATCACCCTGGGCAGCAGGTGAGACAAAACCACATGCAGAAGGGATCCCTTGCACGGAGGGACCCTTACACCTCTCTCTGATACGTCTATCCAACCGTATAGCCAAAGACATTGCATTCTCTAGAGTATCCGGGTACTCATGAAAAGCCAGGGCATCTTTCAAACTTTCAGATAACCCCTGACAAAACTGACTACGTAACGCGGGGTTGTTCCACCCCGACTCAGTAGCCCATCTCCTAAACTCTCTGCAGTATGTTTACCCTGTAGTAAGTTACGCAATTTAGATTCTGCCATCGAGACCCGATCTGGGTCATGGTAAATCAATCCCAGGGCTTTGAAAAATTCCTCCACCGACCGGAGGGCCAGAGAACCGGGCGGCAGAGAAAAAGCCCAGGATTGCACGTCCCCTTTAAGCAGAGACATGATGATACCAACCCTCTGATTTTCATCACCTGACGAAAATGGACGCAGTCGAAAATACAATTTGCATGACTCTTTAAAGCGGATAAAATCATCCGCACCCCCTGTAAATTTCTCGGGAAGAGCGACTTTAGGCTTCCCACCAATTTGACCTGCACCTGATGCCAGAACCCTCTCAAACTGTGTGATCGAACTACGCAGATCCGCAACCTCTAGGGATAATTCCTGCATGCGGTCAACCAGTGCATCAATTGACGCCATCACAAAACCGCTGAGTAATGGCAGTCACAGTATGGCGGGTTATAATGTCACGGCGGACATGAACTCAGATACACAGACAACCAAATACACAAGTGTCTAGGCTAGATGCTGGGGACAGGTCACCCCCCTGACTTCTCTCCCTATGCTGCTAAGCCCACATTCAGACCTTGATGGTAGGACTGAAATCTATAACCTGCACGGCCCTCTGGGATTGAAGGCAATTTAAGACAATGACCTCACCCAGAGCACCTGAAGGAAGGCAGATCCAGCATGATTCCAAAACAAACAAAAGGTTAGACACGTGCTGCCAAACAAAAGGTTAGACACGTGCTACCGTCTGAGCAGGGCATGACAGAACCCTTTCTAGAAATTTTGGCAATGGCCACATGAATTTTAGGCGGATGATCCCAGGATCTGGCATTGGTGTCATCAAAGGGGTATTTCCTTTTTATGGCCTTAGGAATAAACAATTTCTTATCCGGGTTCTCCCATTCTCATTTAGTAAGTTGGGACACAGTCCGCTGAATAGGGAAAACTTTCCTTTTCTTTAATTTAAGACCCTCAGACATGATATCTTGGATAGATTTCTGTTCTCTAGCCTCTTCCAGACCCATAGCTGATCTTACTGCTGAAATGTAAAAAAAAAGCCCACACTGCGGAGTCATGTGCCCACGTCCTAGGAATGCCAGATGTGACCTTGCATGGTGGATGGCTCGCTCCAGATACATTTGCAGTCTGCTTTTTGCTTTCTGTGCACTGCGAGTTCTGCCTGCTTCTCCTACCCCCTATATGCTGCTCTCTCTCTCTGAACTCCCCTCCTCTTCCTCTCTTGTGGGCACCCACGTGACATCCATCGGCACGTCATCATAGTCACCTACCTCCTCTTCCTGATCCAATGCCAAGAATGGCTATACATCGGTAAGGTCAGGGAATAGATGGGAAAATAATTCCTCTGACTCGAGTGGAGGGGCTATGGTGGTGGTGTCTTTGGGGGTGCATACAGTAGAGAGAGTGAGGAGAGTGCAGATACAGAGGATGAGAAGGGTGCAGAACCGAAGGCTGAGTGAGCCACTAAACCAACTCTGGTGTGTCCTTTGACATAATCGCACACACCTTCTCCCTACTTCCCACTTAGGCTCCGGCCTGGTGCACCTTCCAGACTCCTACCACCCCTGTGGAATGGCCTGCCTCTTGCTCTGCCTGTCATTTTCAAAATGACCCTGTGACAAAGTCCCTATAGAAGAGAAGTATTTATGGAAGCAGGTATATTGCAGGCCTCAGTCAATATTTGGTTGAATCCGATATATCAATTCCCTCTATCAGTATTTTGAGGAAACGGGTATATAGAACCCCTTAAGGAGTATTTGCTGGAAGCTGGTATATCAAACCCCTCAATCAATATTTGGTGGAAGTCGGTGTATCGCAGGCCTCGATCAATAATTGGTGGAAGCCGGTATATCCATCCCCTCTATCAGTAGTGTTGAGCGCGAATATTCGAAAACCTAATTTTTTTTGCGAATAACGGTACTTCGATAATTCACAAATATCTAGAATATAGTGCTATATATTCGTAATGACAATATTTATTTTTTTAACATAATACCTATCAGGTGATCATCCACACAACTGCTGCACAATACAAATGCACTATAATATACTTTCTATGTTAGAAGGTATATTATAGGCAGATCACACCCCTCAATCTTTTTTTTTTTTTTTTTTTTGGGGGGGGGGGGGGGAGGGCAACAGGTATATCACACCAGTTGAAATTAGTTATTCAAATAGCGTTTGTCCCTCTATCTAACTGTAGTATTGCAGCAGAACCGCTCACAACTGCTGCACAATACAAATGCACTATAATATACTTTCTGTGTTAGAAAGTATATTATAAGTATATCACACCCCTCTGTAAGTCACACCTATCGATAGCACACCTATACCAGTCCTTAAATTGACTTTTGTGGCCCTATTAGCTAGAGTTTGGTGTCCCTAATAGTCTGTCCCTGCTCCACTCAGCAACCTCTCCCTACACTGGAAAAAAACAGAATGAAAAAATGGCTGCCAGATCGGGTTTATTAATAGAGTAGGGGGTGTGTCCATGTGCTGAAATGTTTCAATTGGCTGTCCTGTCCCACCTGATGGATGTTTCATGGGTAAAAGTTCGGCACAATGCAAAACAATATGGCGCCGGCGGACATCGCTATATGTTCACTTGTTCGGGAAAACGACAGCTGGGCAAACCGCAAGGCCATCTCTATTAGTCAGGACTTGGATTAGGGTTGTTCTGGGAGGTGAGCCTCTCCTCTACCCTAGTTTCCAGGCCTAGTTCCTGTCCCCTTTCCTCCTGTGCTCGGTGTGGCGTTTCCCACCCACACTTCATCCGTGACACACGCGTAGCCAAGGTATTGGTGGTTGGGGCAGCAACAGTGATAGTCAGTGAAAAAACAGAGCAGGGAATCGAAATGAGGGCCATAATGATATATCACAGTCTGATAAAAGTGGCAGTGAGGGTAAGGACTCCAATGATGATTGTGTGTTGGACAGGACCTAGGAGCCAGACTGTGATGCTAAGAAGGATGAAGTAACATCAGAGGAGGACGGTGGTGGCACTGGCAGCAATAAAGAGCAGAGGAAACATACATCCAGAACCTCCCAAATAACTGCCAGGGCCAGATATGCTTTGGGAATTGGTGATGATGCTGACACAGTGGGTGCATTAGGCCCAAAATGTGCCAGAGTTAAACCAAGCTCAGCTGCCCTGGCACTATGTGAGAATATCCTATCTGGCAGTTAGAAGAGCAAAATAAGCCAATGGGCAGTCAAACAAAAACATGCATACCACAGCTCAATTGAACCACATGAAGCGGCATCACTCCATCCCATGGGCAAACAGAGGTGTCCGCCCTAACAATAGTTTTCTCCATCTCCCAGTCTCCAGCAAGGCTAATCAAATGGACAAGGACAGCATATTTCTTTCATGGCCTACTGGGTCAATGCTGTTTGCTGCAGTGGCGAGGCAACACCCTGTCATCAAGGCCAGGTCCTTTTGACCTCTCAACGATTGTGTCAGCCTTGATCCCGCACCAGGAACTTATCCGCCTCTTTCACCTCCTCCTCAATGGACACCCACCCGTCCCCATCAGCAGAATAGTACAGTGTTTTTCCCACTCTGCCTTCTTGCTATCACATGTGTCACGTCAAGCGTTGCTATGCAGTGTTGGACCCATTTGGTCTGGGCGAGATTAGCCACACAAGAAAGCAATAGCTAAAGTACATCAAGCAGCAAACCTCCCGCTTGCTGTCACTCCCACAAACTTTAATTGGGCAAGGTGGTCAGCAACAATGGAGGCAACATAGTGGCCACCCTCAACCTGGGGTAAATAACACATGCTCCCTGCATACTGCACATCGTTAAACTAGTCATGCAATGCTTTTAAAAAAAGTACACTAGCTTGCACAAAGGTACTTGCAATATCCAAGAGACTGTCCTTGCGTTTCAGCCATTCATATGTGGAACGCTTTCCTGGACTTGCAGTTACACCTTTTAAGCCTCTATATTCCAACTAACCATTGCATTGCACATGTTAGAGGATCTGTATGACCAGCATAAAGCTGTAATTTTGTCATGCACCAGACTACCTGAGCAGGTAGCATGTGTTGCCTCGAGGTCAGGCAGTGGCAGCTCATCCGAGATGCCTGTCGGGTGCTGAAGCCCTTCAAAGAGGCCACAAAGTTTGTTAGCAGGGACAGCTGCAGCACAAATGATGTCATCCCTCTCATATTTATCTTAGAACAAACACTGATATTCATGTAGCAGGGGACATCGGTGGGAGAAGAACAGCTAATGCATCTTGCTGTCCGCCCTATAGCTGTTGGAGACACACAAAGGGAATCTGCCATGGAGTAAGAGGAGGCTGAAAAGCTGGCATTGCAAAAGGAGGGGAGAAACAAGATGATGATAATGACAATGGTACTGGCTAGGACACCCAATTGACTCAGAGCTGGAAAGAACAGGTTCCTGAGGCATGCTGGCTAGAATGGCGACCAGTATGTTCACTTGCTTATGCAATGATAGACGTATAGTAGTCTGATTATGGAAAGTCATGCTTTTACACTCTCACCATGAAGCCAAAATGGGGGAAATGTTTTCCTCTCGCAGAAAGGGAGGTCAAATTACATTATTACCATGACTAGAGTATTGAACAAGAACAAAAAGGTGGATTTTATTTGCCACAGCAGCCATTTAATTAAACATAAATAACATAAATATTAGATAACAGCGAAGAACAGTTCTCCCAGTCTGCCCGTGACCGCCGCCCCATGACCCCCCCAACTACCGGAGCCCCCCCAATACAAGAAACCGTTAAAGGGAAATCACCAGGTGCCTCACCTAGCTGCGTGGACGCTGTGATTCCACCAGCCGCAACGTGATGCAGTGGAGCTTGACCAGCGCAGACCTCTCCTCTGGATATCTGTGGTTCTTCAGCACAGTCTATGCCCTCCCCCATCCTTGCAGTCCTCCAAGCCTGCAGTACCGCAGATTCACCACCAGGGGCCACCACCACATGGGCTACAGGTGACTCCAGGCCAGCCACAAGCTGCCCGCCTCTGTTTTCCAGCACAGGGCCACCATCTTGACCCCGCCGCTCCTCCAGACTTGACTGCAGCACCCTCCCATGCCAGGCACGCTCACCCCTACCTGGGGCAGCTGCAAATCCCGGTCCTGTGTCCCTGCTGCTGAGGAGGAGACATCTGGCCGCTCTCCTGGTACCGCCTAACGGTAGGATAACTCCCAGCACGTGAACGCCAGGTCACTGCACTCTAACCCACAGCGGTGGCCGGAGGCTCCCTGGAGGGGCAGCTGATCTGGCACCCCACGGGGTCTCATCTGGACTAAAGAGCGCAGGGCGCCTAGTCCTCCGCGGCCGGCAACGGGGGGAAGCTCCTGCCTCCTTCCAACCAGTCCGCCCCTCTGCTCACCGCTGCAGACCGAAGCTGCGCTAACAGCGCTCCCACATCCGACATCGGGACAGATACAGACGAGGTTCTGGGTACTGTCACTGGGGTTCACAGCGGGCTGCTCCCTTCTCTGTCCCCTCAAAATGGCACCTTTCCCGGCCGAACGACCCCTATATAAGGCCTAAACCCCCTCCCCTAAAACGCCGCCCCCTTTCTACCCACATATTAACCCTATACTAGCCTACCCTGCCTATCACTTCCTCCAAACGCAGTCATGCCTGGCCTTCCCCCAGGCTTTCAGCCCCAGGTCCGGCCAGCACTTGAAACACTCTGTATGTAGCTTTCTGCAGCTGCCACCACTATTAATGCAAACCATCTACCACTGCTACCACTACTACAATTACTACCCATAGACAGCCATTCTACTGCCTTGTATGTTCCATGCTGTGCCTCTTCTTCTGCCGCTACTATTGCAGCCCCATGTCACTATATCCATACCCATTTCTCATCTACACTGCAATGCTGCTGCTCCCAATTAAAAGGGAGCATTTCTTAGGCTCATTCACAGCACGCCACTTTTACTTCTGACAATTAACACTTGTACGTGTCGTATGCACAGGTATTCTGACCCTGTCACAGCATCATTTTTGGATGCTTGGTCCCCCAAGCCACTTTTTAATTTTAATCCCATATCACCGTGTGTGTTTAAACATCATCTGCTCCTGATGATTTGGAATATGAGAAAGCATAATACATGTCCTGACTTTGTGTGTTTTTTTTAACGCCGTGAAACATGTGTTTACCCATAGCTATGTCTGTCAGTATCACTCGGGCATGATTAACTATTACTGTCATTGCATTTGAGAGCTTAGGGAGGGAGGAGGGAAAACATTTAATTAAAAAAATACTTAAAAGAGTCCTAGGAGACTAGAGGGTGTTATATACCAATTTAGAGCCACTGTTTCGGCTCAAACCAATTTGGGTCTGAATCAACTTTTTAAAATATTCTACGAATCTGAACTGAATTGAATTTTGAGTGGTTCGTTCATCTCTACTCTGCATTTCATGTGAAGTGCACTGAAAGTTAATAGAGATACAAGACCAACTATTATATATGGTTGTGTAAATTTTTACAGTTTATCATGATATTTATAATAAAATTATCATATTGCAGTAACTGATGTCTTATATCAACCTATATATTGCTTCAAATAAAATGTTAAAATATCAATGCAAAACATTTTGTAATGCACGGTAGGCTTAGTATGCATTCTTGTATTCTTTTCTTTCCAATCTACAGTAAATCAGAGTTCTGAAAGTCAAGAGTAAATAATGGTGTAAAGCCAGTATTACATCTGACGTAGGTATGTGTGGCAAAAGGAAAAGAAGGTATGCTGTGTAAATTTAGTGACACTCTGCATAACAAAAGCCCTCACATGTGACTGCTGCAGGTCAGGACTGCCGCAAGACATGCTTTGTCACCTATGCATATAAATAATGGGAATGACTTTTAGAAATGTTTGTGGATGTCTTAGCTAAGGACACGGAAACACTTCAAATAAAGGAGAGGCAGCACCAACAAAACTTGTGCTTTTAGAGGCTCAGTTATGCAAACATTTTTTGTGTATATTGGTGTGTGAGCTTTTTTTTTTCTTTTTTTCTTTTTTTTGTCATCTGATAATCAGAGGTGATACTTGGTGACTTTATGGCAGAACGGCGGGATTCTTTTAAGTTCTATGAATAAATCAGCCTGATCTATAAGAAGCAGACTTAATGTAACCAGTAATGCAGTTTAAAAAAATATCTAGTAATAAGGCTACATGGACCACATGTATTTTTGGGTTGCAAACCACGGATCGACAAAATACATACACCGTCCATGTGCCATCCTCATTTTTTGTGGACCCATTGACTTCAATGGGTCCATGGACCAACTTTGTGGATCAGAATAGGACATATTCTATCTTTTGTGAGACGGATGTAC
Organism: Bufo gargarizans; assembly: GCF_014858855.1. Lineage (NCBI taxonomy): Eukaryota > Metazoa > Chordata > Amphibia > Anura > Bufonidae > Bufo > Bufo gargarizans. The sequence continues at coordinate 375,004,482 of NC_058083.1, read as the reverse complement.
AGAAGCAGAAAGCACACAGACTGTATCCATATTTTGCAGATCAGCAGTATGGAAACGGCAAAATATATATGGTCGTGAGCCTAAGACCTTAACAGAAAATCTGATTTTGTAAGAAGCAAATTAGAAATGGTGGTGTGCAATGGGGTGCCCAGTGGGGACTGTCAGAGCATGATCCTTTCAGGAAACTATATCCTTGAACTGTAACCACCAGTGACGTAACTGGGGACCATCAAATTGTCTTGTTATTGTCATGTACTGTGTTATTCATCATTATGCAAGTTATACTAGACAGGAGGGGTTTATGTGAAGCCTAACATATTTTATATGTAGAAGTTGGCCACCAACTGGGTGGCTTGACTGAGAGCTTAGCACTAGTAAGAACATCATCCTGAGTAATGCAAATAGTTGTGGACAACTTCCAGCCCAAAGACTGTGACATACTGTGGTAGGACTGACACTCTGGAGAGAGTAGTTCCCAGAAATTGAAACCCTGCCAGCCCACTTGTGGCAACAAAGTGTGAATTAAAAATACTGTCCTGTCTAGGGTTGAGCTTGACTTTACAGTTCGGGTTCGTAGTGAAATTTAGGATTTTTGGACCCCAAACCCCAAGTTATCAGTAAAAGTTTGGGTTCGAGTTCGGTGTTCGGTGATTTAATGGTGCAGAGCAGCCAATCAACAAGCGTTTAACTCTGTGCCCTTAGAAGCCATCACAGGCATGCCTACTAATGGCATGGCTGTGATTGGCCAGTGCAGCATGTGACCCAGCCTCTATATAAGCTGGAATCACATAGCACTCTGATCTTACTAGTGTAGAGATAGGATGCTGCTGCTGTGAGGGAGAGAATAGGAAAGAATCTGTTATCATAACTTGTTAACTCTGCGATCTACAGCGATTTTGTTTTGTGTGTGCAGTGCAACATTTTTTTACCCTGCCCTGAGCCCAGTGACACAGAAAAATAACTTTTATCCGTCTATTAGTTAGGTGGGCGTCGGCGGCCATTTTGTGCCAATAATGACAATAATTTAACCCTGTTCTTTTAGTTCAGTGGGCAACATATACCCATTTTTTAAGTGCCAGGGGAAGGCAAAATAATACAGTGAATCGTTCTGTGCGTTTAGGTACCCAGGGGGTGACAACATCTTCAATTTTTTTTCTGCAAAGTACAATCCAAGTAAATCCATCTGTTAGATTCTGTGGGGAAAATTATTTTTTTGGGTTGCTAAAAAGTACATTTGCGCCCTGCACTGCATTTGTGGGTCAAATAAGGGACATGGGCCTGGTCATGGTGCTGCTGGTGGAGCTCCTGTTGCAGGGAGAGACATGTTCGATCTGTGCCAGAAACATGCACAAGTCAAACACCTTCCTCAGGTGCAAGTAGGCGACAGAACCTTCAGAGTTATTTAGTAGGCCCTGAATGCCGCTCTACGAATGGTGAGGCCAGAACAAGTACAGGTGATAGTAGATTGGGTGGCTGACAGTGCCTCCAGTTCCTTCACATTCTCTCCCACCAAGTCCCCTGCTGAAAGATTAGAGTTGGCACCTGCAGCCCATAGCCAGTCTTTCACCTCACCCCCTTGCAAATCAGCCAAGCAGTTTGAGCCCAAAGTTATGCAGAAGTCTCTTCTGCTTTTTGATGACTCTGCTAGCAGAGTTTCTTAGGGCCATCCACATAGCACCGATGCCCAACCACTTATGTTTCAGGATTCAGCGCCACCCATAAGCAGAGTAGGCCACCGCGTAGAGCGCACTCTGCCTGGGGGCGCCATCAGGAGTCCGAATCCCAAGCAGTAGCTCCCTGCCGCCTGTGCCCCAACCCCTACTGATATCATCTCCTTGACTTCACTCCTTCTGTTCTTGCTGGCCAGATGCGCTGCGACACATAGCTATAAGATCATTTAGAATGCTTTTCAGAAAAGTTTGTCCTGGGATTCAAACTCATGACCTCTACACATCAGAGGCAAGGCATTTACCCTCACAGCCATGAAAGCTGTATAGCTAGTTGCTTAAAAAAAAAAAATAAAAAAAAAAAAAATAATAATAATATATATATATATATATATATATATATATATATATATAGTTCAAAGAAAGCAGGACTGCACTCCAAATAAAAGTGAAAAATCAGTGGAGCTTTATTCACCCATAATTTTGGCAACTTTGCGACGTTTCGGCTCACAAGAGCCTTCTTCCAAGCTGGAAGAAGGCTCTTGTGAGCCGAAACGTCGCAAAGTTGCCAAAATTATGGGTGAATAAAGCTCCACTGATTTTTCACTTTTATTTGGAGTGCAGTCCTGCTTTCTTTGAACTATATTGTTGGCTGCCTCTGTGGATATTGCACCCGACTCCTGGTGGTGCTCCCGTTGGATTTTTTTCTATATATATATATATATATATATATATATTTTTATATATATATATATATATATAACTTCTACTGATACCTAGTGTACTGATACCTAGTGTACAACCATACACATGACAGCTGCCCACTGTGTATGGATGTAGCAGAGCTGGGTGTGTTGGGGCAGCTGTCATGTGTATGGTTGTACACTAGGTATCAGTACACTAGGTATCAGTAGAAGTCTTATATATATATATATTATTTTTTTTTTTAAGCACCTACCTAGACAGCTTCCATGGCTGTGAGGGTAATTGCCTTGCCTCTGTTGTGTAGAGGTTGTGAGTTTGAATCCCTAGGCAAAGTGTTTTTTTTTTTTTCTATAAGACTTCTACTGATACCTAGTGCAGTGTTTCCCAACCAGTGTGCCTCCAGCTGTTGTAAAACTGTGCAGGCATGCTGGGAGTTGTAGTTTTGCAACAGCTGGAGGCACACTGGTTGAGAAACACTGACCTAGTGTACTGATACCTAGTGTACAACCATACACATGACAGCTGCCCCAACACACCCAGCTCTGCTACATCCATACACAGTGGGCAAAGTTACCTACAGTAGAAGTCTTATATTTATTTTTTTAAGCAACTAGCTAAACAGCTTTCATGGCTATGAGGGTAAATGCCTTGCCTCTGATGTGTAGAGGTCACGAGTTCGAATCCCCGGATAAACTTTTCTAAAAGTGTTGCCATACTGGCACATGAAGGGGGGAGGAGAGAGGCACTTGATACTGGCACATTAGGAGACAGGGGGAGAGGATGGCACTATGATATTAGCACATGGGGGGGCAAGAAATGGACATGAATCATGAGGGGCAGAAATGTGAAATGATTGGGGGGGCAAGAAATGGACATGAAACATGGTGTCAGAGGCTGCAGGACAGTGACTGGCAGCAGGGTGGCACACACTTGTGTACAGGGGTCAGGGCACACCTGCTGCTTGACTAGGGGCTATAGATTCTGACTGGCACAGGGTGCCCAGCAGTGGCACATGGAGCCTAATATGTGGCACAGACTGTCTAAAGGGCTATGAATGGTACAGGGTGCAGGACACTGGCAGAGGGCACAGGGCAGCATACTGTTTTATGTTGCCCTGGTGGCACAGGATTTCAGACAGTGGCTGAATGGCGCCTGGCAGTGAATAGGTGGCACTGCTCGTGTTTGGTGTGTCCTGCTGAACAGCGCATCACTGGGATGGTACTAGGTGGCAGACAATGGCTGGATATTACATATACATGACCATAGTCAGACTGACACAGGGTACACGACCATAGTTAAATGTTACATGCAATAGGTGGCTGAAAAAGGGGCGGGTAAAGGGGTGTGGTCAATGGGTGGAGTCAATGGGGCGGCAAAATTAGCTTTTGCCTAGGGTGGCAAAAATCCTTGCACCAGCCCTGCATGGGAGGACCACAACAACATTTCTTGGATGATGACGAAACACAGGTGCCAACTGCTGTGGCTTTCTGCAGTGTGCAGACTGACAAGGAGGGCAGGGGTGAAGACTAGGTGGAAGATGATGAGGAGGACAATGAGGCCCTCGACCCCACATGAAATCAAGGTCATACGAATGACCTGTGTAGTTTGGAGGAAGAGGCGGTGGTCGCACAGATCCACCAGCACAGCAAAAGAGGGAGCAGGGTGCAAAAGCGGAGCGGACAGTGCCTACAGTTCCTTCGCATTGTCCCCCAACCAGTCTTCTGCTGAAAGATCAGAGTTGGCACCTACAGCCCATGACCATCTGTTTTTCAACTCACCCCCTTGCAAATCAGGCAAGCAGTCTGAGCCCCAAGTCATGCAGCAGTCTCTTATTCTTTTTGATGAGTCAGGCTTTCCGTGGGCCATCCACATAGCCCTGCACCAGAAGTGGAAGATATTTAGTGCACTGATGCCCAACCACTTATGTTTCAGGATGAGGACATGGGAAGACCACTGCAGCACATCTCTGATGATGACGAAACACAGGTGCCAACTACTGCGGCTTTCTGCAGTCTCCAGACCAACAAGGAGGGCAGAGGTAAAGAGTGGGTGCAATATGATGTGGATGATGATGAGGTGTTAGATCCCACATGGAATAAAGATCATGCGAGTGACTAGTCTAGCTCGGAGAAAGAGGCGGTGGTTGCACAGAGGCACCAGCACAGCAAAAGAGGAAGCAGGGTGCAAAAGCGTCTGTTACATTGTTGGGTGACATTTTACTATTTTTGCCGTGAATAAACCCCTGCTCTGCATAGTGGACAGGGACCGAAATTTTTTAAAATCTTCTGTTCCATTGGTGGGTGACATTAACCCATTTTTGCCAATGAAAAAACCCTGCTCTGCATAGGTGACATGGACTTAAATGTATAAAGTTAGTCTTTAATTGACGCTGCACCCTCTTTTCAATCTAACCTTCTGCTTTAATAACTTGTCCCACATTTCCACTCAATCACATTTCAGCCATTGACCTCCCTTGTATGTGGTATCCCTTTCTCACGCTACCTCTCCGATGTGGAACCCCGATTCCCCGCTACCCGTTATCACCATGGTAGGCGCATAAAATAACATCGAAAGTTGATAGAGAAGATATCCAATTGGAACATGGACTTCACGGGGAAGTGCAATCAGGCAGAAGTTATCTGGAGTCAACAAAGCGGCAGCAGGGCCTCTCCTGTCTAACATTTCCAAATCCAAAATAACCCAGTGACATTCCCTGTAATTTTTTAATAATCATTCCAAAACAGGGCATCTTAAGAGTCCTGTATTGTTATTTATCGTCACTACCTCCCTGAGTCGGGAGTGGGTAATTGCAGTGCATCCCCTCCTTTACTTTGAACGAGTAACAGGAAAGTCAAACAAGCCGCGTCAATAACCAAGAGAGCAGAAAGGTACCGGAGGAACAGGCAGAGAATCGTCAGGACAAGCCGAATTCAAAACCAGGAGGGAACGCCAAGACCAAAGGATGAGACGGACGGGAAAATCAGAAGCCAAGCAGGAACACAAACCAGGTAAGTAACTCGCAGGAATGACTTCAATAACAAGCAATCTGTGGCCAGAAGATTGCCTGTTTAAATAGGGCGCTGGTGGAGTCATGTTACATGGCCAGCGTCACATGACTCCTGAGTTCTAATGCGGCTGAGTGAGCCGCTCGGCGCTCAGCCTTATTGTTGTTACCATGGTAGCGGGCGACGCTGGGCGCACTGATGACGCGAGAGCGCCCCGGCCGTCCCCGCTTCCGCACAGAGCGCATCGTGACAGTACCCCCCCTCCCCTCGAGGCCACTGGACCCAAGGCACCAGGCGACAGCTTCTCAGGATGTTCCACGTGAATATTTTTGACAGGTCTTGTGGCATGAACATCCTTAGCTGGTACCCAGGACCTTTCCTCCGGTCCATAGCTTTTCCAGTGCACCAGGTTACGGAGGAGTTACGGACTCTCCTAACATCCAGAATTTTGGAAACCACAAATACCTCTGAATTATTAACCAGTATCGGCAGCGGAGTGGACTGTGAAGGAACAACAGGAGTAACAAATTTTTTCAGCAGAGATTTGTGGAATACGTCATGGATGTGGAAAGATTCAGGTAACTTCAATCTATACAACGCTGGATTAATTACCTCCGTAATCTCGTATAGACCTATAAAACGAGGTGAAAACATTTTGTAGGCCACCTTAAGAGGCACATTCCTATAGGATAGCTACACCTGATTCCCAACCTGAAAATTCATCCCCTTAGAACGTTTCTTATTTGCTTAGATTTTTTGATTATTTTGAGCTTTTTCTAAGTTCGACTGAACCCGAGCCCTGTGCACAGTTCAGATGAGACCTTATCCACCTGAGGGTTAGACAAGGAGACAGATGATCCAGAATGAAAACGAGGATGGAAACCGTAATAAAAAAAAAAATGGGGAGACACCAGCGGAGGAATTAACATGGTTGTTTATTGCAAATTGCCAAAGGAAGGTATTTAACCTACAACTGTTGATCACCAGAGACATATGACCTGAGAAATTGTTCCACGGACTAATTAAGTCGCTCAGTATGCCCGTTACTCTCAGGATTATAGGCAGACAATAAGGACAATGAGATTTGGCACCTCTGACAGAAGGCTCTCCAAAATCTAGACACAAATGGATACCTCTATTAGACACAATGTTCTCGGGGACACCGTGCAAACAAACTATTTGTTCCACAAATACAGAGGCCAGAGTCTTTAGCATTCGGAAGTTTAGCAAGGGGAACAACATGTACAATCTTACTGAACCTGTCAACCACTACCCAAACCACAATTTTTCCTCAGTAGGTGGCAGATCTGTGATGAAGTCCATAGAAATATGGGACCAGGGTCTACTGGGAATGGGTAGGGGTTGCAGTTAACCAGCAGGACGGGTACTAGGGGTTTTGGACTTTGCACACACCGTGCAGGTCAACACATAGGAATTGACATCCTTAAATAAGGTGAGCCACCAATAAGACCTAGATAAAAGGCTCTTCAGTGCTTTTGATACCAGGATGTCCACACAAAACAGATTCATTACACTCACCCAATAGCCATAGAGGGAATTGTTCAGGAACAAACAACTTATCTGTTGGTTTGAGTGCCGGGGCCAGATGTTGTTCTGCCTTAATAGGATATTGGGACACGGCTGCTACAAAGACACTAGCTGGCAATATGGTTTCAGGCGGTACGTCTGTAGACTGAAACGTACAGAAACTCCGGGATAGGGCATCTGCCTTCACGTTCTTACTTCCTGACCTGAAAGTGATGGAGAAATTAAAGCGTGTAAAAAACGATGCCCATCTGGCTTGATGGGGATTCAACCTCTTAGCAGACTCAAGAAACATCAGATTTTTGTGATCAGTAATAATGGTAACACAATGTTCAGCCCCCTCAAGAAAATGTCTCTATTCCTCAAACGCCCATTTAATGGCCAGCAATTCACGATTCCCCACGTCATAATTTCTCTCGGTTGGAGATTTTTTATTTTTTTTTAAGAAGGCACAAGGCCTTAAATTGGTAAGACTAGCGGGACCTTGAAAGAGGACCGCCCCCACTCCGTCCTCAGAGGCATCCACCTCCACAATGAAAGGTGTCAGTATGGGATCTGCTTCTCCACGGCAGGGTGGCAGATCGCTGTCTACACATTGCAGCACTATGGGTCCCAGTACTGGCTTACCTTGTAGGAGACGCGGGTGCCCGCCAGCATACCGCCGCATCCGTCCTCTTTGCCAGGTGTCATCTGATGAGCTATAGCACGCGCGCGCGCACCTCTCCCTTTTTTATAGGAGTAGGCAGCTGGTTCCTGATTACCATCCCCATCTGGAGGCGGGACTATTTTGTATTTAAGGCAGCTTCACTCATCATGAAGTGCCCAAGCGTGGTTGTTGTACTTCTTGACTCCTGCTGAAGCATTCCACTGTGTCCATTTATTGGAGTTGCTGGATTTTGACCTCTGCTTCATTTGACTACGCATCTGCCTGCTGTCTGTTTATTGGACCACCTGGATTATAGACCTCTGCACTGCCTGACAACGAGACCGCTTATATCTGCACTGCCGAATCACGCATCTGTCCATCTCCTCCTGTAAGTCTGCCTGGATCCAGACCCTGCGCTGCCTATGAGACTGCTTATATCTGTATGCTATATTGCTCTGAACTTTGTGTTGCCTGTATCTGTCAAGTGACTTTTGAATACTGTCTGCCAGTAAAGACCATCTGTTCCTTTATTCTGCCTTTGTTGGACTCTGTTCACACTACTGCAGCTAGCTGCATTCAAGGTAACAGGTGCAGACACCAGGGTCCTGTCTCTGAGAGTCAGCAGTCAGCAATATTGGACTAATTCCAGTCCTCTGTCAGCTGACACAGAGGATCCACATCCTCTGGTTGTAACAAAAGGTCTCTCTGTCAAAACTGGGGTGCAGCTGAAAGCCTTCTTAAGTGTCTCAAATGTTTCAGTAACCTCAACAGACCAGTTGTCCAGGTCCGCCCATTTTTTTTGTGAGGTTGGTCAAGGGCCTAGCAATTACAGATTTTTTTTTAAAGATAATTCTACGGTAATAATAAGCAAATCCTAAAAAATGTTGTAAGGCCTTTAAGGATGATGGCCTTACCCAGTCCAAAATTGCTAATAGCTTGCTAGGATCCATTTTACAAGCGTGAGGTGTGAGAACATATCCAAGATACAAAATTTCTTGTACCTCAAAAACACATTTATCCTGTTTGCCCACCAATTGATTCTTCCTCAAAACCTCCAACACTTGTTTAGCATGAGACACATGACTCTCAAAATCAGGGGGGAAAAAAAATCAAAACATCATCAAGGTAGACAATTAGAAATGTATCCAAGAATTCTCTAAAAATATCATTCATAAAGTTTTGAAACACAGCTGGCGCATTGCTGAGTCCAAAAGGCATTACAAGATATTCAAAGTGTCCAGCTGGCGTATTGAAAGCTGTCTCCCTCCTTAATTCAAATTAAGTTATATGCCCCCTTTAGATCAATTTTAGAGAACCAGGAAGCCCCCATTACTTGATTAAACAAATCAAGAATCAACGGAATGGAGTATTGATTCTTGATCATAATCTTATTTGACTCCCGGTAGTCGATGCAAGGTCTCCCTCTTTCTTTTTGAAAAATATAAATCCTGCCCCCGAAGGAGATACAGAAGGCCTAATGTGTCCCTTGCTGAGACTCTCTTAAGCATAATCTTCCATGGCCTTGCGTTCAGGTCTGGAAAGATTATAGATACGTTCCTTGGGAAACCTGCCCCTCTCTATCAATTCAATTGCGCAATCATAAGATCTATGGGGCGGTAGCAACTTGGGGTTCGAGGAGGAGAATACATCCATATATTCCCTTAAGAGTAAAGGGAAAGTACTGGATTCTGCTGAGACCCCCGCTTGCACTACAGACAAGCACGAGTCACATTCAACCCCCCATTTCACCAGTTCCCCCTTGGTCCAGTCAATAATGGGATTATGTAACTGGAGCCAAGGCATTCCCAGTACTACCTCTACTGGTAAGTTTTCTAGAACCAATAGAGAGCATGTTTCAGAGTAACACATTCCCACAGTCAAGGATATCTCAGTGGTAGAATAATTTACAGTACCACCCACCAGGGTGGTGCAGTCGATAGCCATGATGCAGATGGGAGTTGGTAGTGTCAAAATCGGAATACCCAACTTTAATGCAAATCTCATATCAATAAAGTTGGCAGCAGAACCTGAGTCAATAAACACATTACCAGAACATTTATTAATACCCATGGAGAAAGTAATAGGTACTAATAACTTATTCTTGACCACATTAGGGAATACCTGGTTCTTAAGCTCCCCCGTCTTGGTAGATTTACCGGAAGAAGGTTTCTAGGAGCATTGGTTAATCCAATGGCCTGACTCGCCACAATAGAAACAAGCCACTTGTCGGCAACACTGATCTCTACGAGTCATCCCGACCTGCATGGGTTCTTCAAAAGAGAATTCGGCTCTGCTCACAGGACAGACCTCTGACTGAAGCACCTCCTGAGAAAAAGGCAAACGTTCCTGTCGTCTCTCCCCAACACATCTACGTCAAGTCGAACAGCGAGTGTCATGGTCTCCTCTAATGTCTCAGGAAGCTGGTAGTTCACTAATAGGTCTTTGAGATTTTCAGACAACCTTGACCTGAACTGGCTTTTAAGGGCTGGTTCATTCCAGCCAGACGGAACACACCATCTCCTGAACTGGGTACAATACTCTTCGGCAAGTTGGTCTCCCTGTACCAAAGCCTTAAGAGTGGTCTCAGCTACCCTGGCCCTGTCAGGTTCATCATACAAGGTTTCCAGTGCCTGGAAAAGTCAAACAAGCCGCGTCAATAACCAAGAGAGCAGAAAGGTACCAGAGCACCAGGCAGAGAATCGTCAGGACAAGCCGAAGTCAAAACCAGGAATGAACGCCAAGACCAAAGGATGAGACGGGTGAAAAAAATCAGAAGCCAAGCAGGAACACAAACCAGGTAAGTAACTCTTAGGAAGGCCCTCAATAACAGGCAATCTGTGGCCAGCAGATTGCCTGTTTAAATAGGGCGCTGGTGAAGTCAGGTGACGTGGCCAGCTTTACATGACTCCTGAGTTCTAATGCGGCCGAACGCAGAGTTACCATGGGAGCAGGCGACGCCGGGCTCGCTGATGCCGTGAGCGTGCCCGGCCATCCCTGCTTCCACACAGAGTGCATCATCACTACTTCCCCAAGTCGGGAGTGGGTAATTGCCGTGTGCCCCCTCCTTTCATTCGATCCTTCCACTTTCATAACTTCTCCCACAGTTCTGCTCAATCACATTTCCTCTTTTGACCTCCCTTGGATGTGGTATACCTTTCTCAGGCTCCCTCTCTGGCTTGGAACCCTGATTCCCTGTTACCCATGATGACCATGGTAGGCGCATAAAAGAGCATTGAATGTTGATAGAGAAGATATCCAATTGGATCGTGGACATCACGGGGATGTGCAACATGGTGGAGCAATGCCTACACGTACTGATTGATGGGTCTGCCCCCTTCAACTTCTGGGTCTCCAAATTAGGCACATGGCCTGAGCTTGCCCTTTACGCCTTGGAGGTGCTGGCCTGCCCTGCAGCCAGTATATTGTCTGAACATTTGTTTAGCATGGCAGGAGGGGGTTATCAAAGAGAAGTGCAGCCGCCTGTCCACAGCCAATGTGGACAAGCTCACGTTCATTAAAATGAACCAGGCAGGGATCCCACAGGACTTGTCCGTACCTTGTGCAGAATAGACATGTATACCGGCCTCACCCAGCCATTGTTGTACTCCAGCAAAACATTCTCTTTGTTTTATTTTTTATATTTTCTAATGTTTTATGATCTACCCAAATTTGAACATAAAATAAATAAAATATAAAACAAAACCAAAATTGTTGGCTACCTCCTCCTCCTCCACCGCCGCTTCCACCTACGCCGCCACATCCACCGCCCCTGCAACTTCCTACTCCCTATGGACCTCCTCCTCCTAGATCAAGATTGTTATTTTTAATTTTTACGTATTTTATGTTATTTTAAGTCATTTCCCTATCCACATTTGTTTGCTCTTAACCACATTAAAGCCATTTTAGTGCTCCAAAGTTCAGGTCCCCATGGACTTCAATGGGGTTCATGGTCAAGTTCGGGACCCAACCTCAAACTTTTTTGTGAATTTCGGCTGAACACGTCGAACCCGAACATCCAGGTGTCCGCTCAACTCTAGTCCTGTCACCAGTGACAACTGCCTGAAAAGTACAGAGACTGCACTGCTATAGTTTTTAACTGCCAGAGGAATTACTTAACAAACCAAATGTAGAGGTCGTTCCTTTGCTCTTAAATGCCAAGTCAAATACAAGGCCCATTTTTGTTTTTGCATTTTTGCATTTCCTCCCCATGTTACAATAGTCTTATACAGTATTTTGCGGGATAAGTTGTTTCTTTTAATGGCACCATATAATTTACCATGTAATGTACTGGAAAACGGAAAAAAATCTTTGCAGAGTGAAATGGAAAAAAAACATAATTCCCACAAGTTTTTTTTTGTTTTAATATTATGGCATTCACTGTGCCCTTCAAATGACATGAAGTCCTTATTCTGTGGCTTAATTGGATTAAGTTGCTACCAAATTTGTATTGCTATTTTAAAATAAAAAACAAATTTTATTTAAATCGCCATTTTCTGACAGTCATAACTTTTTTAGCTTTCATCTACAGAGTTGTATACACTGGGATGCGAAAGTTTGGGCAACCTTGTTAATGGTCATGATTTTCCTGTATAAATCGTTGGTTGTTACGATAAAAAATGTCAGTTAAATATATCATATAGGAGACACACACAGTAATATTTGAGAAGTGAAATTAAGTTTATTGGATTTACAGAAAGTGTGCTATAATTGTTTAAACAAATCTCGGTGATCTGTGGATGGCACTGTTATGGGGGAGTGATCTGTGGATGGCACTTATGGGGGGGTGATCTGTGGATGGCACTGTTATGGGGGGTGATCTGTGGATGGCACTGTTATGGGGGGTGATCTGTGGATGGCACTGTTACGGGGGGGTGATCAGTGGATGGCACTTGGTATGGGGGGTGGATTTGTGGATGGCACTGCTATATATGTGTCACCCACAGATCCCCCACCCCATAATAGTGGCATCCACAGATGCCCTAATATACCGAAGCTAAACTTGTGGGAAGGGCCGGTGGCATGCAAATGCGGGGGTGGGATTGTGAATGAATTAGGCGGCGCAGGCACGTGACATCAGTGATTTACTGCTGGCCCACCGCCCTGCTCTGCCTGCTGCAGGACATTTAGTAAGTAGTACAGATGGGGCTGGGGATCGGCACTTCAATGAAAGTTATTATTATAAAAGGTTTAGGCAATACAACAGTGAGTGAGCGGCGGGGCCGGAGTACAGTGACTGCACTGGCCCTGCCGCATTTGCATGACACCGGCCCCTCCTCCCTCCCCCCTCCAGCTGATACATCGCAGTCTGCGATGCTGCAGCATCGCAGACTGTGATGAAAAATGGTAGTATTCGCCCCATAAGACGCAGGGGCATTCCCCCCCACTTTTGGGGGTGGAAAAAGTGCGTCTTATGGGGCGAAAAATTCGGTACTGCAATTATATTCAGTTTTTTTTAAAAACACCCCCTATTTTTTTAAAATACCCTACATGTGGGGCCTTTGCTGCATTTTTCACAGTGAAATACAAGCGTTAGATAATGCTGTTATATTTTGTTATAAAAAACAAATAACACCCATTTTGGGCAAAATACTAAATTTGCACCCTTTGCTGCATTTGTCACAGTGAAATACAAGCTTGAAATATTGCGATTTATATTTTGGGTTTCAAAAAACACCAATATTTTGCAAGACCTTGGGGCCTTTGCTGCATTTGTAACAGTCAAATACAACCAGTCAATACTGGAGTTAAATTTTTGGCTGACCAAAATTTTTGGGACAATGTAGTAATTGTATAAAATTTGCCTGTCATACTGTTGTGTGACCTCAATTAATTTTTCCTCTTTATGACACTGGCACTGCCTTACTCTCAGTGAACTTAATTGTTGACTATTGGCAGTTACATTGTTGCCTGACAAAAAACATCTGTTAGTTTGGTAGGTGAACGCAAAGAATGAGCAGAGTGTCAAATAAGGGACGTGGCCCTGGCCGTGGTGCTGCTGGTGGAGCTCCTTTTGCAGGGAGAGAACGTGGTCGATCTGTGCCAGCTACACGCACAAGTGAAACACCTTCCTCAGGTGTGAGTAGGCGACAGAACCTGCAGCGTTATTTGGTTAGCCCGAATGCCACTCTACAAATGGTGAGGCCAGAACAAGTACCAACGATAGTAGATTGGGTGGCTGACAGTGCCTCCAGTTACTTCACATTGTCTCCCACCCAGTCCCCTGCTGAAAGATTAGAGTTGGCACCTGCAGCCCATGGCCATAAGCCTTTCACCTCACCCCCTTGCAAATCAGCCAAGCAGTCTGAGCCCCACGTTATGCAGCAGTCTCTTCTGCTTTTTGATGACTCTGCTAGCAGGGTTTCCCAGGGCCATCCACATAGCCCTGCCCCAGAAGTGGAAGAGATTGAGTGCACCGATGCCAAACCACTTATGTCTCAGGATGAGTATATGGAAGGACCACCACAGCAAGTCTCGGATGATGACGAAACACAGGTGCCAACTGCTGTGGCTTTCTGCAGTGTGCAGACCGACAAGGAGGGCAGGGGTGAAAACTGGGTGAAAGATGATGTGGAGGATGAGGAGGTCCTCGACCCCACATGGAATTAAGGTCGTGCGAGTGACCTGTGTAGTTCGGAGGAAGAGGCGGTGGTCGCACAGAGCCACCAGCACAGCAAAAGAGGGAGCAGGGTGCAAAAGCGGAGTGGCCGTCCCCTAGACAGTACACCTGCAATTGCCCACCGCACCAGGGGACCGCGCACACCAAAGCCAGCTCCAACTAGTTCCCTGGCGTGGTCGTTTTTTAGACAATGTGCTGACAACAAGACATGAGTGGTTTGCACGCTGTGCAATCAGGGCCTGAAGTGAGGCATAAATGCTCTAAACATGAGCACAACCTGCATGACCAGGCATCTAAGTGCTGCACGAGCTGCAGTGGAGTAGACACCTCAAAAACCAAGAAAGGTCTCTGGCTCCTCCTGCTTCCTCTTCTGCTGCAGTCTCGGCCTCTTCAACCCCCCCCCCCCGGAGTGACAGTCGCACCTGCCACCTCGCAAACAGAGGATGTGCCAGCAACACCACCACCACCTCGGTCGCCAAGCATCTCCACAATGTCCCATGAAAGCGTTCAGCTGTCTATCTCCCAAACACTGGAGCGAAAGAGTAAGTACCCCCTACCCACCCGCGATACCTGGCCCTGAATGCCAGCATTTCCAAATTCCTGGCCTTTGAAATGCTGTCATTCCGTTTGGTGGACATGGACAGTTTTTAGAATCTGATGGCGGTGGCTATCCCACAGTACATTGTGCCCAGCCAGCACTACTTTTCCAGGAGAGCAATTCCTTTGCTGCACAACCAAGTGAGGGACAAAATTAGGTGTGAACTGTGCAATGTCATCTGTGTCAAGGTCCACCTAACTACGGATATGTGGACCAGTAAGCACTGTCAGGGACGCGAGGCAGATAGCAGTTTGGCGCATGTCCTTCCACCACCGAGGATTGCAGGGCGTTTCTCTTTGCCTCTTGTTGCTTCCTACTCCTAATCCGCTTCCTCATCCTCTACCGCCTCCTCAGCTGGTTAGCGTAATACCTTCACCACCAACTTCAGTACAGCCAGGGGAAAATGATAGCAGGCAGTTTCGAAACGTATTTGTTTGGGGGACAAACCCCACACCACGCAGGAAATGTGAACGGGCAACAACAGACCGATGAGTGGCTTGTGCCACTGAGCCTCAAGCCTGGCCTGGTGGTGTGAGATAATGGGCGAAATCTCGTAGCAGCTCTGGGCCTAGCTGGTTTGAAGCACATCCTTTGCCTGGCACATGTGCTGAATTTAATTTAATCACTTGACCCACCCTCTTTACCCAATCAGAATTCAGCCATTGACCTCCCTTGGATGTGGTAATCCCTTTCTCAGGCTCCCTCTCCGGCATGGACCCCTGATTCCCCATTACCCATGATCACCATGGTAGGCACATAAAAGAACATCGAAAGTTAATAGGGAAGATATACAATTGGATCGTGGACGTCACAGGGACGTGTAATCAGGCAGAAGTTATCTAGAGTCAACGGCAGCAGGGCCTCTCCTCTCCTAATACCGCAGTGATATTCCCTGTCATTTTTTATTACTCATTCCAATAACAGGGCATCTTAGGAGTCCTGTATTGTTATTTATCGTCACTACCTCCCCGAGTCGGGAGTGGGTAATTGCCAATGGCCTCCGGCCTTCCTTCCATTCTTCTGCTTTAATAACTTGTCCCACATCTCCGCCCAATCAGATTTCAGCCATTGACCTCTTGGATGTGGTATGCCTTTCTCAGGCTCCTTCTCCGGCATGGAACCCTGATTAAAATGAACCAGGCATGGATTCCACAGGACTTGTCTATACCTTTTGCAGAATAGACATGTATACCGGCCTCACCCAGCCATTGTTGTTCTCTAGAGCACTTTCTCTTTTTTTTATTTTTTTTATTTCCTAATGTTTTGGGGTCTACCCAAATAAAAAAAATAAAAAAAATAATAATACTAAAACAAAACTAAAAACCTGTATTGCCTACCTCCTCCACCGCTGCTTCCACCGCCTCCTCAACCTGTCACTCCATATGGACCTCCTCCTCCTAGATCAAGATTTTTTTTTTTTATTTGTATGTATTTAATGCTATTTTAAGTTATTTCCCTATCCACATTTGTTTGCAGAGCACTTGCCATGCTCTTAACCACATTTTGCTGCCATTTGCATCCCTCTAGCCCAGGGCTTGAGAAATTTCCTTGGAATCTAGGAGCCAGCTAAAAAGTTATGAGCCGTTTTTTTTTTACCTTATAAAGCCTTATTTTCAGCAACAAAAATAACACCTCTTAAATTAACATATAAAGAAGTCTAGACCCAAATAACATGGGCATTGTTTATTATCAGTGTACTGTGGCGTCACTGTGTGTATAATCCCTGCACTGTGACGTCACTGTGTGTATAATCCCTGCGCTGTGACGTCACTATGTGTGTATAATCCCTGCGCTGTGACGTCACTGTGTGTATAATCCCTGCGCTGTGACGTCACTGTGTGTGTATAATCCCTGCGCTGTGACGTCACTATGTGTGTATAATCCCTGCGCTGTGACGTCACTGTGTGTATAATCCCTGCGCTGTGACGTCACTGTGTGTATAATCCCTGCGCGCTGCGATGTCACTGTGTGTATAATCCCTGTGCTGCAGCTGACTGAACTGAGATCCCTTCCCCAGGATGTTTGGTCCGGGCTCCTTCATCTCATAGAACTGCAGCTATGAAATCCACAGCGTATTGCAGCAAATACCAGAAAAATGGATAAAATTTTACCAAAAATCCTCACACTTCATAAAATCCGCACGCAAATGAACCTACTGTGCACAATTCAAAACCGCACCGTGGTAATATACGATTTTACCACGTGTAACTGATTGTGGCTGAATTCCACAGCAAATCCACACGCTACATGTAGAGTTTGATATAAATCCACAACAGGTAATCCTCTGTGGAAAGTATTTCCATTGGAATTACCCTAGGAATACTGAGGGTACTGAGCTCTCTCATGGATTGTCACCAAGCTTTCCTAGTCTCCTAGTCCTGAGGAGAACATATCTCACTACGGGAACATATAGAGAAGTTATCAGATGATTTAGCTATTCAGGAGTCTTGTGGCAGCTCCTAGGAGAACTGTGTGGTATACAGCCTGTCACCCAGCTTTCCTGAGGAGAATATATCTCAGTATAGGAACATATAGAGAAGTCATCAGATGATTTGGCCATTCAGTAGTCTTAGTTCTCATAGGAGCTGCAACCCGGCTTTCCAAGACTCCTGAATGGGTAAATCATATAATAACGTATCTAAATGTTCCTATACTGAGATATATTCTCTTCAGGAGACCAGGAAAGCTGGGTGACAGACAGCCTTTATACCACACAGCTCTCCTAGGAGCTGCCACCCGACTTTCTGTGTGGTATACAGGCTGTCACCCAGCTTTCCTAGAAAGGGAAAGAACAAAGAAATGGCCGAATGGTAACTGCAGGGATGGAGGACGGTTCAGGAATGGCCACCAGTTGTGGCTAGCAGGAGCTCCGGCCTAATGACGGCAGCAGGTATGCAGCTCCCCACTGGGTTCATGGCCGTGCTCAAGGCCAACTTGGCTGTAGCAGGCAGACATTACAAACTTAGTGCAGAGCGCATCATTTACCGCAGCAGAGCCGTCCGTGCAGGGCCCTGGCAGCACTTGGTGCCCTGGGATGTTGCGCTGCCCGATCATGTCCCCTGCTGTATACAGCAGGAGGAATGATGATGTGCTGATTGTCTTCCCTCCACTTATCAGCGAGTGCAGCGCCGCTACCTGTGCGCCCGCTCTGCCTCCCCTGCACTAACTCCTCTCCCCCCGCCGAGGCTCTCTCACCAGGACACGGGCTCCGATGTTAACTATTGGCCGGGCTCCTGTAAAGGCTTCGCCATTTTTAACTGCCCTGGAGATGGCGCACACTGCGACCGATAGACGGTGAGAGAGAGTGGCCAAACCACGATGGAGCCGAAAGCTGAGGGGTCCGGGCAGGGTGGCAGTCCGAGCCTGGGTGCACCGCACAAGTGATTAAAAAAAGGTTTCTTTTTGCTAGCGGTCCTAACCCTTCAGTGTCTGCGCCCGGCTGCTGGTGTGCTGGACCTATTTTCAAGCAGGGGCAAATACCCAGGCGCCAGGGCAAAATTCCTAGTCGCCATGGCAACCTGGTGCCTGGGATTTGTCGAGCCCTGCTCTAGCCCTTTCCATGACTTAGAGCCATATAGCCATATAGTATCCAAAGTTCGGGTCCCCATTGACTTCAATGGGGTTCGGGGTCAAGTTCGGGTCCCAAACTCGAACTTTTTTGCGAAGTTCGGCTGAACTAGTCGAACCCGAACTTCCAGGTGTCTGCTCAACTCTACTGCACACTTCGCTTATTTGGCCAGTCACAGGGCCAAAACTGACCAAATAACTATAAGTATGAACTCAGCCTTACAGGTCGATGTTAGCACCAAGAAGAAGCACACTCCTTTTACACTTTCGTCAGCTGATTCCACATAGATGTCTACAGAACCTGTTCTATTAAACACTTCTACAAGTAGAGCCCCCCTACAGAGTGGATAGGGTGTCAGCAGTAAGTTTGTGTTGACGTCACTGATTATTCTGCCCATCCTCTGATCGTGAGAAAAATAACCCACAGAAAATGGATCCTGTCTATGTAGCATCCACCTTTACTCGGTCAGCATTTGGTCAGTAATCCATCAGTGTTGCAAATGCAAAAAAAAAACAGGAGTGGATCCAAAACAGAGATGATATGTGAACGGTATATTTGAATGTCTTCTGTGCTTTGAAAAAAACAAAGTTTATTTAACACACAGGATACTAACACATAAAATACAACACAGAAGGGGCAAAACCACAAGATTTAAAAGACAAACTGGAAAAACAAAGTGCTTCATTAACAAGAATGGATTGACGACCAGTTTTGGGGTGACCACGATGGTAATGCATACTGATCAAGAAATGTATGAGGTTATGACTCATACATGAGGTTATGAGGGGATAACTGGAGGAAAGTCCAGCACACAAGCCAACTCCAGCTCATTCCGTGACAAGCTGGGTTGCTGATAAGTGGATTTTAAAGTGTCTGAAGAAATGCAAGTAAAGACATTGGAATAAAATTGTCCACTTCCTTCAACGTGAATATCATTCCATAAAGTCTTGAAGTCTTCTGCATAAGAAATGTCCATGCAAGGTTCTACCGGCACAGAGAAAACAAGCTCAGTGGCTGACACTGATCCAGACTCGTCATACCCGGTCCACATCTCCGCTAGCCAAGAAAGGTCCTGAGAACCTTGCCCAAACAACAAGGTCCTGAGAATCTTGCCCAAACAACAGTCAAAGTTTCTTTGGAACCACGTCCCTACTACACCCGTGAGAGACTCAGAGCCATAATACAGGAAAAGTGGGAGGCAAGTAAATGTCTTTGGTAACACCTCCAATAGATCGTCCTCTGTGTACTTCCCGCAGAACCAACCTATCTACACAATCCGGTCCTCTGTGCTTGCCTTGTTCAGTGGAGGCTTTGATGAAATCTCTACGAGTACAGCCAGTGGATCTCTGTCCTTTCTATTGAGTCCAGGTAAACAGGAACATTTGGCTTTTAGGTTCAGCTCTGAGCCCACTTCAATGGCAAGACCCTTCTGCTTCTCGGCAGCTATGTGGGCTATGTGGGTATGAGAACTTATACATCAGCAAAGCAGCCTGTGCCTGGATCAAGAGTTTCCTCCAAGGGGGTGCACTGCAGGATTTTTCTTTTAGACAAGCTTTGCCATGCAGACTGTCGACTTAGAGGTCAAGCTTCCGGGAGGATACCTTGAGCTGCGAAAATGGCTGCTCCTTCGGTTGGTGTTTGCATATTCTTGTGATAAATGATGTTCCCGTTCACTGACTGTAAACAGAGATGTTGACAAACGTATCAAACTCTGCTGCCATTTTTCTAGGTACCACGTCTCCAGTCCCTTGACCATCCAGATTTACCAGCATCTGTTCCAGGACATGAAGCAGTGGAATGACATAGTTCATCCTGTATTCCTGGCGACTGACAAATAACGTGGCCTCCTCAAAGGGCCTGAGCAAACGTCAGGTGTCACACATGAGCTACCACTGGCTGACATCGAAGTTACACAGGGGACTACTCCTGTCAGCTAGTGATGAGCGCCAGGGGCAATATTCAAATTTGTGATATTTCGTGAATATTTGGGTGAATATTCGCCATATATTCGCGAATTCGAGAATTAGTTATCTCCAGTCATTATATTTTCTTGATTGCAGAAATAGTCAATTGAAAAATTTGCGATAAAAATTTGCATTATGAAAATTCACAATCAACACTACTTCTAAAATCAAAGATATTGCAGCCTTCTCATTGGCCCACAAGCTAGAAGCAGAGATATTCAAAATTAAGAATATATATATATATCACTATATTCTAAATATTGCGAATTCTCAAAGTGCAGATATTCGCAATAAAAAATAAAATAAAATAAAATTATTTTTTTTTAAAAATCGCAATTTCAATATTCGTGATCAACACTACTGTCCGCTTGGATCATCAAGAAATTGTTCATGGCCTTTCTATGTTCGTACAGTTGGTCCAACATATGGAGGGTGGAATTCCAACAGTTAGAAACGTCCCATATCAGATGCCGTTCTGCCGCTGCAGCTCAAGGAGGGTGTGCTTTGTGGTGTACGAGTAGCTGAAGTGCATGCAAAGTTTTCTGACAATTTTTAGGATGTCTTGCAGATGGGTGGAAGACTTCAGGAACCACTTGACACAGCGCCAACACCATGTTCTTCCCATTGTCGGTCACCATGGTTCCGATTTTAAGTTGTCACGGAGAAAGCCAGGATTCGGTTTCTTGATGAAGGATATGGAGCAGTTTGTCCCCTGTATGATTCTGTTTGCCCAGGCAAACCAGGTGTAGAACAGATTGAGAGTGATGAAAGGGGTCACACATGGCTTGCATACACTACATGCCTCCAACATGAATCTTGGATCTCTACATGAAAATATTGTATTTGGTGTAAATCGTGAGAGGGGCATATTTGGAGACATTGACTTCATAAGAGATACAGAGCAGTGGAGTTTGCTTTGAAATTAAAAATTTCAACACTGTGTAATTCAGCCCATACAGCAAAAGGAGGTGTACAGTCAACCATAAATTTTCCCCAAAAAAGCCCCTTTCACATAACACACTTCACCACTATGTAATTTGGCCCATACCGCAAAAGGATGTGTACAATCGCCCATATATTTAAAACAAAAATAAAGGCAGTGTCACATAAAGAATTTCCCCACTAAGTACTTCGGTCCATACCGCAAATGGAGGTGTACATTTGCAGCCAGCCAGAACCGCAGGGGCAACACGTGAGGTGCACAGTGGGCCGATGAGGGGCCAAATTATAACACAGTTCATCGGTTTACTCACGGTTAGCAGAAAGCCTCCCTGGGCTGGCAGCACAGTGTTGAGGAAGACAGCACAAAATCCTCCGGGGCACGCTCTGCAGGGTATTGCGATGTGAGGTCACGGTTAATAGGCAAATGAGGGTTGCTCTTGGTTACTCACAGTTTATGGGAGACCCTGGGCAGGCGTAGAGCAGTGATGGAGAGGCTGGCACAGGAGTCCTCTGGGGCACTCTCAATGCATAGGGACCAGGCCTGATGTTGGGTGAGGTACCCTGGGTGCTGCAAATGTTTAATGTGCCGGGGCAAGGTCCCTTTAAGGACATAATTTTCAAAGGACCCAGTGGACCCGGGATCAACAACTTATAATTTAATTCAAATAGTCTAGTTGCCTAGGCTAATAAACTCCCGTTTTTGGTCTATTTAAAACATAACATTTATTTCATTTTATTTATAAAAATATACTGGTGGGAGAACAAAGAATAGTTTAAAACTATAGGTGCGGTGGGAATCTGGTGGTTGAGAGAAGGGTTGCCTCACCCTTATATCCTATCTCCTAGCATTCGCTCATTCAACGCTTATTTTGTCAGCGGTGAGTTTCCTTTATTTGTCTGTTTGAGCAATTGCTGGAGATAGACTTTAGCATTAATCCTAAATCGTTGCCTTTGCAATCACTTTTCTCTCAGGTGATTCTCAATCACTGGTGTTGAAAGCACGTTTGAGTCTGCAGTTACTCCCTGCTACAACACTCGGTCCCCATCGCTCCTAATCTAAAAACTAACACATAAGCTCCCCCAACATGTTTCACCACTAGATGTGGCTTCTTCAGGGGATGGAGCTACTGTCAACAAGAATGCTTTCCTGCTACACCCTTTTAAACGTTAGGGGAGGATCGTTACTTAATATGTGGCCATTCACTATCAAGCTTTCCTGTGTCACAGGTTAGTAACCCTATCATAGTGTCTTCCTAGTGTTTCCCCGTCATCCGATCACTTCCTTACTCGCTCATTGAGTCTGCGTCTGCAGAGGGTCTTTAACCTCCGATCCGGAAGAAGATAAAATTATGCGCATGCGCGAAATCTTTAGCTTTGTGCCTTATTTTTCGCATCGCATTAGACTCTGGTCTAGGGGAGGGTGCGCATGCGCGAAGATAAAATTATGCGCATGCGCGAAATCTTTAGCTTTGCACCTTATTTTTTTCGCATCGCATTAAACTCCGGTCTAGGGGAGGGTGCGCATGCGTAAGATCTTTAGCTTTGTGCCTTATTTTTTCGCATCGCATTGAGGGAGAATGCGCATGCGCGAAAATCTTAAACTTTTCTCTATGGCATATATTCTGTGTATATGCTAATTCCTCTGTTCTCCACATGCTCTCATCGCATTTTATCAGTCTCCGATGCGCATGTATAGGGTCCTTAGCTTTCTCCAGTATAGTATTTTCACGCAGGCGCTTTATTCCTATTCTCAACTTGTAATGACAATGCGCATGCGTGAAACTTTATGTAAGTCAAAGATTTCACGTCCAGGTACTTACATTAATATTCATGTATTGCTTTGCAACTGCATGTAGACTCTTAGATTTTCAATAATGCTACAGCTGGTACATCTAGGGTCATGAACCTTATGACTATACTTCCATACTTCTATCGCACTTGCATATACTTTCTGACCTCCAGATTAGAGGAATGACATCGTTACACATATATATGCCCCTAGATGGTGGGGTACTTGGGATTAATCCCTTATAATTATTATTTTATATCTTTAACCATTCTTTTTATCTTTTGTCCCTATGTTTTTTAGTGAGGAATGCGATTCGGGGTGGTTCAATGATCTGAGGGTTACTATCTTTCATTCTTCCAAGTATTGTATTTTTCTTTTTTTATATATATATCTATTTTTCTTCTTAGTATTATTTCAGAAGGTGTACCTACTAATATTTAGATAAAGGCTGTGAAGGAAAATCCTTCATTAAGGCCTTGTGGACTCATTGTGCCCAACCTAAAAATCCATCGGGCCTCACTCTGTAGGAGTATTTTATCAAGGTTTCCCCCCCTTGGTCCTAGGACTAATTTTTCAATGCCCCAGAATCGTAAAACAGAGCTTTTGTTATTATGGAAATATTTTATATGTCTGGCAATTGATGTATCTTTTCCGGTTTCTATACTACTGATGTGTCCTGAAATACGACGTCTCAACTCCTGTACTGTTTTGCCCACGTATAACTTTGGGCATGGACATGATGCCAAGTATATTACTCCTTGTGTTTTACACGTTATAAGTTGTTTAATTTCATATTCTTTCTTATCTATAGGGTTTATATACTTTTTGATACGAGGGACATATCTACAGAAGGAACAGTCACCACATGGAGAAGATCCCTGGTATCTTTCAACCGGTCTTTCTAGATTTTCTCCCTTATCCATTAGGTGGCTATGAACCAGCTGATCTTTAATGTTCCTGCCCCGTCTGTATGTTACTGATGGATTCAAGGTGAGTATCATATTCAAATCTCTGTCAGATTTAATAATATGCCAGTGTTTTTTCAAAATTCCATATATTTCTTTATTGTACCCGTCGTAGGTACCAATACATCTAATGATGTCATTTTTCTTGGGGGTACTCTCTTTAAGTAGATCTTCTCTCTTCATTCTATTGGCTCTATTATAGGCTTTTTTTAGAGGATTCTTTGGATAGCCTCTTTTTTGAAATCTCTGAAGGAGTTGTTCACTTTCTTTAGAGAATGAGACCTCATCAGAACAATTTCGACGTGCCCTCAAATATTGGCCTACAGGAATTCCTTTCTTCAAGGATGCGGGATGCCAACTGTTCCAATGTAGGTAACTATTTGTTGCTGTTAATTTTCTAAAGACCTCTGTTTCCAGGTGACCATTTTTAGTTTTCTTTATTTTCAAGTCGAGAAACACAATCTCTTTTTCTTGAATTTCATGGGTATATTTCATCCCTATACTGTTGTGATTTAATTTCTGAGTGAATTCACAAAACAGAGAGTGACCCCCATTTCATAGGATAAGAATGTCGTCTATATATCTGCCCCAAAATATAATGTGGCAGATATATGACGACATTTCCTCCGTAAAAACGTGATCGTTCTCCCACCACCCCAAAAATAAATTGGCATACGTGGGGGCACATGACGTCCCCATCGCGGTACCATTGATTTGTTTATAAAACTGTCCCTGAAAAACAAAATAATTGTGCTCTAAAACAAACCTCAGTGATGACAAAACAAATTGATTGTGTCTATTAAAGTTTTTACTTCTCGTGTTAAGGTAGGATTCTACCGCGTGCATCCCTAATGGGTGTTGGATATTGCTGTAGAGTGACTCTACATCCAAACTAGCTAAAATTGTGTCTGGTGTTACTGTGATATCATTGATCTTCAAAAGAAGATCTTTTGTATCCCTGATGTAGGAGGGTAGGGTGGTCACAAAAGGTCTCAATACCTGATCGATATACTCACTAACAGACTGTGTGAGATTGTCGTTTCCCGACACAATAGGTCTCCCTGGAATTGGTTGCTTGTCTTTATGCACTTTTGGGAGGGCATAAAAGGTGGAAATCGTTGGGTTTTTATTATAAAGATATTTATATTCATCTTTTGTTATTAAGTTCTCCTGAAGGGCTCCATCCAAAAGCTCCTTAAGATCATTCAGGAACTCCTTTGTGGGGTCACCCCTCAGGGGTTGATAGGTGGACCTATCCTTAAGGAGTCTCAACACCATATCAACATAGTCATTCCTGTCTTGGATGACTATGTTGCCCCCCTTGTCACTCGGCTTTATTATAATATCCTCATTTTTCCTGAGGATTTCAAGGGCTTTTTGTTCCTCATTACTGAGATTTTGTGCTAAATGGTCTTTCCTCATTTGTAAGGATTTAATATCCCAGGTGACTAGCTGTACAAAAGTCTCTATCTCTTGGAACTGTGTAAACTGTGGAGTCATTTTTGATTTTGGTCTTAGAGTCGAGAAAGGAGGGTCAAGATTAATTTGATAACCCTCACTTTCTTGCTGTAATGACTCAAAAATCTCCACACATCTCCTCTCTTTATCGTATAATTTACGTGAGTCGCTCTCTTCTTGTTTGTGTACTTTGTGCAGAGCTAACTTCCGTGCGAAGAGGTTTACATCCTTGATCCATAGGAACTTGTCACATTGTGGGACCGGAGTAAAGGTAAGGCCCTTACTTAGCAGCATTTTTTCTGACGGTTTTAAGACATACCTTGACAAATTAATGACTTGTTTTTCATCTGGATCCTCTTGATCCTCAAGGTATGTCCTACTAGTTATTTGCTGTACCCCCATCTCTCCCGGTCCCTCGACTGGATCCCTGTTTGGCCTAAAAAAAGGGGGGCAATAGTTGTTGTTTTTTCTCCCGACCCCATCTGTGATGGATATATCTGGATTGGGGGTTGGGATGTTTGAGATTGAAAAACTGTTGGTGCCTGACTCGCATTCCCACCCTGAGATGACCCAAAGGAGAATGATTGTGTAGATTGTGAGGGTTGCATAGTTGGGGGATAGGATGGTACAAATATCCCACTTGCACTTAAGGTGCCTTGTCTTCCTATTGGGTCTCTCACACATGATTGGAGAGATTCACGTCTCTCTAGAGATAATTTCCTTGGGGAGTTTATTAGCCTAGGCAACTAGACTATTTGAATTAAATTATAAGGTCCCTTTAAGATTCATGACGCCAGTGCCTGTAACGGTGGCACACCGATTTATAGTAGTATTAAGTGAGGAACACGATGTTGAGGTGAACCAAACTTCCTTTACTGGAAACAGTTAACTTTATACAGTCTGAGTTCAGTTCCACATGGCAGCAGCAATCATAAGCGGGTTTTAACATCAATGGCAGGTGCAATGTTCTTTGCAAGATACTCAGAGGGTAATAACAACACTTACAGACCAGCCTGCACCTTTCCTCAGAAATCCTGTGCACTATTCCTCAGAACTCCTGGCTGTCTCAATCCCAAGGCCCGTATGCCCTAATGCTGGCTTTATCCTTGGTAGAAAACTTCCTCAGGTATATATCCCTTGCTTCAGGTAAATAATCCTTCTGCCCTTCAGCTCCTCTCAGGTTGGCTGGAATACTCTCTGCTCTGCTCTCTGGTTATGGGAACTTCAGGTTTCTCTCAGGAGGCAAACTCTTCCCCTGGTAACAATCTTCTGAGCTAACTCTGGCTCAATATCCTCAGGCAGGCTGGACTGCATCCACAAGCCTCCTGGTGGCAACTAGAAGCCTGGGCTGTCTAGCTGCATGTCAGGAGGAGGCCCTCAGCTTCCCTCTGGCTAAGGTGCCCTCTCACTTCTGTCTCTCCACAGACTCCTGACTACACAGACTACCTCCTCCCTGTCTGGGCCTAAATATATATACATGGGGTTCCCTAGCTCCATCTAGTGTCTAGGATGATGAACTACACCCTAATAGGCCTGCTACACACATCACAGGGAAAAATACCCATAAAAACATATAAGAATACATTAAAATGGACTGTAAAATACACTGCCACTGTCCCTCAGGAGTAGGAGTACCACATGGCCCAATTGACCCTTGTGTAGTGCCCACATTTACCTAGTGGGACACTACAGAAGCACCAGCATAGATGGAAGTTGAGGTGCCCTTGGTGGCAGTGGTGTTTAGGGTGCTTGTGGCGGCTGGGTCCCTTGGTGTTATTTGTCGTGACGCCAGTACCGTTAATGGTAGTACAACCAGTGGTATGAATGAAGTAGACAGTGGTAGGATACAACTCACAACCTTTACTGATGTTGGTTCCAGTTGCGGCATATACATCTGGACAGAATACAGTCTTTTGTAATTTTGTGGAATTCTGTTGATCCACTGTTAATAGGTTTGGCTGGGTTTAGCTTAGCTTGAAGGTTCTGTATCAGCATTTCTGGTAGGTGACTTTGCTTCAGGTCCCTTGTAAACCAGAGTTATTTGGTGAGGTCACCTGTGGCTGAAGTATCCTTCACCTGGACTCCAAAGATCTTTTATGCCTGGTTTGTGGCTTTTATCCTTTGGATTTTTAGTCTTTTCTTTCTTTTGTCCCTTCCTGGACTAGACTTTTACCTGAGTAGAAGTGCTAGCTCTGCACTCTCTCAAACTCAGCAACAGACTGACTAACTCCTTCCTTTCTTTCTACTACAACCAACCATTAGGCCTGACCTAAGTACTATCCCCATCTAGTGGTGGGATGTATAAATTACACCTAGCCAGCCTATGAACAGGGATACAACAGGTGTTGTAATACAAAATGACATGCAATATGATAATGCCGTTTCACAGTAATTTTTGCAGTTCCCACGTGTCCTGAGTGGGACACTGCACATTCACCCATACATTTTCCGAAAAAATAAAGCCAGTGTCACATAAAGAATTTCACCACTAAGTACTTCAGTCCATACCACAAAAGGAGGTGTACATTAGAGATGGCCTTGTGGTTTGCCGAATGGTCGTTTCATGGCAAACTTTGCTCGTTCGCCGTACATATGACGATGTCGGCCGGCGCCATATTCTTTTGCATTGTGCCGATCTTTGACCCATGACACATCCATCAGGTGGGTCAATTGAGACGTTTTAGCACTTAGCCTATAAATAAACCCGATCCGGCCGCCATTTTACATTCAGTCTTTTGCCAGTGTAGGGAGAGGCTGATGTGTGGAGCAGGGACAGACTGTTAGGGACACCAAACGCTAGCTAATAGGGCCACAAAAGTCCTTTTAAGGACTGGTATAGGTGTGCGATTGATAGATTTGACATACTGAGGTGTGTGATAGACTTATAATATACTTTCTAACATAAAAAAATATATTATAATGCATTTGTATTGTGCACCAGTTGTATGCGGTTCTGCTGCGATACTGCAGCTATACAGAGGGACAAACGCTATTGGAAGAATTAATTACAACTGGTGTGATATAGCAGTTGCCCCCCCCCCAAAAAAAAAACTGATTGAGGCAGAGGTGTGATATACCTATAATATAATTGCGTGTGATATAATTGGTGTGATATACCTATAACTAATTGCAACTGGTGTGATCTGATTGTCACAGAGTAATTTTAAAAATGACAGGCAGAGGAAGAGGCAGGCCATTCAGCAGGGGAGGGGGGGGTAGTGGTCGGGCAGGTGCACCACCAACCACCACCACCATAGCTCCTCCACTCGAGTCAGAGGAATTATTTTCCCATCCATTTCCAGACCTTACCAATGCGCAGCCATTCTTGGCAATGGATCAGGAAGAGGAGGTAGCAAAGGCCGCCACCGAGAGGTCTGACGACAGTACCCACATCGGCCCGAAGAGGGTGGCCCCCGTTGTTGCTGCCTACTCCGAGATCTCTAATGTCAGTGGTGGTAAAGGTGACGACGATGACGCGATGATAGACATCACGTGGGTGCCCACAAGAGAGGAAGATGAGGGAGGGAGAGACGGAGCAGCAAATAGAAAGGAAAAGGAGGAAAAGAAGGCAGAACTCATAGTGCACAGGAGGCAAAAAAGAAGACTGCAAATGTATCTGGAGCTAGCCATCCACCATGCACAGTCACATCTGGCACTCCCAGGATACAGGCACATGGCTCCACAGTATGGGCTTTTTTAACATGTCAGCTGCTGACAATAGTGTTGCCATCTGCAGCCAGTGCTGTCATTGCATAAGTCGCTGTAAGCCCAACAATTACCTTGGGATGACCGCCTTAAGAAGGCACCTGGCCTCCCATCAGCGAGCCCAATGGGAGCAACACCATCAGAACCCACAAAGCCACACTCCTGGCGCTCCACGTCCTGCCTCTTCTCCTTCTCCTCTCTTTTATTCTCCACTCCACCTTTTACCGTGCTGTCGTTGCGTTCATATGGCAAAAGCCAGGCTTCTGTGGCACAAATGTGCGAATGTAAAATATAAACTGCCATATAAACTGGTGTACTCGGAGGCCTTTAGAAAATTTGTGACCATTGGCAAACCACAATGGAAGGTCCCCGGAAGGAAATATTTCTGCCAGAATGGCATCCCAGAGCTAAGTGGCTATGCTCAGTGGCAAGTGAATATATCTCTGTCACACAGTGTCGATGCCAAGATACATCTGACCACAGACATGTGGTCTAGCAAACACGGGCAGGGAAGGTACATCATTTTTACTGCTCACTGGGTTAACCTTCTGACGGCTGCCAAGCATGCAACCCATGGCACCTGTGTGGATTTGGCTTACTGCCACGGATTGCATGCAGGCCTGCCTCTTCTTCTCCTCCTTCTACTCCATGCTTCATCTCCTCCTCAGCTGACTCTTCCTTTTCCACTGCTACTGCCTCTTCTGCTGCACCCCCCCAGCTCTCCAGAACCTATTCGACATGCCAAGTGAGACGTTGCCATGCTGTGCTGCGGCTGTTGTGCCTGGAAGCTAAGAGCCACACCGGTCCTGCACTCCTTTCAGCTCTGAAATCACAGGCCGATCAGTGGATAACCCCGCTCAATTTGACAGTTGGTAAAGTGGTGTGCGACAACAGTGCCAATCTGCTGAGCTTGCTCAAACAGGGCAAAATGACACACGTACCGTGAGTGGCACACGTCCTAAACTTGGTCGTAGAGCGATTCGGTGCCAAATACCCCGGGGTCCAGGACATCTTGCGGCAGGCCAGGAAAATCTCTGGCCATTTTAAAAGATCCTACACAGCCATGGATCGCCTTGCTGACATTCAGCGGCGTCACCATTTGCCCGTCAGATGTCCGATTTGTGACAACCCGAACTCCACCTTGTATATGCTTGATAGGCTGCTCCAGCAACAATGTGCCGTTAACGACTACCTGTACGAACTCTGCGGCAGAACATGTTCTGGGGAGCTTGGTTTATTTTCACCGCGCCAGTGGCTGCTCATGTGCAATGCATGCAGACTTCTGCGGCCATTTGATGAGATCACCAAACTGGTCAGTCACAGCCAGGACGCCATCAGTGACATCGTACCTTACGCCTTCTTTCTGGAGCGTGCATTGCGTTGTGTCATTGATCAAGCCGTCAAAGAGCAGGAGCTGAAAGTTCAGAAAATCGCAATGCTGATTGAATTCCCAGGGTGGGCTACTCCATCTGAGACAAGTCAGCAGGAGTCTGAAGAGGAGTCAGAGGAGAATGGTGCCTGGGGGGAGGAGCAAGAAGAGCAGGCTTTAAACTTTTCGTGGATCCCTGGTGTTGTCCGTGGATAGTGGAGGAGACCGAGGAGGACATTCTCCTGGGCGATCCACCGTTTCCAATTTAGTGCAAATAGGGTCCTTAATGCTCCAGTGTTTGTACAGTGACCCCCATATAATAAGCATAAAGGGCAAGGACCAGTATTGGGTTGCAACGTACTTAGACCCCCGGTACAAACACAAAATGGAGGACATGTTACCAGCATCACAAAGGGCTGTCAGAATGCAGCATTTCCCGGCCTTGCTGTGAGAGATGCTGCATTCTGCAGTTGCGGGCGCTGGCAGAGAATTTTCTACCCACAGAGAAACAATTGCGGGTACCAATCCTACCGCGCATGCAAGAAGAGGGCGGTTTGAAGATGTGTTGGTCACTTCGGATATGAGATTATTCTTGCAACCAACCCATCTAGAGCCGCCCTCCGGATCAAGCCTTAGGGCAGTGTTTCCCAACCAGTGTGCCTCCAGCTGTTGCAAAACTACAACTCCCAGCATGCCTGGACAGCCTTTGGTTGTGCGGGCATGCTGGGAGTTGTAGTTTTGCAACAGCTGGAGGCACACTGGTTGGAAAACACTGCCTTAGGGAACACCTAGACCGACAGGTGTCCGACTACATCGGGTTAACGGCTGATGTGGATACTCTGATAAGTGAGGAACCCCTGGACTTCTGGGTGTGCAGGCTTGACCTGTGGCCAGAGCTGGCACAATTTGCCATGAAACTCTTGGCTTGCCCCTCGTCGAGTGTCCTGTCCGAAAGGACGTTCAGCAGGAGGGATTGTGACCGATAATCGCACTCGCCTAGCTCACGACAGTGTAGACTACCTCACATTTCTAAAAATAAATGAGGCATGGATCTCGGAGGAATTCAACACCTGTGACGACCACGTTTAAATGAATTTCCTCATGCCAGCCCACACATATCCACCACCACAAAGAACAAAGAATGGTCCCTGTCTTATGTAAATACAGCGGCATAAAAGGCCTTTTCTGTCTGGTGAATGCCTAATTTTGGGGGCCTGTACTCCACTGGCAGCAGCATAATCACTTGATCTTTTCTATACGGTGAATGCCTAATTGTTGGGGCCTTGGAGGAATTAAACACCTGTGACGACCACGTGTTAGCGAATTTCACCTATTATTATTTGGGGTTTATTCAAGAGGGGGGATTTCGTTAGCCATGTTTTTTATCCAATTTAATATTTGTATTTATTTTAAAAATATGTATTTGACATATATTTATACTGGCCTGCAGTAAAATTGTCATCCAATGACCGTCTAATATACCTCCAGCCACATAATTACTTGATCTTGATCACAGTGAATGCCTAATGTTTGGGGCCTGTACTCCAGTGGGCTATAGTAAAATTGTTATTCAGTGACCCCATAATGTACCTCGAGCCACATAATCACAATTTCTTTTAAGTCAGGTGAATTCCTAATTTTTAGAGCCCATACTCTCATGGCCAGCAGGGCACATTTTATGCATAAAAATGGCCCATGATTTAAATTTTGTGGGAATTTTTGTCATTGATCACTCTCTAGTATGTCACTGTCCATGTTGTGGGACTATTTGTGCACTTCTAGTAAGTATTTGGTGGCTGCAAATACAACCTGAAGGTTTTTTAGGTTTGCAAATTGTCCCGGCCGATGTTCATTTATCACTGTTTGCAACCTTACTATTGAAAAACATACTGATGGCATTGGCTGCAGAAGAATTTCTAGACTACGGAAGGTTCCAGTGAGCACTGTTGGGGCCATAATGCAGAAGTGGAAAGAACACCATTTCACCATAAACCGACCACAAGGTGCTTTCCACAAGAAAGTGGAGTGAATAGAATTGCCAGAATAGCTGTCCAAGAGCTAAGGACCACCTGTATAGAGCTACAGAAAGACATGGAATCAGCAGGTACAATTGTTTCAAAGAAATCAATAAGTAATGCACGCAACCTTCATGGCTAGTATGAACGCACGCCACGCAAGACTCCATTGCAGAAAAAAAAAAAAGTATGTTCAAGCGCGTTTAAAGTTTTCTCAAAAACATTTAGACAAGCCTATGAAATACTGGGAGAATATAGTCTGGTCAGATGAGACCAAAATTGAACTCTTTGGGTGCCATAATACACACTGGGGAAGATATATCAATCTGGTTTAAAGTAGAACTTGTTTAGTTGTCCATAGCAACCAATCTCATTCCACCTTTCATTTTCCAAAGGAGAAGTAAAAAATTAAAGGCATAATCAGATTGGTTGCTATGGGCAACTAAGCCAGTTCTACTTCATGTGAGTTTGCTAATTCTCCTCCACCTTGTTTGGAGGCTGAAAGGCACTAAATATCACCCCAAAAACATCCCACCAACAGTGAAGTTTGGAGCTGGGAATATCTTGGTGTTGGGCTGTTTCATATAATTGAAGGAAGGATGAGTGGACAAATGTAGCAAGACAATCTTGATTAAACAAACAAAAAATAAAAAATGCTGCCATCCACCAGGATGATGAAGATGACAAGATGGTGGACATTTCAGCAAGACAATAATCCCAAACACACAGCCAAGGAAACTCTCAAAGTTTGGCCCAGCCAATCACCTGACCTGAATAATGACTCACTCTCTGCAATAAATGACAATAAATGAGCCCTTGATATGAAGCATATTTGTGGATGCACCTTTGCCAACCAATGAGAAAGCAGCAGGAACGACCCCTTTAACTGTATGATTGCAATGATTTTATTCATTAGATTGATGAAAAAAGAATTCACATTAGTCAACCACTGAATGACATTAGTGCCTATGGACAAGAGGACAAAAATTTATAATTTTATTTAATTCAAATGAAATAACTCTGTGACCGCTGTTTGACTCTGCAAAATCTAAAAACATTCTGATTTGATGCACTTAAAGAAGAAATTACAAGTGGCAGATCACTGAAAACTACATTACTGTGCTTGCTGGCTTAATAAGAGTAGCAGAAACATCATTTTTTTAAATGACATTTGAGTTGATTTTGAGCTCGTTAAATTGAAAATGACTCTGTATGTCGTGGGGAAGGATTTATTTAGAACATTATGAGGACACTAGTGGTATGCTCACATGGCAAAATCCACAGCAGGATAATCAGTAGCAAATCAGTAGCAGAATCAGTAGCTGATTGTGGTTTTATAAATTTGTGGTGGTCTTAGGCCCCTTTCACACGCATTGCACCCACACTGAATCCGGACCCATTCACTTTAATGGGGCTGTTCAGATGATCGTTGATTTTCAACCATCACTTGTGCGTTGCGTGAAAATTGCAGCATGTTCTATATTCAGCGTTTTTCACTCAACGCAGGCCCCTTAGAAACTAATGGGTCTGCGTGAAAATTGCAAGCATTCGCAAGCAAGTGTGGATGCGGTGCGATTTTCATGCATGGTTGCTAGGAGATTATGTAAGTAAATTGATAAAAGTCAATTTACTGTATTATTTTTTCATTATAACATGGTTAAAAGGGAAAATAATAACATTCTTAATACAGAATGCTTACTAAAAAACGGAATTCTGTTTCCATGAGATCATCACGACGGCATACAAGGAGATTGACCCCTGACCTCTGTAAGGGCAGGAACAGAGAAAGGTTAAATACCCTCCTCCCACCACCAACACCAGTGCTTCCAAAATCACACAGAGTAACCCGGTGGTGGCAAACAGTGAAAAAAGGTATTACTTCATACCTTCTAGAGACCCTCTAGGTCAAAAATTTTAAATCATAGGGAGGGAATAACGTGCCGTCGTGATGTTCTCATGGAAACAGAATTACCGGTAAGACTAATTCCGGTTTTTCCATAGCATCATCACGACAGCATACAAGGAGATATAAAAAATATATCAGTTAAGGGGGGCTACAGCCTGGAGGACTTTCCGCCGAAGGACAGATCAGATGATCTGGAAAGATCAAGGCGATAGTGCTTTATAAAAGTATGGATGCTGGACCAAGTGGCAGCATGACAGATTTCCTCCAGAGAAGCCCCAGCTCTCTCTGCCTGAGAGGAAGACATGGCCCTAGTGGAATGGGCCCTAATGTTGACTGGACATGTAAGATTTTGTATTTGGTAACACAGACTAATGGTTTATTTGAGCCATCTAGCTATAGAGGACCGGGAGGCTTTTTGGCCCTTAAATATTCCTCCAAAAAGAACTAGCAAGTTGTCGGATTTTCTAAACTTTTCCGTCACAGCGATATAGTTTAGGACTGCCCGTCTAACGTCCAGAGAGTGAAATGCGGATTCTTTGTCATTAGAGGGGTTTTGACAAAAAGAAGGTAGGGTAACTTCCTGGCTCCGATGAAAATTGGATACAACTTTAGGGAGAAAACCAGGGAGAATAATTCTATCATCTAGAATACGGAGGTAGGGTTCCCTGATCGATAGAGCTTGCAACTCTCCTACTCTGTGGGCCGAAGTTATTGCAATTAGGAAGGCCGTCTTCAGGGACAATAATTTTATTGGACAGTCGGACATGGGCTCAAAAGGTGGTAGAGTAAGGCCTGTAAGAACGATGTTCAAATCCCAGGAAGGGACACGGGCGGTGATCGTTGGGCGGAGCCTCGTCGCTGCCCTAATGAATCTTTTGATCCAACGATGGCTAGCTATATCTTGGTCAAAGAAACAACTTAGGGCTGAGATCCGGACCTTCAGGGTAGAGGGTCTAAGTCCCAGGTCTAGACCTTGCTGTAGGAA
The DNA here is from genome assembly GCF_014858855.1 of Bufo gargarizans. NCBI lineage: Eukaryota > Metazoa > Chordata > Amphibia > Anura > Bufonidae > Bufo > Bufo gargarizans. The sequence continues at coordinate 374,969,034 of NC_058083.1, read as the reverse complement.
ATCCAGAATTCTTTGGATGTTGGGTTTATGCAAATGTGGAGATTTGTCCCCACTCCAGGAACAGAAACGTTTCCAGCTCTTAAGGTAGATTGCTGACGTTATATTCTTTCCGGAGGCTTTCAAAGTAGTAATAACTTTGTCTGACAGGCCCTGAAGTTTCAGTGTTTGGGACTCAGGATCCAAGCTGCCAATTTCAAAAACTGCGGGTTTGGGTGCAGAACCGGACCCTGCTGGAGTAGATCCCCCCGCACAGGAAGGGGCCACGGATCCTGGAGGGAGTATTTCTGGAGAGATGAGAATCAACTTCTCTTTGGCCATAGGGGAGCGATCACAATTACCGTGGCCTTGTCCTGGTGAATTTTTTGTATCACCTTCGGAATTAGGGGAAGTGGAGGGAAAGCATAGCACAGTTTCCAATGCCAACGGATGGCGAAGGCGTCTAAAGCATGAGGTCTGTCCCTGGGGTTTAGGGAACAGAATGTCTCCACCTTTGAGTTTGCCCTGGTGGCAAACAGGTCCACGTCGGGCATCCCCCACTTCCTTACCACTAGCCTGAATATTTCTGGACTTAGGGACCATTCTGTATGATCGATCCTGTGGCGGCTGAGAAAATCCACTTCCTGATTTAGTATTCCTTTCAAATGAACTGCCGATATAGAGGCCACCTTCTGCTCTGCCCATGAAAAGATTTTTGTTGTTAGTGCTTGGAGGGTTGCTGACCGTGTTCCCCCTTGATGGGAAAGGTAGGCAATGGCCGTAGTGTTGTCTGATAGTACTTTTATGTGATGACGACACAGCATTCTCTCTGCTACCTTCAACGCTTCCCAGACTGCTCCCAGTTCCCTGAAATTTGATGACTGGGATCTGATTGAATTTGCCCAAATGCCCTGGAATGGATGATCCCCCACCTTTGCGCCCCAGTCGGACAGACTTGCGTCTGTTACTACCTGTACTTAGGGAGTCTTCTGCCAAGGAGTTCCCCGGGATAAGTTTCCGTGGTTTTTCCACCAATTTAGGGACTGCAGTATCCGGGTTGGTGGACTCACTTGATGATCTAGAGAGGATTGGCACCTGTTCCAGACACTCAGGATCCAGGACTGAAGGGGTCTGAAGTGTATTTGACACCAGGGGACTGCCAGAATACTAGATGTTAGCAGACCTAGTATACTCATCGCCTCTCTGATAGAGCAAAATCTTCTTTTCTGAAAGGATCTGATCTTTTGTTGAAGAACCGATATTTTGTCTCGAGGTAGGAATACCGCTTGCTTTCGGGAGTCCAGAATCATCCCTTGAGGGGGTAAGGACGGACTTTTCTTTGTTCACGATCCACCCGAGATCGTCTAGGATGGAGAGAAAGTACCTCAGATTTGAATTGATTTGGCTGAAGTTTTCGCTGATCAGAAGGAAATCGTCCAAATAAGGAATTATCATAAGTCCCTTCCTCCGGACGAAGGCGACCATCTCTACCACTACCTTGGTAAGTATCCTCGGGGCTGATGAAATCCCGAAGGGAAGGGCTCTGAACTGGTAGTGATGGATGTTCCCTGATATATCCTGGATTGCAAACCGGAGAAAACTCTGTGAATTGGTGTGAATGGGAATGTGGTAATAAGCGTCTCGCAGGTCTATTGTGCACATGAAGACGTCTTTGCTTAGCAGTGGGATTGTAGATGCTAGGGTTTCTATCCTGAATTTCTGATAACAAATAAACTTGTTTAATGGTTTCAGGTTTATGATAGTCTGAAATGTTCCTTCTTTTTTCCTGATTAGAAATAAAGTTGAATAGTAACCCCTGCCTCTTTCTGGAGGCGGAACTGGTGAGATTACATTCATCTGATGAAGTTTCTGGACTTCTTGCCAAAGGTTTGTTTGGAACCATGTCAGTGGAAATTTGTTTGGGGGTCTTGAAGACCACTCTATTTGATAGCCTGCGCCGACTACCTTGGAGATCCAGGGATTCTGGGAGATAGATTCCCATGTCCCCAGGAATTTTGAGATTCTTCCCCCCACTCCGGCGTCGGAGGATTTTTGGAGGATTGCTTATCGGAGGATTTTTGGTGGGAGGAGGATTGGCCTCTTCCTCTTCCCCCTTTTGGATAACTCCAACGCCCCGATTTCCCTTTCCCCCTGTAGCTTTTTTCTTAATTCGAGGAGGAGCGAAAAGGATACCGACGTCTGAAGGGATGATCTTCCGGAAACCCCTTCTTTTGTCCGTGGCCTTCTCTAGAATTTTATCTAGGACCGGGCCAAACACATATTCTCCAGAAAAGGGCATAGAGCAGAGCTTTAATTTAGATGTCTTGTCCCCCGACCAGCACTTCATGCAAAGGGCTCTTCTGGCTGCGTTGGAAAGTGCCGCATCTCTGGCAGAGAATCGCACTGACTCGGCTGAGGCATACGCCAGGAAGGCCGTGGCGGATTTTAAGAGAGGGAGAGAATTGAGAATTTCCTCCCTAGATGTTTTCTCTTTTATATGAGTTTCTAATTCTCCCAACCAAAGATACATGGATCTGGCGACTGAGGTAGCCACAATATTGGTTTAATATTAAACATGGATGCCTCCCAGGATTTCCTGAGAAGACTATCCGCTTTATGATCCATCAAATCCTTAAGTTGGGAGGCATCCTCAAATGGAAGGGATGTATTTTTGTTCACTTTAGCGACTTGTACATCTATTTTGGGGATCCATAGAAAATTTTAGACTCCTCGGGATCAAATACCAATCTATTTTTGAACGAAGCCGAGACTCCTAGTCGTCTTTCTGGGCCTGCCCACTCATCAAGGACCATATCTCTAATACTCTCATTAATGGGAAATACACAAGTTTTTTTAACTCTCAAAACCCCAAACATTTCTTCTTGTACAGAATGGGTACGTTGTACCTCCTCCACACCCATGGTAGACCTGACTGCCTTCAATAGGTTGGACATCTCTTCAGTAGAAAAGTAATATCTGCGACCATTATCCACTGAATCCGAATCAGAGACTCTTTCCCCCTCTTCCCATGACCCGACAGAGTGGACACTCTCGTCTGCAATAACTTCTAGGTCAGAAGGGGACGGAGATCTAACCCGCTTTCTCTTAGGTTGCGGCAAATCGGGGGGATTAGTGGACAGGTGAACCAAAGATGAACTAATCTCTTCCTGAATCATAGATTTCAATTCCTTCATCCCGTACAATATTCATCTCGTACAATATTTGATACAATGCTTGCACAATTTTTTGGGATAGTTATCAGGAAGTCTGCTACTACAGGAGATACAGTTGGGGGATTTCCTGATCTTTTTCGGGGTTTCTTTAGATACCTAAAAGAAAGGAGAAGGCAGCTATAAGGGAATGGCCAACTAGAGAGGGGGGGGAGGCGAGCTCCCCCCAAGCAGAGACAAAACCCACAGTAAAAACTGGGAGAATAAACTCTCTCTCTCTCCATCACTCTACCCCCCCCCTCACTCTTCTACAGCAGGAGAGGGGGATCAAGCAGACTCCCTGACCCGCTACTTATAATACCCCCGAAGGGGACTCACGGATGGAGGCAGCATCGGTTCAGCTCTAGGGGACCGCTCTGTCCCAGACATAGTACCGGATACTTTGCCCTCTTCCTGGCAGGTAAGGGTTCCGCAAATAGGGGGACTAATCCTTGGAAGCGTCTCCTAGAGTTCGGGCCTCGGCTTTAAGCCGGGCCCCACGCTGAACGCCGTCCACGTCACTTCCAGGACGCCGGCTGTGACGTCATAATTATGCGCCCCAGGCACCGGCGCGCAACCCAGCTGCAGCCTCAGTAGGCCAGGAGGGAGTCTGCGCCAAGGGAACAGTCCCCGGAATTACCAGGACGAGATAGAGCCCCGCAGGGTGCCGGCGTTTTTTCCAAGGTAATTAAAATAAGAAAAAAGATTCAAGTTTCCTTAGCTTCATCTCCCTGCATACAGGGAGACCTTTCTCTGCCCTGTCCTCTGTAGGGACAGGAAACACTGGTGTTGGTGGTGGGAGGAGGGTATTTAACCTTTCTCTGTTCCTGCCCCTACAGAGGTCAGCGGTCAATCTCCTTGTATGCCGTCGTGATGATGCTATGGAAAATGTGGCTTTAGGGGTTACAAAATAAATAACTTACCTCATCCTGTTGTTCAAACAGCCGGCATAGTCTTCTTTCTTCTTCTTTAAGGACCTGCCAAAGGACTTTTGATGATGTAATTGCGCTCACCATGTGGTGAGGGTGGTGACATCAGCACAGGTCCTGCTGAATAAAGATAGATTTCTATCTTCATTCAGTAGGCCCTGCGCTGACGTCACCGAGCTCCCCACGTGGTGAGTGTGATTACGTCAAAGATCCTTTGGCAGGTCCTTAAAGAAGAAGAAAGAAGATGATGCTGGCTGTGCGAACAACAGGATGAGGTTAGTTATTTATTTTTTAACCCCTAAAGCCACATTTTAGTAAGCATTCTGTATTAAGAATGCTATTTTCCCTTACAACCATGTTATAAGGGAAAATAATCAAATATACAGAACACCTAACCCAAATCCGAACTTCATTGAATTAGTTCGGGTTCGGGTCTGGGTATCAGTCAGTTTTTTATCATGCGTGTGCAAAACGCATTGCACCCGCGCGATAAAAAACTGAACATCGGAACGCAATCGCAGTCAAAACTGACTTCAATTGAGTACCTACTCACACGATTTTCCCTGATCGCAGACGCAATGCATCCAGATCTGGACACGCTCGTCTGCAAGGGGCCTTAGAGCAGTTTTTTACAAGAAGAGTGAGAGTGCTCTGCTTCCTCATTAACTTCTATAGAAAATCACAGTAAAATCTACAAATAAAAAGTAACACATCACTTCTCAAGTGGTTCTCTCTAATATACATTATATACTGTACATTACTCACAAAACGTTAGGGATATTTGGCTTTCGGGGGAAATTTATGGAAAAAGTAAAAAGTTCATGCTACATTGATTTTATATCATAAAAGTAGGGCATTTTAGTAGAAACATTCAATGGGGATTTCCTCATCTCAAACAACTTATTGAAACAAAAGCCAACAACAGTAGTGGGTATGCCCCCACAAAAATGTCAATGTCTCAAAAACTTGTCATGAGCATCAATTACACCTTGATAATGATGTCTCATGCTGTTCGCAAGTCGACTTATTGTCTGCTAAGGCATGGCTTATGTGCAGCGTCCCACTACGTGTGTGGGCACTGCTTAAAAGCATTTTTTACCTTGTCAACAGTACTATGTTGTAATGTATAACTTTGTATTTATGTATCTGCAAAATCCCTGTTAACAGGCAGATTAGGTGTAATTTATACATCCCACCACTAGATGGGGATAAAACTTAGGTCTTATATATACCTAGTTCAGGCCTAGTTAGTTGTTGCTGGAGAACAGGTTCAGGTCAGTGTGGAGATCAGTAAGTAGACTGATGTTGAGAGAGTGAAAGGGTGCAGATCTAGCACTTCAGCTCTGAGGAAAAGTTTTAGTCCAGCAAGGGACAAAAGGGCAGACTTATATACATCCAAAGGATAAAAGCCGCAAACCAGGGATAAGGGACCTTTGAGATATTCAGGTGAAGGATACCATAGCCTCCGGCAACCTCACACAGAATTGCACTGATATTGAAAACAACCCACTGCTCCCAAAACTTAAAACCTGAAAAGCCTAAAAACAGTGGATTTGCAGAATCAACTCTGTACCATCAAGAGACTGCATTTTTGTACTGCTCCAACCAATGACATCAAAAGTAAAAGTTGTGAGTTGCATCTTATCACTGTATGCCTCCTTATTACCATTATTGGTTGTACCATCATTAACGGTACTGGCGTCACGACAAAAACCATCAAGGGACTCAGCCGCAACAAGCACCCCTAACATCAAGGGCACCTCAACCACCATCTTGGCTGATGCTTCCCTACACAGAGCATGCCCCGGAGGATTTCGTGCTGTCCAACTCAACACTGTGCTGCCATGGTGTCAGATTCCACCACTAAATAAAGTTGAAACACACAAAGAGACTTAGACATTGTCAAATTAAATAATAAGATATTTTATTTTTATAACATTTTAAATTGTTTTGGTATATAAAGGCCACGGTGTTTTTACGTTTCATAAACTTAGACAATCCAAATTATTTAAATCATAATAACCAATAAAATCCAATACCTTGTCTAAGACCCAAACTAGTCCGCTCAAAGAGCGACTATTACCCCATGTAAACACCGTGACGATAAAAGAAAAAGGGGGGGGGTGGGATGGGGGATTCTTCGCTGTCAACTGTTGAATGCGCTGTAAGTAACTGAAATCTTCTTTTCTTACAGGTGACTCGTGCTGACCGTTACCCACCGACCAATCACAATCATCAAGTATCCACGAGTTCAAGTCCAGTCCAGCACCATTACAGGTAAGTAATTAAATTTAACCCTTTCACTTCACACAAACCTTTGCCTATACAAAAAGGGGGTGGGTGTTCCCTGACACCATGTCCCCCCTTTTGTATTCGCAAAAGGTTATCCCATAGTGTCAGATTCCACCACTAAATAAATTTGAAACACACAAAGTTAGACATTGTCGAATTAAATAATAAGATATTTTATTTTTATAACATTTTAAATTGTTTTGGTATATAAAGGCCACAGTGTTTTTACGTTTCATAAACTTAGACAATCCAAATTATTTAAATCATAATAACCAATAAAATCCAATACCTTGTCTAAGACCCAAACTAGTACGCTCAAAGAGCGACCATTACCCTTTCGCCATCAGCAACAGCTAGATGGCTAAACCCCCGTAGCCAAATCTATTAAATTTTGTAAACCAACATTAAAAATGTCAAAACCTATATCCGACAAAGAACTCTTATCAGAATTATATAGCCCAGGGAGAAACCCCTCCAATTCAGAGTGCCTACAATTAAAACCATTAAAACAAATCATTACTTTTTCAAGGTGTTTGTTGATTCTCTTTTTTATTTTTTCTAAGAAACGCATATGAGTAGATTGCCATTCCCATTTTGAAATTATGTCCGAAAATGCCAACATTGTAGATGGCAGTATCAATTGAAGTGCTCTCAGCTTACAAGTATAATCTCCCATTAAAATATGAGTCTTAATAATGCCCAAATCACTACCATCTAAATATAAAATTTGATAACAAGTATTAAGCACATCTCGCAGTCTAAAGTTAGGAATGCCTTTCCAGAATATGTTTATGTTCTTACCAAAACCGAGGTTATCTGAATTAAACCTCAACCTTGAACGGTTACAGGCTTCGGAAACCAAATCAGACCCCACAATCCAAATGTTCTTGGTATCTGAAACAAAAAATTAGTTTTTTAAATGTAATTCTGGCCTGATATAAAGTTTGAATCTGTCAGAATTCCATCTGCCCAATTTCTTTATTATGTTAGTCTGAAGACCCATAATGTTCGCATAGGTTGCCGCACCTATGCGGAAAGAATGAGATGATAATTTTACATCACTCAATTTGAAATGAGACTTACATTTTTGCAACATGTAATTAAATTGATATCTAGCTAAAGGGGAGTGGTCAACATGCATAAATAATGGCCCAAATGAATTAGAACGAAAAATTAACCACTTTTTTAATGCCAAAACTGGGCAAATATCCGTATTTTGAATTTTATTTAGTGACACCCAAGTACCCAGACCTTTTTGGTCAGTTTTGGATTTCTTTATAAAAATACAGACCTTACTGTCGAAAATTTTTATATCAGATAAGTACAAAGGTGGTTCTGCATTTCTTTTTTCACCTGCAAATTCAGAAATTCGAAGTGCACCAAAAAAGGCCACTATAAATGCTGTGCTAAAAAGTGAAGACTCATAAGAGGATGAACACAAATCAGGTAAATATTTTACAAATTTAGTAAGATAAACTGTACATAAAGGAATAGTCCTTTCTTTCAACGGTGCCAACTTGTCAGCTCCCTTAATAAATTGTTTTACACAAAAATTATTCGATATAGGGGTTACATTAAAACATTTTTGAAAGTAAGACAATCCTGTCAAGATTTTTTGAACATATCTACCTGTCTTACCTGATTTAATGTGTTCTAACACAAATTGGATACTAGAGGCAGGAGTAGAATCCCAAGTATCAAAATTATTAACTTTGCAAAAGGTCGCCCAAATTTTCCAGGCTGACAAATACGCTGCCCAAGTGTTACTTGCAAGCGCATTTTTTAATAAGTCAAAAATTAGACATAATTATCTCCCACAACCGCAGTGGACATTGTATTCCTTCTGAATCTGCATCCTGTATTAACTTCCTGAATATCTGGAATTCCTGCCGAGATAAAGAGTCAGCAATTACATTTTGTTTACCTTCAACGTATTTAGCCTTGAGCCAAATATTGTTTTCCAAACAAAATAAGACTATAAATCTTAACGTAGTTGTTACTTCAACAGATTTTACAGACAGACAATTAATTGAAAAAACGACACCCTTATTATCAGACAATAAAAGTATACGTTTATTTCTAAAGAAATCTTTCCAGATATTCAAAGAAACTAAGACCGGAAATAATTCTAAAAAATTTATATTTTTCATAAACGGCTTATCCTTCCATGAACTAGACCAAGATTCTGCTGACCAATGTTTATTAAAAAATGTCCCGTATCCGACAGAAGCAGCAGAATCAGTGAATAATTTCAATTAATCTGAATCAACAAAATCTTCTTGCCAAACTGAACTTCCATTAAAATTTTCCAAAAATTGAATCCATATAAGAATATCTTCTTTTAAAACTGCAGTAATCCTAATATGATCGTGCGCTTTTTTCTTTCCAGCAATGGATGCATAAAGACATTTAGAGAACACCCTACCTAAAGGAATGACTCTAGAGATGAAATTCAGAGATCCCAAAACTGACTGTAAATTCTTTACAGTGGTCTTTTTACATTGAAATCAAATTTTTACATTTTTTAAAGTAGAGTTAATTTTTTTCTTCAGGAATCTTAAACAACATATTAACTGAATCAATTTCAATACCCAGGAATTTTATACAGGTAGTGGGATAAACCGTTTTTTCCTCTGCCAAAGGAACATTGAAATATGAAGATATGAATCTGAATGTATTTAATAAATTGGCACAATCATCAGACTGATGATTTCCAATGAATAAAAAATCGTCCAAATAATGTATGGTGTAACCCCCATTATAATGAGTCTCAAGCATCCATTGCAGGAAAGTAGAAAAAGCCTCGAAATATTGGCAAGATAATGAAAACCCCATGGGTAATGCCATGTCATAAAAATATTGACCATCCAAATAAAAGCCTAATGAATTATAACCAGACGGATTAATTGGGAGTAACGTAAATGCAGATTTGATGTCCGCTTTGGCTAATAACGCTTTTGGTCCAGCTTTCTTGAAAAAATGCAAAGCCTGATCAAAGGATGCGTAATGCACTGAAGCAGAGTCCTTATCAATGGAATCATTTAGGGAAAAATTAACTGGATAAGACAAATTATGAATTAAGCGGAAGCTACCTGGCTCTTTTTTGGGAACAAAACCGAGAGGTGAAATCCTAAAATTTTTGAAAGGGGGGGAAGAGAAAGGGCCTGCAATTCTATGTTCCGCAATTTCATTGTAGATTTTTTCTAAAACCTTTTTTTTATTAATAATAACAGAAAACGCATTTTTAACTAAAACACAACCCTGACCTTCAAATTCCGGCACATAGAAGCCAGAAGAAAAACCTTCAATTAGTAGAAGGGCCTTCACCCTGTCTGGAAATAATATACATTGAATTAATCTTTCCAGATTCAGAGGAGTCACTTGTTCTATTTCCTTCTTTATTATTGACATTCTTTTTGAAACATTTGAATGAGGGGTGAGCACCTGCACAGAATGAGCATTCATGCCTGTATTTGCAGTTACTTTGCCATTTACAGGAGGTTTCATTATAGGCAAAACAGAATCCTTTCCTTGGAGATTGGATGCAAAAATTATGGGAGCGTTGGGGCAGCATTGAATTAAGCCATAATCCAACGTCTTTAAATCCCCAACGAAGGTCAGGGTAAACCGCTAGTTTTTGTCTAAACAACTCGTCATAGTTAAACCAAGCAGATCCTCCAAAACTTCTATAAGCCTCCAAAACCGATTCTAAATGATGAAACAAACCGCTACAAAGAGACAAGTGTTTTTCTCCTAAAACTGCAGCGAATATACAAAAAGCCTGAATCCAGGCAAAAATGCTCTTCTGTGTGTTCACTTTCTTTTTATCATCTTCATCTTTTTTTATCTTTAACGGATGGTAAAAGAGTTAATAAATCTATGTATTCATGGTTCTATATTTTTTCCTTTGTACTTGCAGATAAATGGAAACCTAGTGGAGACATTTCACAAGGTAAGGTTTCTTTGAAAGAAATATCCTTGACTCCACTATTTCCGTCAGTACAAGGGAAAAAACATTTTTCATTCTTTTCCGCCATCCTATATTGATCCGAAATACACTGACCCTCAGTAGCAATATGTTCTACAGGGGGAGACCAAGGTATATCTATCCCTTGTACATTATCTCTCTGTTCCAAGAAGGATAAAAATTCCTTGAATAATTGAATATTATTTGTAGAAGACAGTATAGACTGATCCTCAGAATTATATACAGGGTTAGCTGTAGATAAATTTTTACCTTGCAAAGATTTACTTGTTGAAGGAGTTGAATCTTCTAATTGTAAATCGTGCTGTGAATTAATCGCATAGGAGGCACGAGCAGCTGCAGTTAAACTGTCGGATGATAAAAGCGGCAGTTACTTGCGATTGTTATACCTCCTGCTCGCGCTAGGTGGCGCAGCATTTTTCTTCTGCCTGGATCCCTTTGAATGCCGGACTGGAGAAAATTGATGTTTCTCCTTGCGAATTCTCTTCCTCCGTGGAGACGAATGTGTTTGCGATAATGCAGGAGGATCGACATTGATTACCTCTGCATTCCTCACTGGCTCTGCGCTCTCAATGTGAAAAGCAGCGCAGCTAGAACTATCGGAATGCAGAGCAGTGTTCCCGGTGCTTGTCTCCATCAAAAGACAGAATCGCAGCCATTCTTCGCCACCTTGGGACACGGCTCTCTACAAGCTTTCTGATGAGGTCCTCCATCGCAGAGCTAGTCCGGATTCTTCGCTGTCAACTGTTGAATGCGCTGTAAGTAACTGAAATCTTCTTTTCTTACAGGTGACTCGTGCTGACTGTTACCCACCGACCAATCACAATCATCCAGTATCCACGAGGTCAAGTCCAGTCCAGCACCATTACAGGTAAGTAATTAAATTTAACCCTTTCACTTCACACAAACCTTTGCCCATACAAAAAGGGGGTGGGTGTTCCCTGACACCATGTCCCCCCTTTTGTATTCGCAAAAGGTTATCTCAGCCCAGGGAGGCTTTCTGCTAACCGTGAGTAAACTGATGAACTGTGTGTTATTATTTGGCCCCTCATCGGTCCACCGTGCACCTCACGTGTTGCCCCTGTTATTGGCTGGCTGCATAATCTTTTCTTGCCGTCACGAACAGGATATTAACCCTTGTGCCATATTTGAGAGACTGTCACATGTGAATAAGCTCTTTTAATTAATTGAGAGACTTTTGCTTATTGTGAGCTGTTTTGGGCTGCAGAACTGTTTAAACTGCTTGGAAAGTATATGGAGGTGCTATACTAGTCCCCAGCTTAAAAATTTCAGTGTTAAGTGAGAAAATCCAACATTTGTGCGTCACTATAATTGCTTGCTGTCAGTGAATAGACGGTTTCTATGCAATTAATATGGCTGCCGGAGCTCTTGTTTAAAAATAAATACTGTGTCACCACTGTGTACAAGTTGGCGACACCCCCTGAAGAGCGGAAAAATATTGTGCCGCCCCTTTATGCCAAATTGTCTGGTCAAAGCCCTTCCTACCTGTACTGTGTGGGTCTTCTAAGTGGCCGGCCCTGTATGCAAGCGCAGTGCCGACTCCTCTGTTTGTGGCCACATCAAAGGGAGATGCCGCGCACGGGAGGACAGTGTGACATGCGTGTATCCCCAAAGTATTGCGAGATTTACACCGGCAAGCTGCTGGATCGCATTGCATTGCCTGTCTGCCCCCAAGTAAGCATCGCAAACTGTAACTCACTCTTGCCACTTTAGAAAGAAGCACCGCTAGCCAAGAGTGGTATTAGAAGCTCAAGTAAGCGCTGTCTGAGAATTGTATTCAGCCGGTATCGAACATTTAAAGGGCCATACACCGCAAGATAGCAGTCGCCCATAGCAACGCTACATAAAAAGTATTGTCAGCCACAATTATCCTATCTAACTGTAATCTACCTATTGTCAGCATGTCAGTGCAGAAAGATAACGTGCAGGCTGACCTCCGCGGACCCCCTGCGGCAGCCACAGCCGGTCCCAGCGCAATACCAACTGCTGCAGCACCAAGTTTAATGCCTTTAACTATGCCTTATTATTTTGGGGGCCCCTGGTTCCCACGGTATTCTGGAGAAGATCACACTTTAAGGGACTTTAAAGAAAAAATGCCTGCTGTGGTCAGATTGTACCCTGTATCCCCAGAACAGCAGATGGATATTCTCCTTGCGCAATTGGAAGGAACTGCTCTTAGAGAAGTGAAGTCCTGGCCTAGCTCAGAAAGGAGGACACTGGAGCAGATATTTTAACGTCTCTTTGAACCCAGGACCGTGTCAGAGGTCAAGATGAGGTTCTTCAGTAAGAAACAGCAAACGGGTGAGTCACTCAGAGACTTTGCATTATGTTTGCAGGAAGCCTTTAGTGCTGTTTAGTACTGTTGTACAAGTAGACCCCCGTGAGGCAGAGAATCAGGACAAAACCCTGAAAGAGCAGTTTATTGAAGGTGTCGATACAGACAATTTAAAGAGCCAGTTAAGAATGTTAGCTGCCCAGCATCCAAGTGCTGCTTTCTTAGACTTCAAAGAATTAGCTATCAGTATACTGGGAAAAAGTTCACCAACAGAACCCGTTGGATCCGCTGTAGTGCCAGCAACACAGCCGGTCACCCCTGTCAAACCTTTACCTGTCGTCAGGCAGGCAACCCAAGCCCCAATTCCTGACGCAGTTGCTGGCCTTACTGAGCAAGTCTAATTCCTGAATAAAATTCTGGAGAAAGTTCACCAAAAATTGGAACAATGGGAAAAGCCACTTTTGCTAGGGGATGAGAAACCTGTGTTCAGAAGGCTCTTCTCCCCTGATTATAAAGAGACTTATTCTAGAAATTCAGGCAGACGCCCACCTGACCGCATCAGTACCCCCTGGCGGCCTATCTGTACATACTGTCACAAGCCAGGCCATACTGAAGCCACCTGCTGGTAGTTAAACGGGCGACCCCAATAGGTCTAGAAGATCCCTATTGGATGCCAAGATATGTAGGATCCCGTCCAGAAGTGACACTTCAAATAAATGGAGTTCCTTTTGTTGCCCTAGTTGACACAGGATCCCAAGTCACTACCATCCAACAAACTGCAATTGAAAAATACTGGTACCAAAAATCAGCTTACCCAGCCCCCAGAATCCTGGCTGAGTCTCATAGCCAGTAATGGCAAACCTGTACCAATACTGGGTTACTGGGAACCTACTATTCAAGTAGGAGGAACTATTCTATCCCAACAAAGTATTATTGTAATACAAGTGAAAGAAAATAACAATAACCCTCCAATAGTTCTAGGCATGAATGTCCTTAGGAATTATGTTGAAATGCCGGAAGCCTTACACCAGTCAGTGCCTACTGCTACTACGGGATAGGGTGGCAGTTTTGTTGGTACTAGTTTAGGGTACATATGATTTTTGGTTGCTCTATATTACACTTTTTGTGCGGCAAGGTGACAAGAAATAGCTTTCTTGGCACGTTTTACTTTTTTGTTATTTACAACATTCATCTGACAGGTTAGATCATGTGGTAATTTTATAGCAGGTTGTCACGGACGCGGTAATACCTAATATGTATACCTAATATGTATACAATGACTTCATTTTTAAAACCAAAAAAATGTTTTAGTGTCTCCATAGTCTAAGAGCCATAGTTTTTTCAGTTTTTGGGCGATTATCTTAAGTAGGGTCTCAATTTTTGCTAGATGAGATGAGATTGGCACTATTTTGGGGTGCATATGACTTTTTGATCGCTTGCTATTACACTTTTTTGTGATGTAAGATGACAAAAAATGGCTTTTTTTACACCGTTTTTATTTTTATATTTTAACGGTGGTCACCTGAGGGGTTAGGTCATGTGATATTTTTATAGAGCCAGTCCATACGGACGTGGCGATACCTAATATGTATACTTTATTTTTATTTATGTAAGTTTTACACAATGATTTCATTTTTTAAACCAAAAAAATCATGTTTTAGTGTTTCCATAGTCTAAGAGCCATAGTTTTTTCAGTTTTTTGGCAATTATCTTGGGTAGGGTATGATTTTTGCGGGATGACATGACGGTTTGATTGGTACTATTTTGGCGTACATGCAACTTTTTTGATCACTTTTATTACCTTTTTTGGGCAGTAAGGTGGTCAAAATTTCAATTTCTCATAGTTTTTATTTTATTATTTTTATGGCGTTCACCGTGCGGGGAAAGTAACATGATCGTTTTATAGATCAGGTCGTTACGGATGCGGCGATACCTAATATGTGTAGTGTATTATTATTTTTTTTTATTCAGTGATAAATTTGTTTTTTTATCTTAACTTTTTTCACTTTTTTACATTTTTGTTACACAGACCCACTTGGTTCTTGAAGATCCAGTGGGTCTGATGTCTGTATAATACAGTACAGTACACTATATAGGGTACTGTACTGTATTTTACTTTACATTTTGAACAGATCTATGCCTTTAGCACCATTGACAGCAGGATGCCTGAGAAGACGTCCTGTTGCCATGGGAACCTTCCCCGTCTGCCACAACTTCGCAGACGGAGAAGGGTAAGGACGGGGCTGTTGGGGGGCTCTCTCCCTCTCCATCGGGGGGCTGCAAAGGCACAGCAGCCCCCCGATGGGAGAGGGAGCTCCCTGACCCTGACAGTTAACCTTTTCCATACAGCGGTCCGTACGGACCGTGGTATGGAAAGGGTTAATTGGCTGCCATCAGAAAGGGTTAATCGGCAGATGTCAGCCATTTATACCAGAGTGTCAGCAATGTGCTGACACTCTGGTATAACCATTTGCCACCAACGAATTTTCAAGAGGAGGCGGACGGGGGATCGCGATCCCGCCTGCAGTACCGCCCACAACCGCCCCTGCACCACCCACCGGCATAAAATCATGCAGGGGTGCAGGGGGTGCAAAATCGACATTTTGGGCATTTTAAAGTTTCTGATTCCCGCGGTCAGCGACCGCGGGGATCAGAAACTGCAGAAAGCGCCGCAAACCGCAGGTCTGAATTGACCTGCGGTTTGCGGCGATCGCCGATACGGGGGGGGGGGCACATGACCCCTCCGGTGTTGTGACAGGATGCCGGCTGAATGATTTCATCCGGCATCCCGTTCCGATTAACCCCGCGGCGCCGGAATCTCGATTTAAAGTTAGGACATACCGGTACGCCCTGAGTCCTTAAGGACTCGGGAAATTGGGTGTATCGGTGCGCCCTACGTCCTTAAGGGGTTAAACTTCTGAGGGACTGGAGCATAGTTCAAGGAGTATAAGTCGTTCCAGACTGAACTGAGTTTAAGGCCAAGAAATGTAATTGTGGCCATTGGAACGAAAAATTTGTTTTCAAGTAGTTTATTTCTTCTTTTCTTATGTTGAAACTCAGTGCTTCGGATTTATTAGTGTTAATTTTAAAGTTAGATATAGTACCATAATTTTGAAGGAGGGACTGCAATGCCGGGAAGGCAATAGAGAGAATTACGATAAACAATAAAATATTGTCTGCATATGCTGCAGAGTGGTGTGTAAAGTGTCCATCATCAAAGCCCACTGCAGTTGCAAGAAAAAGTATGTGAACCCTTTGGAATGATATGGATTTCTGCACAGTTTGGTCATAAAATGTGACCTGATCTTCATCTAAGTCAAAACAATAGACAATCACAGTCTGCTTAAACTAATAACACACAAACAATTAAATGTTACCATGTTTTTATTGAACACACCATGTAAACATTCACAGTGCAGGTGGAAAAATTATGTGAACCCTTGGATTTAATAACTGGTTGAACCTCCTTTGGCAGCATTAACTTCATCCAAACGTTTCCTGTAGTTGCAGATCAGACGTGCACAACGGTCAGGAGTTTTTCTTGATCATTCCTCTTTACAGAACTGTTTCAGTTCAGCAATATTCTCGGGATGTCTGGTGTGAATCGCTTTCTTGAGGTCATGCCACAGCATCTCAATCAGGTTGAGGTCAGGACTCTGACTGGGCCACTCCAGAAGGCGTATTTTATTCTGTTAAAGCCATTCTGTTGTTGATTTACTTCTATGCTTTGAGTCGTTGTCCTGTTGCAACACCCATCTTCTGTTGAGCTTTAGCTGGTGGACAGATGGCCTTAAGTTCTCCTGCAAAATGTCTTGATAAACTTGGGAATTCATTTTTCCTTCAATTATAGCAATCCGTCCAGGCCCTAACGCAGCAAAGCAGCCCCAAACCATGATGCCCCCACCACTTCACAGTTGGGATGAGGTTTTGATGTTGGTGTGCTGTGCCTCTTTTTATCCACACATAGTGTTGTGTGTTTATTCCAAACAACTCAACTTTGGTTTCATTTGTCCACAGAATATTTTGCCAGTACTGCTGTGGAACATCCAGGTCCTCTTGTGCAAACTGTAAACGTGCAGCAATGTTTTTTTGGACAGCATTCTTGTTTAGTATTAGCATATCCCAGAGACTTTTGTAAGTCTTTAGCTGACACTCTAGGATTCCTCTTCACCTCATTGAGCAGTCTGCGCTGTGCTCTTGCTCATCTTTACAGGACGGCCACTCCTAGGGAGAGTAGCAGCAGTGCTGAACTTTCTCCATTTATAGACAATTTGTCTTACCGTGGACTGATGAACAGCAAGGTTTTTGGAGATACTTTTATAACCCTTTCCAGCTTTATGCATGTCAGTAGGTCTTCTAAGAGCTCTTTTGTGTGAGGCATCATTCAGATCAGGCAATGCTTCTTGGTAAAAGCAAACCCAGAACTGGTGTGTGCTTTTTTTAGGGCAGGGCAGCTGTAACCAACACCTCCAATATCATCTCATTGATTGGACTCCAGTTGGCTGACACATCACTCCAATTATTTGAGATGTCATTAGTCTAGGGGTTCACATACTTTTTCAACCTGCACTGTGAACGTTTACATGGTGTGTTCAATAAAAACATGGTAACATTTAATTATTTGTCTGTTATTAGTTTAAGCAGACTGTGATTGTCTATTGTTGTGACTTAGATAAAGATCAGATCACATTTTATGACAAATTTGTGCAGAGATCCATATCATTCCAAAGGGTTCACAAACTGTTTCTTGCAACTGTATATCAGGGTGTTTCCTAATCCGAGCTAGCAAAGATTCTAGAGAAAGGACAAATAGTATGGGGGATAAGGGGCATCCCTGTCATGTTCCGTTTCTTATTTGAAAGGGTGAAGATAAGGATTGCTTTATTCTTAGTCTGGTGGTGGGATGAGAATACATAATGAAAATGGCTTCAAAAAAAGGTTATGGGAAGCCAAAATGGTATAATACCTGTTTCATGTAGGTCCAGTCCACACTGTCGAACGCCTTTTCAGCGTCCATCCCCAGTAGAATTAGTGGTTGTTGGTGATGGGTCGCGATTTGCATCATTGAAAGGACCCTCATCGTATTGTCCTTTCCCTCCCTTCCGGACACGAATCCCACTTGTTCTGGTGAAATTAAATTGGGTATTAGAGGTTTTAGCCTTTCCGCTATTAAACTGGCATAAATCTTCAGATCCACATTCAATAGAGATATAGGTCTATAACTACCACATTGACCGGGGTCTTTTCCCTCTTTGTGGATGAAAGTGATATATGCTTCTAATGCTTGATGAGGTGGGTTAGTCCCTGAAATGTAGGCGTTAAACGTGTTCGTCAGGTGAGGGAGGAGGATTGATGCGAATGTCCCATAGTATAAGCTTGGCAAGCCATCTGGATCTGGAACTCTGTTTCTAGGGCATTTGCACAGGGCGGACTGGACCTCTTCTTTTGAAAATGGTTTTAAGAGGGATGCGTATGAATCAGGGTGTAATTTGGGTAAATTCTTACTAGTAAGGAAGTTTGTGATGTCCGTTAGTCAATCATGTGAGTTCAGATGTTGGTCTGGATGTTTTATTTGGTATAGTGATGAATAAAAGTCTATAAATTCAGTTTCTATTTCCGAAGGAACAGAGGTGGTAGAGCCTGAGCTTTTTTTAATCTCAGAGATATGTGCGCGTTGTTGCTTTCTTTTGATAAGGGACATCATTAGTTTTGATGCCTTATCTCCATGCACATAGAATGAGTGTTTTGTGGACATATAAACTTTTGCGGAAGATTTGTTAAGGGTATCTTTCAGTTTAAGACGTGCGTCAGTGAGTTATGTAGGTGGAGTGTCATGATGGATTTTTTATGAAGTTTCTCAAGGTGAATAATCTCAGCCTGTAATGACTGTATTTGGAAATTTATTTGTTTTTTGTAGTAGGTTCCTGTCAAGATAAACTCGCCTCTGATGGTAGCCTTGTCGGCTTGCCACACTACGGGAGTCGGTACATTTTGTCCGGTATTTAATTGAAAATAAGAGTTCAGACTATCTAAAATTTTGTCATATACATTGGGGGTGGAGAGAAGGGATTTGTTTAGTCTCCAAGAGGTTTATTAGGGGTTTTGTCAGAGAGCCAGAAAGTCATCTCTAGAGGGAAATGGTCTGAGTGGATGCTGGAACCTATGGAAACTGAGGTGATTTTATGGAGGGAACAGTGTGGTATGAAAAAATTGTCTATCCTGTGATATGAGTTATGAGGAGCAGAGAAAACCGTAGTCTCTTGTCGAAGGATGCATAAAGTGCCATGCATCTCTTAGAGAGAGTTGTTGTAATGAACCTTTAATGTGTCTGAGGGCTCTATATGACATGGAAGATTTCCCTGTGGATGTATATAGAAGGGGATCTAAAGCGACATTGAAGTCGCCTCCCACGACCAATTCTCCTTGTGTGACGCTGTACAGCAGAGATAGAGTGTCTCGGATCCAGGAATTATGGCCGACATTGAGGGCATAAAGATTTTCTAAGGTGAATAGTAAGCTGTTCAATTTCCCTATAAGGATTAGGACTCTTCCTTCATCATCTTTATGTGTTTTGAGAAGGTCGAGGGATATGTGTTTGGAAATTGCAATAGCAACACCCTTGGAGTTTTTAATGGGGGTATGGGAGTGGTGCCATTTATCATAATAATGTCCGCGTAAGGTTGGTGTCTTATCTGCCCTGAAGTGGTTCTCTTGAAGAAATATGAT